>NC_045169.1:16690067-16700067 GCF_900700415.2 Clupea harengus
GGTCAGTACATCCATTGATCATCACACGATGTTGATTTCCAATACAAAATACTCGAAATACAACTCTTGGCAAAACAGTTTTTGGACACTTGTGGAAAGGGCACTGAAAGAGACCAATGCAAAAAATTCTGACTTCTAGAATGTGAACATAACCTACAGCGCATTCAGAAAGTATTAATTTGATGCACCTGAACTAAATTTCATAGCATAGGGTCTGAATACTTATGTCACAAGATATTAAAGCTGTTCCTTTTTTAATACATTTACTGTTTTCACTTTGTCATGATGGGGTGTTGAGTGCAGATTTATTAGGGGAAAATTAATTTCAATGATTTTAGCCAAAGGCGACAACAGCAGACTAAAATGTGAAAAAGTAAAGGACCCCAATGGTGCTGAATTTCCTCCATTTGTAGACTATTTGCCTGTCAGTGGATTGGTAGAGCTCAAACTGTTTAGAGATGGTTTTGAAACCTTTTCCAGCCTTGTGAGCATCGACAACTTGTTTTCTGAACTGCCGGGATATCCCCTATGATCGAGCCATGGCACACTTCCACAAAGATGTGTGGGGAAGACCAGACTTTGACAGTGAAAACCCAGATTTGTGTTTTTTCAACAGGCAGGGACCACTTAACTCACACCTGATTGTCATCTCACTGTCAAACACCTGACTCTAATTATGCCATTTAAATTAATTGATTATCGTAGGGGTTCACTTACTTTTTCCAACAAAGCGTTTAATGTTAGATCATTTTTCTCCGAATTTTTGCGAGTTTTTCTGTTGAACTGGGTCCACTTTATCAAGTTTTGGGACATAGATGAAGATGCAATCACATTTTAGATCAAATGTATGCAGATATACAGAAACTTATATAAATATATAAAGAATTAACAAACTTTGTAGCACCACTGTACACAGGCCCATGTGTGTACAAATATTGATTCAATTTTCTTCAGTCATTGATTCATTTATTGATTGGTTGATTGATTGATTAATTCCTCCAATCATTCACAGATAAAAAGTTTGACAAGTTTAAAGTTGAATCTCCTTTGTCATCGAAATCTACCCAGAATTTCATTCCCATAGTCATAAATAAACAATTTCCTTTCTATTTCATTACAGTTGAACAGCAGCAGCCAGCCCAATCAGGTCAGGACTGTATTTGCTCGTGTCAAAGCCTATACCACAACAGCTCTCTCTGGGATCAATCAACGGCGCAAACAGAGCAGGACATCAAGATGGAAATAGTGACAAAATTGCATTGAAACATGCAGCTGGCTAACAAATCATTTCTAAGTGTGTACTTTTGATAATGATATTGTATAGGGTGTTTTTTTTCTCTCTAAGTTTAACTTATTGGGTCTTGTACTGGGCTGACACATGCATTATGGGATGACAAAAACAACGACAAAGGATGCTGTAGTGGGTGGTTTGGGCCTCTATCTCTCCATAATGTGAATGTTAGTAGCAACAAGCAGAATAAGCAATTTCACATAGCTTAGGGAAAATTACGTGAACAACATGTGTGTGTGTGTGTGTTTGGCTTGATGCTGCTGGCTACTTCATTTGCCGAACTTTGCATGCATGTGTGTGTGTAGGTGAGTGTGTGTGTGTGTGTGTGTGTGTGTGTGTGTGTGTGTGTGTGTGTGTGTGTGTGTGTGTGTGTGTGTGTGTGTGTGTGTGTGTGTAGGAAATAACACAAGATGTTAGATAAATGCAATGAAAATGCAATACACCAACCTAATAATTTCACCCTCACAAGTCCCTAAAACACCCCTCTAGCTGTTAACATGTAGGAAACAGCATTATTGTGTGTGAATCAGTGTCTCAGTAACTGAGTGGGTGAAGGAACATGTTTTGTGGGGGAAGTTTGGATGTGACAGCAGGAAAAGAGACAGAAAAAATTGCTAGACATCCTTAAATCGTCATTGAATGGGCTTAACACAGAATATCCACAAAGCCATCCATCACGTTCCCATTTTAGAGATGTTTCAGTAAGATCCTGGCTTGTTTAGGACAACCGCAGGATGGGATGGTTATTAATACAGTTAAGAGAAGAATCTTCAATCCTACATCAAAAGTTTTATTCAGTCCTTCTTTATCCTACTGTGTGCAAACATTTCCACTAAATGTATTTCAGAGACATTTGATATGCTGAGGATACTGCTGTGTGGTCTGAGAAGTTAGACTCTTGCAGCTTCTGTACACTTTTGATTAAAGGTTCCTTGTTTTGATTGAATGTTCCTTGCTTTTGATTAAAGGTTCCTTGCTTTTGGAGTTCATGTGCAGAACGTTCCTAATAGTGATTAATTATTATTAGCCTATTTTATTTTTTTCTGTTTTGGAGGAAAGCATGTTTGCTTCATTTGGTAGGATATATTCTCGATTTTCATTGGCTACTGGGGAGAATTTAATCGAATGAAGAGCTGTGCCTATCATATCGCCTCTTAGCTCTCGTGCAGGGGCCAGGACTCTATGCTCTCGTGCAGGGGCCAGGACTCTCAGGGGCCAGGACTCAGGGGCCAGGACTCTTAGCTCTCTTAAGGCCAGGACTCTTAGCTCTCGTGCAGGGGCCAGGACTCTATGCTCTCGTGCAGGGGCCAGGACTCAGGGGCCAGGACTCTATGCTCTCGTGCAGGGGCCAGGACTCTTAGCTCTCTTGGGGCCAGGACTCTCAGGGGCCAGGACTCTATGCTCTCGTGCAGGGGCCAGGACTCTCAGGGGCCAGGACTCTATGCTCTTGTGCAGGGGCCAGGACTCTATGCTCTCGTGCAGGGGCCAGGACTCTTAGCTCTCGTGCAGGGGCCAGGACTCTATGCTCTCGTGCAGGGGCCAGGACTCTATGCTCTCGTGCAGGGGCCAGGACTCTCAGGGGCCAGGACTCTATGCTCTCGTGCAGGGGCCAGGACTCTTAGCTCTCTTGGGGCCAGGACTCTTAGCTCTTGTGCAGGGGACTCGAATACCGGAAGCACTCTCAGCTGTAATGACTCACGGAAGCGCCATCGTTTTCTGGTGTCAGGATGAAGTCATGCAATCACGGCTCCTTCAACTAGCATGTCATTAACTTGGCTTCACACATGGGTTTTAAACATGGAGCACAACAATATCAGTTAGTCCTCTGTCCTCATGTCCAAACATGGCATTGGTTGGTTTGAACTAGTGTGCTATCTGACAGTGAAGCCGTCTTTAAACCAATCTGCTCTGTGACTCTTGCATGTAGGGAATGGCAGTAGTGGTTGCTGGAGATACAAAAACCTAAGATACAGCCGGTAGGTCATGTGACTATAGGATGCTGACCACATAAGATAAGTGGGGTGAAATGAAGGCTGAGCCCTCCACAACCAGCTGGACAAAATGTGGTCATGTGAAGGACAAATGAACACACCAGTCACTCCCACTAGCCTTCCAGGCTTTGCACTATGTAGTTCTACGGGTAGGAAATGTAAGAAAAGCATTCACAGCATAACATTGCCAACAATATCGTCAAAAGACTCCAGTCAGCAACCTTTTCTGATTGCCAACTGAGCTGTTAGATAGATATATAGATAGATGGATACTTTATTAATCCCGAGGGAAATTTTAGGACATCCAGTAGCCTGTACAATTTACACAACTCACAGACACACACACAAATCACATACACATAGGGAGAACATGTTCAAAAGGAGTGGGGTGGTAACAGCTACAACAATGGGGTCGTCAGAAAAGTTCTGGATGTGGCATGACTCCGTGTTGTAGGTGGAGTCAGACGTGTACAGGGTGAACAGGACTGGTGAGAGCACAGTCCCCTGTGGAGCGCCGGTGCTGCAGACCACAGTCTCGGAGAGGCAGTCTTTCAGCCTGACAAACTGCGGTCTCTCCGTGAGGTAGTCAGTTATCCAGGATACCAGGTGGACGTTCACACCCATCTGCAAGAGCTTGTCACTCAGCCGGAGGGGCTGGATGGTGTTAAAGGCCCTGGAGAAATCAAAGAACATGATTCTCACAGCACCTTTCCCCTTCTCCAGATAAGAGTGTGCCCTGTGCAGTAGGTAGATGATGGCATCTTCCACACCCACCTTCGCCTGGTAGGCAAACTGCAGCGGGTCGAGTGCATGGCGTACCTGGGGTATGAGGATGTGGAGAAGCAGTTGTTCCATTGTCTTCGATGTCTACTGGACATAATGCTTCTTTAACACTCATAGGCCAATGGTTATGACAGACTGGACATAAATACAGAGTACAGTGGAACCCCTTAATAAGCTGATTTGGTAACCATGGTTTCAGTTATCCACATTTACTGCAGCCTAAAAACATTAAGAGGAACATTTTAGCCAAGTTTTTTTTAAATTCCAGGCCACTCTGACTAGCCTTTCCACACCACCACGCTAATATATGACTCATGTCTTCAAGCACTTCTCATTTCTCATATTGTATGTCTGTCCTTGATTCCTCCATCCTCCTCCATCGTTTCCGTCACATTTGTATCAAAGGGAGGGGGCTGGGACGTAACAAAAGGAAGCAATGAAGGAAGAGAAATGGTAAAATTGTCCGTTGAGATGTTTTTTATTGCTCATTGTCCGTTGAAGGTCAAGCAAAAACATCAGAATCAATTCAATTACATTTTTCAATTCAATTTATATAGCGCCAAAACAATACAATTGTCTCAAGGCGCTTAATCCTGTTCATTCAAGAAAGAGAGACCACATTCACACCAAGCTTTATTACAGTATATTCTTATAATTGCTCTATTTTATTATGAGTTATTTTTGTTGATGTCTTATTGTGTGTAATGTATAAATTAATAGGTATGTATGTACACAAAAAAACAAGTTATATATGGTGTATGCTACTATCCACGTTTTCCGGGCTATTCCGCAGTAGGTCTTGAAACGTATCCCCACCGGATACAGAGGCAGTACTGTAGCCACACTGTGTTTCGCCAGTGCCTCTCTCATATGTCCTCCATTTTGGTGTAACAGTAGCCAGTGGGTACAGTGCTGTGCAGTGAGTAAATCTCACTCTCGATACCGTAAAAGACATGTTAGTGTGTGTGTGTTTGTGTGTGCGTGTGCGCGTGTGTGTGTGTGTGTGTGTGTGTGTGTGTGTGTGTGTGTGTGTATAACAGTAGCCAGCGGGTACAGTGCTGTGCAGTGAGTAAACCTCACTACCTTAAAAGACGTCCTAGCGACAGGCGCTAGCACCCATGGGTTTTAGCCTCTTTGCCAGCACACACACACAGACACGCACGCACGCACGCACGCACGCACGCACGCACGCACGCACGCACACACGCCTCCCAAGACTGAGCCTGAGAGTTCGAGTCCAGGCCCTGGCTGTGCTTGTCTACACAATGCAGGCTCCATTGGCTTAGTGGGAGATTCATTTCCACTTGTCCAACTCCAGCTGGGGGAACATTGTAAACGGAAGGTCAGGCTAAATTGCTGACTGCCCCCAACAGGTCAAATGGAAGCTGGGCAGCACAATAATGGAGCCACGTAGCCATGATAATGGCTCAGGTTCCGTTTCAGTGTTTGACAGAAAAAGGGCTGGAAAAGTAAAGGTTTTCTTTGACTTATTAACAAAAGTGAGGTGATGTGATTCATGTGCAAGTTTGTAAATATACATATTTAAGAATTATAAGTGCAGACTGTCACTATGGAGCTCAGTATCTTACAATTATACAGTCTTTAAATGTTCTCATCTCTTGCAAATAACATATACAGAGTACCATTGTATTTGCAACAAGAAAACGAGCCAGACAGGGACAGAGACAGGGACAGGGACACAGGGAGAGAGATAGAGAGAGTGACAGAGAGAGAGAGACAGACACAGACACAGACAGGGAGAGAGATAGAGAGACATAGAGAGAAAGAGAGACAAATAGGGAGAGAGAGAGAGAGAGAGAGAGAGAGAGAGAGAGAGAGAGAGAGAGAGAGAGAGAGCAACTTATTGACTCATAATGACTTATTGGAGGGAATCTAATGCCAAATCTTTTCGAATGACTGGACTGAACTTTTATGCAGGACATCATATCTTTGCTTTCCATCATGAGAGCATCCATAAAACTAAGCATATCCTGTTCGTTACACCACAATCACATCGTAGCTGAAATATCTGAATATGCCATCCCTTCTCCCAAATCTTGCTGAGTCACCCTCTGAGACACAATGATAATAATAATAAATTTTATAAAAGGAGGCTATCTCCCGAAAGAGCTCATATCACTTCCATTGATTCTGGTTGTCATATTTTAAGGATCTCTGAAACCAAGATGGAAATCCCATTTTTTTAATTTTATTTTAGAAAAAAGAAGGAATCAGGGCTTGGCAGGCATGATGCTGTAAGTCGCAGACGAGCCTGATTTGTTATCTGGCTGCAAACATCTGCAACAGATCCAAATGGATTTGGGCTCCCTGACAGCAGTCTCGTACGGACACAGCCCATATGGAAAAAAAAAAAAGTCTGTAAAATCCATACATGTTCATTTTTAGATGTTGTATGTGAAAAAGATATGTTATAATTCTTGCATGTTGAAGGGCATTATGCCACTTCAGTATAAGATGTGTGTGCAAGCTCCTTAGCACAGATCATTGATTCCTATAGGTTCTTCACAGAACTTTCCATATGGGGAATACCCCACCTTGCAATCCTCTGATGTCTCTGAAACGTGCAAACGGAATCCGGAAGATGAGTGCTGAATCAAAAATAAAGTAAAAATAAAATAAATTCTTGTGATGTCCGAGCATCAGAGTTGTGTCATGGCCTGACACCTTTCAGTATGTTGGGCTGCCATTTCATCTCATCCATGCAAACTCATCGTGGAGCATTGATTGATTGAATGATGGGTTAGTTAGTTTAATGAACGGCCATAGATTGATTGGTTATTTGACTGATCACAATCACAATGAATCTGTCGTTCGGCATGCTCAAATGTCACCCTGAGGAAAAGCCTGGGATTTGGGAGGTGCTGTCAATCAATTGTCAATCATCAATCATAAAGGGGTACATCTTTTTCAACCATACTGTTATAGTATGTTCATTTATACCACATAGCCATAGTCCTACAGTAGATTATTAGAAAAGATCATTAAACTCGAGATGTATCTTCAAAAAAAGCCCCCAAAAAACACTGGGTGTCTTATAACCATATGCATGATGGGAAGTTGGCAGCGAAAGGCACAAATGCCACACACACACACACACACACACACACACACACACACACACACACACACACACACACACACATACACACACACACACACACACACTCACACACACACACACACACCACACACACTCTCACACACACACACACACCACACACACACACACACACACACACACACACACACAATAAGACAAATCACTGCCTTCCAGCCAGGCAAGGGGATGCCAAGCTAAATTTAAATGAGACAAATACAAAGAACAATGTGAGTGAGTCACTTTGAGTGGCTGTGTGGTGAGACTCATTCTGGAGAGAGCTGATAGATTTTAATTTGGTAAATGACACTGAGCCCAAGATTGTAATTCAGTAAATGACACTGATCTCAAGATTTTAATTCAGTAAATGACACTGAACACAAGATTATAATTCAGTTAATGACACTGATCTCACGATTTTTATTCAGTAAATTACATTGAACCCACGATTATAATTCAGTAAATGACGCTGAGCCCAACAAGACCCTGGATCTGTCCATGCCAGGTTTTCAAAGGCTTTACAGTATACAACACAAGTGAGTGTGCCTGTGCAATATCACATAGAGGATACGAGTGTCACACAAATGTTCCGCCATTCTTCAGAGACAATTACCCCAAAGGTGTTACTGGATTCAAGGCAGGGGACATACTTGGCCACACTTGGCTTTTTTCTCCTTCAGAAACTTTTGTGTGATTTTGGCAGTGTGCTTTGGATCATTGTCATGCTAGAATGTTCTTCTTCTGCCAAGCTTCTGGAGACTGGGAGTCATGTTGTCATGCAGTGTTTTGGTATATCCACAGGCATTCACAGTGCCCTGTATAAATGTCATCTCCCCCCAACACTCATGCAGCCCCATATTATCACACACCCCTCTCTGCATCACTGTGCATTCAGTGTGGCAGTCCTGGACCATCTGAGCGGAACTAGTTTATCTTAATCTCATCTGACCAAAGAAGGTGCTTCCGTCCGCAGAGACTGACGTTATTTTATATCCTTTACATTGTCTGTGCTGTCACAGAAACTCAGATTTGGATTGATAACCCCTGTGCCAAGTCTGAAGCACTTGCCATCTGTTTTTTTTTTTTTAGAGCTAAATTGTGTAAAGTAGTGTCCATCACACCGTTTTAGAAGCCACTGCAGCTCAGATCAGCGGTACTGTGGCGCCTGATTCTAGCTCATTACAACTCACTTCTGGAGTAGCGTCTTTTCAATACTGTTTTCATCTATTTATTTTAGTAACTCCTGTTCATTTTATGCGGCAATCATATTAAGCACCGTTGTGTGGTACATCTAGTTAAATGACCTTCAAAAGGTTGGCGATTACAAAGTGGCTACATACAAATATATTCTTTTTGGCTTTTAAGCTTTAAAGTTTATATGTAACATTTGACATTGATTCTGTTGCTTTGCATCTTTTGGTAACTACACAGGCTCCAGTTATTTGGCAGCATGCGCTCAAATTGAGTGCTGTTTTTGATCGCTTCTCTTGTTTTAATTAACCTTAAAATTTAAAATCTACCAATAAAAAAGTAGTCACAAGTAATCAAATGGAATAAGTTACATTACTTTGATGAAGTAATTAAAATAGTTACCTTACTTATGACATTTTTAACAGGGTTCTGTAACCAATTACATTTCAAAAGTAACCTTCCCAACCATCTGAGCAGCATACAGTATGGTATTTTGAACAGACTCTATGACCCAAGCCATGAAGTCTGAATATCTGCAGTAGCCTACATTTCTATCACTGTTGAGATCTTCCTCTTGTTCTGCCTGTTCTCTCTGCTCCCCGGTTCGATTGCGTCCTGCAGTTCTGGCCGCTACTCAGAAAAGCTCTCAGCGCATCCTAGAAAAGTTTTTTAGAACTTTGAAAAGCGGTCTACTTGTATTTGTATTGCGATCAACACATAAACTAAGAGCTAAGAGCTAAGATTGTTGTATACAGCATCCAAGCAGCTCAGTTCTCTAAAGGCATTGTCTGTGATTCTGGCGAAAGGTTGTTGATATTTGAGCTCAATATCCAATAATCAACATCAATCAAATTACACCCCGCCCATCCTTACGTGCTTCCGTGCAAGCAATGTGTCGATTGGCTAGAATAGAGTTTGGCTCAGTCTGAGACACTTTGTTTGCTTCCCACTCACAGAGTCAGGATTGTGTACGAACACCTGAGATGTTTGTTTTAGCACACACACTGGAGGACAGTTAAAGGCCTGCAAGGAGCAATTCACTGAATTTGACTAGAAGTGTACTAGGTTTGAATTGTCGACTTTCATTTTCCACAGCCCTTGGACGTCTCAATACCACCTCTGCATTTGTTTTTGTTTTTTTATACCATGATGACTACATTTCAGCCAAGATGAATCCCCAGTGAAAGAGAGGCAGGGTGGGTTTTGAAAAGCCTGGCCTTTTATGTCTTTGGTAAATATCTCTCGTCCTCCCCCTTCCCTAAAAAAAATCAATAGTTGCCATATTCACATACTTGGCTGAGGAGCCACTTAGGAGCTTCTAACCATGATTGTCAATTACACTCTGAGATGGCAAGGGGGGGGGGGGGGTCCTCTGTCCTCGACGGCCCGGCAAAAACGCCTCATTATTCTTTTCTTTTACCGGTGCTTGTTTTGATTTGATTTGGCTCTGGCTAACCTGCTTTGGAATGGATTTGCACTACGAGAAAGGGGAGCGGGTGAAGGGGACAGGGGCCTAGAGGGGCAGGTGGAGGTGGGGAGGTGAGGCGGGGGTGGGGAGGTGACGCGGGGGTGGGGTGGAGGTGGGGAGGTGACGCGGGGTGGGGTGGTGACGTGGAGGTGGGGAGG
>NC_045169.1:16707567-16715067 GCF_900700415.2 Clupea harengus
AAACCACACATTCTGGTTTTCTCTGTGATTTCTACAAATGGCCTTGTGCTTGTCCTTGGGCTCCTCGATTATAATCCAGTTCACTATTTGTCACATTCAACCAATTTTGTAGTCACAGTTATCTTGCTGTCAAACCAGAGGGCTCAGAACGACTGGTGTTTGCACACTTGCTCTGTGAATGGAAACAAAAATAAAAGTGCTGAAAGGGGGGGAGTCTTTCACAAGGATCAAGGACAACACCTTGAATTGAGAACCCTTCAAGGGATAAGGAAATCTCAGTGTTCTTTGTATCACTGTTAGCGGTAACAATGAGGACAAGCCAAAGAACACTAGAACACAAGATCAGCTCTAAGTAGCACATTTTCTTCAAGGAATGCGCATATTATTTCCAACAGCCTACCTGCATCGAATTGATTGGCCTGAACGTGTATACAAGATCTCTTTACAGAAACAATCTTTCGCAGAGCCAGCCCCACTGATGTCAAACACTCTCTGCTGATGGCAACCATCTGTGCTATCACCTTTGAAGAGAAGCTGCGTTTAGGAAGAAAACGATGTTTCCACAGCCTCCACCATTTCCTGCGGACTCAGTTTACAGCAGTGCTACCCGAAGGTATTGATCAGTTTTAGACTTAATGTTTCTGAATGTAAACATATGGTGAGGGCACACAGACACTGATGGGGATTTAAAGGGCCGGAGTCTGTAGGACAGAATTTGGTCAGAACCATTACTGGCGAAACCCAGCTCACATTTCACCCAAATGGCTCAATAAATGTGTTACATATGTACACCAAAGGATACTGTGAAATAAGGTCTGGAGATGGATATATCTTCTGATAGATAAGGTCATAGCTAGATAGGTAGATAGATAGATAGATAGATAGATGGATAGAAAGACGGATAGATGGATAGATAGATAGATAGATAGATAAATAAAGAGGGAGTGCATTGATTTCTAAAATCAGCCAGAGTGTTCAGTTTTTAAAGGTTTGGCCAATCAAACAGCTCACAGCTCCACTCTCCCCCCCCCCCCCCCCCCCAAAAAAAACAGAGGTGTCTCAGAAACAAACACTCTCATAACTGTTCACTTTAAATATTTATTATTTCATCAGTATCCACAGTCAAAAATAAATAAACTTTTTTTCCCTTTGGCCATAGAAAGACCGGTAACACTTTGAACCACAACCAATGTAAGCAGCAGTCATTCTCAATCATCACAAACCACCGGCACCCCACCCCCACCCCCCCTCCATCAGTGACTGACCAATCTTTTAAAGGGCTACTTTATAGGGACGAGCTGAGCTGAGCTGAGCTGAGCTGTGCTGTGCTGTGCTGTGCTGTACTGTGCTGTGCTGTCCTGTGCTGTGTGATCCTGTGCTGATGTTTTAGCATGCTTAGGAGAAGAAGCGGGGGGTTAGGACACACACAGACAGTTGCGGCACTCGCTGGCGTTCTTTGGGAGGTACAGAGCGATGCAGAGGGGACGTGGGAGAAGTAGAGAGAGAGAGCTGAAAAAGGTGCTCAGCATCCATAAGGCGAGAGGCACTCTGAGCAGGCGGTGTGTGTGTGTGTGTGTGTGAGTGTGTGTGTGGGCAGGTCTGTGTGTATGTGTGTCTATGTAAGAGACACAATGTGTGTGTCACAGTGTGTGTGAGAGAGAGAGAGAGAGAGAGAGAGAAAGGAAGGAGTGTGTATGAGGTAGAGAGAGAAAGAAAGGGAGAGAATAGCAAAAAGGAAGAGCCTGTGTGTGCATCTGTTAGTGTGTGTGTGTGTGTGTGTGTGTGTGTGTGTGTGTGTGTGTGTGAACATGTGCATGTGCGCATGTGCGCTAGTGTGAGTGTGTGTGTGTGTGTGTGCTTGTGTGTGAGTGTGTGTGTGTGTGTGCTTGTGTGTGAGTGAGTGTGTGTGTGTGTGTGTGTGTGTGTGTGTGCGTGTGTGTGTGTGAGTGTGTGTGTGTGTGTGTGTGTGTGTGTGTGTGTGTGTGTGTGTGTGTGTGCGCGTGTGTGTGTGTGTGTGAGTGTGTGTGCTGCCCTTGCTTCTGAAGGAAAAATAGCGGACAGATCTGCCTCGGGGATATGTCCATATCCTGTTGTGTGACCATAGATGTGAGCGCAGATGCAGCGACTCCGTGTAGGTCCAGGGAGAGGGTGACTCTGCTGCCACTGAGACGGCTGCTTCAGATACTTGGTGGCCTATGGCTGTGCTTGACTGGCTTATTTACAGTGCTGTACAAACCAGTCCCAGTATAAACTCCAGTCTGGTTCCTGCTGCCTCCCCCCACTGTGCACTGTCACGTACAAAAAATCTGATTGTCAGTATGTTCCATGGACGTCCTGCTAAATCCTCCCATCATTTTTGCCTCTATTGACTTCCAGCAGACTGATTGATTGCTTCGTCTCCTAAAAGGATTTCTTCCAGGACTTGCAGAGAATCTTCTGGAAGGCCCTGCGGAAGTCCTGGTTGAAGATGGTGTAGATGACGGGGTTGAGGGAGCTGTTGCAGTACCCGATCCAGAAGAAGAATTTGAAGAGAGGGTCGGGGATGTAACAGGCCCGGCACACGGCCTGCAAGCTGTAGGTGAAGAAGAAGGGGAACCAGCAGATCACGAACACGCCCATGACCACGGCCAGCACGAAGGTGAAGCGCTTCTCGCGCGCCTGCGAAGCCTTCTTGCGCGACGCCGTGCCACGCCGCTTCCGCCGCGAGGCGAACAGGTCCATGGACTTGCAGCTGGCGCGCGATGCCCGACCGGCGTGCTTGGGCTGAACGCTGCCCTTGTGCCCGTCTGCCCCGCCGCTACCTCCGCCGCTGCCGCTGGACGCCGGCCTCCCCGCCGCCCCTCGTCGCTCGGCCGTCGCCCTCAACACGACGGCCATCGTCGTCACCGGTGACCCCCCTGCCGGGTCTTTCTCCTGCCGTGCGCCTTTACCCTCCGACGAGCTGCTCTCCTCTGCCTCCAGATCCTCTGTGGTGGTGGTGCCGGTGGTGGTCATCTGGCCGCGCGCGGGTGTGGTGGGTGCCGACAGGCAGTGTCCGTTCTCCCGCTGCTCGCCGTTGACCCTAAGCACCCCCACCGGTGAATCCCCGACCGATACCCCTGTCACCGCCGCCTTGCTGAATCCGTTCTCCGTCTGCGTCTGTGTCACACCGTCAGAGCCCACCACACACTTCTTCTTCCCGGAGGCGCTGCGCGTGCGCGTCTTGGCCACCTGGTAGATGCGCACGTACACAGCCACCATGATGAGGCAAGGGGCGAAGAAGGAGCCGATGCTGGAGGAGAGCATGTACCAGGTGTCGTCGTTCAGCTTGCACTGCGGGCGCAGCGCCTGGAATTCCGGGTGCCCCTCGATGGTGATGAGCGGCGGCGAGGAGATGAGCGCCGACAGCAGCCACACCACCACGATGATGCCTTTCAAGCGCCTCGGCGTCCGTTTCAGGTTGTACTCGACCGCCTGCGTTACCGACCAGTACCGGTCAAGGCTGATGGCACACAGATGGACGATGGAGGAGGTGCAGAATAAGACGTCTAATGCCAGGTAGATGCCACACCAAACTTTGCCGAAGTACCAGTATCCCATGAGCTCATTGGCGAGGGAGAACGGCATCACCAGTGTAGCCACCAGAATGTCAGCTGTAGCCAAGGAGACCAGGAAGAGGTTCTGTGGGGCTTTGAGTGCCCGGCTTGTTAGTACTGCGATCACCACGAGCACATTCCCGACAATGGTGAACAAAATGAGAAAGCTTACGAGCGCTGCCAGACCGGCAATTGTCGCCAGGGAATACTGAGCGTCCAGCGTCCGGGAGGAATTTGCAGGGAAGAAGGGGAAAGCATCAATTCCACTGGAGTTGAGAGATCCCATTTCGTTCCTCTTTTTCACTTATTGGTTTTCCACGAAATGTTTCATGTTGAAAAAAAGAAACTTTACGCTCTTCGCTTGGTAAATCCTATGCGAGACCCCCGTTCCGAGCTCCGTGGAAATGCGTATCTTTTTGAGAATGACATCATGTCATTTCTAAAAAAAATACTGAGTGAGATAGAAAGGGGGAAAAAAAAACATTAAATAAAATGCGAGCAAAATAAACCGTATTCAACTTAGCAACGCTCTGATATGATATCAGGTCAAGCGTTTATTTCTCCCATTTTTAAGTTTAAATCCCCGGTCCTCTGATGTACGGCGCGCAATGCCACTCCTCCGTCTGTTGCGCTGTCCCTCCTGACTGAGCACCAAGGAGCGCTCCCGCTACCCATGTGCTGTACACGCTTCAAGCGGAGCCGGTCCCCGCCCCTATCAGCCCAGTCCATTTCTCTCAGCGGAAGGATGAAGAAGCTTCGTTGTATTAGCTCTGTACGCTCCAACCCTCTCCAAGAGAGTGTCCTGGGGAGATGATCCGATATGATCCGTTTTAGCTGCTTTAACAGTCTATGTATGAAGCTATTCTTCTTACGAATTATATTAGATCACCATGCACTATTAACGTGTAATTAAATATATATATATATATTCAGAAAGTGGTGGAGATAAGTTGGGGAGGTGATTTGTGCGTGCGTGTCTTTTGGGTTTGCAGTCTGTGATTACGCACAGTGCAACACATTTCAGCCCTTTCTCCGGTCCCCTGGGAATCCGTGTTAAACCCGAGATATATCCAAACATTTGCGAATGTGAACACTTCTCTGTTGGTTCATGACAACTGTGCAATGTCGGCTTCAGCTAATAAGGAGTACATATTAATAAAGGCCTAACGAGAAACGCGATTCATTCATCATGTTATTTCTAGTTTTAATTAAAATACTAAAATTACATTTGCTGGACTACCCTCCCGCCAGTGCTCGCTAAAGTAGCATGACTTGGTCAGAATACTAATTCTCAAATCCCATACCAGACTGGCCTAGTAGAGTAGGTTGTTCCTTACATCAGTAAAAGATGTGTTGTCAAAGTGACTGTAAAGATATCACAAGAGAAGTGTGCTTGACAGCGAGTGTGTCATATTGGGCTCTCTAGCTACAGAGACTGTGCCCTTTCCACTGACTGTAATGGGAACTAACCACAATCTGGACTGATCCTCCACCGACACCCAGATTTACTCGAGGATATACAGACTTGAACCTCACCCAGGAAAACGCCTCCAGGGACTGAATGAATCATCATAATTCTAGTGTGCTATAGTTCACCCACAGAGGGGTGGGGGTGGGGGGGGGGGGGGCAGATTCTCCATGTCTACTAAAGCACGCATACATAAACAAATAATGAATAAATTGACTTTAAGATCAGATCTCAGTCTTGCACCTGTTAGTTTATTTTTATTTTTTATTTTTTTAACATTTTGGCAATGTTTCTCTCTCTCTTTCTTTCTCTCTTTCTCTCTCTCTTTCTGCCTTTCTTTGTTAGTGGATGGATGTGTGTGTGTGTGTGTGTGTGTGTGTGTGGAGGCAGTTTAAGGTATTTTATTCCGTTTAATCTACAAAAAGAAAGCTATTGATGCAAAACACCATAAAACATTCATGATGTTCTGTGAATAAAGCAATTCACCACATGCTGTAAAACGGATTTGATGTGTGTGATGTTTGTTTTTCGCCTAGTCTTCTTGGGGCTTACACTGAATTGGGTTTCTGAGTGTAGGGTGGAACACACTACTTTTCTCTCCCTCTCTCTCACTCTTTGTCACACACACACACGCACCAAATCTCTCTGTGTCAGACACATTCAAGATTCCCTCTCTCTCTCTCTTTCTCTCTCTCTCTCTGTCTCTCTCTCACTCCCTCTAAGTTAGCACACACACAAAACACACCCACCGAACTTCTCACTTTTTTTCAGACAGACTGACACATACATGCACAACCATACACACACACACACACACACACACACACACACACAAACAAACAAACACTGACCCCCCGCCCTCCTACTTCACACACACGCAGTACCACTCGTCTCTCTCCATGACACGCACACTCTTGTGTGTGTACTTGAGAGATCAAGAAGTGACGTCCGAGGCACAAACACACACCTACACTCATGCTGAGTGGGAATTGACTTTCCTATGGTACGCCTAGGCCATGAAAAAAAGAAGAAAAAAAAGGTTTTAAAACACAGTTGAGAAGCTCCCCATTCAGCAGCCAAACAAATCCCTGTAATACCATTAAAGTGAAGCAATATTAAACAGGTGTCAAGTAGAATACCCCAACTAAGGGAGGTGTGAGGAGAAATCCCTGAGTGTGTGTGTGTGTTTTCATTTGTGTGTGTGTGTGTGCGTGTGTGTGTGCGTGTGTGTGTGTGTGAAACAAACCTGCCTCCGACGACTTACTATGATGATTAAAACGCCCGTCATATGCCCCTCAGAGAAACAAGAAGACAAGCTGAGTAGATAAAGCCAGATTTCTTCCCACTCTGTTCATTCAGGCATGGCATGTTAAACAGCCCATGAAACCCAGGAATCATTTGCTCATGTTCAGTCAGAATAGGCTGGAGCTCCTGGGCAATTCTTCAGCTGTTCTGCAAGTTTAATTCATCTTCTGCCGTGCCGCTGCGCAAGGCTGCTGCGTCTCCATATTGACTGTGAGAAGCCTGTGCGATAGACACGTCTGACAAGTCAGCATGATTCACAAGCAGGGTTGAAATGCCGTTTACATTAAAGGGTGGAATGATTGGCTTGAAAGACACCAATGACGGTGTTAACATGGTTAAAGGTTAAATGGGGATAACCTGCAAGGTCAATGGATGTCATTCTGTATGGCATCATAGGGTAATGTGGGGCTTGGTGAATCTCTTATGTTCTTTTTCACACGCACGCACATGCACACACACACTCACACACACACACAGACACGCACGCACACGCACGCACACACGCACACACGCACACACGCACACACACACACACACACACACACACACACACACACACACACACAGACAGACAGACACACACACACATGCACACGCACACACACACACGCACACAGACTATGGAAGTGTAGACAGATGAGTCTAGCATATCTCTTTCATCTGCCCTAAAAAAAACCTTTTGATTTGTGGGATAGTTCTTGTCATGGAAGCCAAACTTCAGATAATTAAACGTAAGACCTCAAGGGACCAAAGGAAAGTAAATGTTTACACAAACTCTGTATAAATGGTAAGACTAAGAAGAAATTAAGACAGGAAGTAAAATTAATTACATACATTAATTTAACAGTGAACATCAATAAAGCATTAATTACAGCAGCTGTCTTTGCTTAGACTTGCTATTACAGTTTTTCACAATTGCTAACACACGTTTTTCAAAACAATAACGGCTTTCTCAAAACTGAACACAGAAAACTGAAAACCTCTCACACAAAGAGCTAAACCTGACACTCCCTTTGCAAGATGACTCTTTGGCATCAAATCTCCTAACTGTTCACAAAATGGAACTCGTGTTTTCATTTGGTACACACAGCCATTTTTTCAAAAGACACACACATACATTCATTGAGTACACACAACTAAGCATTTGCTGCA
>NC_045169.1:16720067-16725067 GCF_900700415.2 Clupea harengus
ACTTTATTTGGATGGTCCCCTAAAGACTATCTACAGATGCCCAAAATGTAAACATACATCGCATATACATACATACGCACACGCACGCACACATACATAAATACATACATACAGTACATACATACAGTACATACATACATGCATACTTACATACATACATACATACACACACGCATGCATACATACAAAAGGGAGTGTATTTGATAGAGAAATGTAAAACTCTGACTATAATCAAGTATGTATGTGTGGTAATCACATTCCTTTGTTTCTTAAGCGCTGACCTTTTCTGGCCTTGTATGCGTGCTTAAACTAGCGTGTGTAAGCAGAAGCTGGAAAGAAAGACTTCGTGTTCTTCTTTCCTACATCTGGAACATTGTAGACGCAAACGTTGCAAAAAGCATAGTAAGATGACCTCGGATGCGGAAACCCACCAAGTGGTTATCTCTGCAAGATAATGCATTTGCTTCTCTCTTGTCTGCCAAGACATGAGTGAGCCTGATATGCATATTGAATAAAGACATACTTATACACAACTCTGGAGTCTGAGGTAAACTTTAATGTGAATTTTCATCTAACAGTATTACATTTTTGGGTTTTTGTTTTTCATTAAAAAGACCAAATATTATGGAATGACTGTAGGCACGCGCTCTTCACATTCCATTGTGCTTTTTGAGTTTCACTGCAGTGAGTAATGTTCAAGGATTCTGGTAGAACTCAGACTCACAAGGACTTCCTCATCAGTCGAATGCCTCCCTCACCTCCCTGTTGTGTCCATCTAGTTATCTGTGGATAACTGATCTGCTGACTTTCTTATAAGAATCATGTGGGTATGTGTGTGTGTGTGTGTGTACGTTTGTGTGTGTACGTGTGTGTGTGTGTGTACTTGTGTGTGTGTGTGTACGTGTGTGTGTGTGTGTGTGTGTGTACGTGTGTGTGTGTGTGTACGTGTGTGTGTGTGTTTGTACGTGTGTGTGTGTGTGTGTACGTATGTGTGTGTGTGTGTACGTGTGTGTGTGTGTGTGTGTGTGTGTGTGTGTGTGTGTGGGGGTGTGATTTTCCATAAGGAGGAGCTCTGAACTGAGTTGACATGATTGGCCTCTACCTCTTCAAAATCGGATGTACACTTTTAAACTGGGCAGTATGCTACTGGTCTATGTAGGTGTGTGTGTGTGTGTGTGTGTGTGTGTGTGTGTGTGTGTGTGTGTGTTGTATGCTCCTGTGGTCTGTGTGTGTGTGTGTGTGTGTGTGTGTGTGTGTGTGTGTGTGTGTGTGTGTGTGTGTGTACGTGTGTGTGTATGTACGTGTGTGTGTGTGTGTGTGTGTGTGTGTGTTGTATGCTCCTGTGGTCTACTGAAGCCTTAGACAATCATACCGGGATCCATTTGGCGGGTGGTGCTGTGTGGGGGCAGACAGAAAGAATGATGTAAAGACAGGTAGAGAGACCTACAGACAGACAGACAGACAGACACACACACACACACACACACGCACACACACACACACACACACACACACACACACACACACACACACACACACACACACACACACACACACACACACACACACACACAAACACACATTCAAACATGTACATACATATGTACGCACACACGTGTACACACACACATATACACATGTACACACACACACAGACATACACACTTAGTGACTTGCTTACTTACCATCAGACATACTTACTTTCAGACATACGTATGAGAGTTGAGTAGAATAATTATTAAGGGTAGGTCACCTTGGCATTGCTGAAGCCTATTTTGTCTGCCTTCCAGCAACTCTTTGGAAGAAAACAACTTAAGGAACAAACCCCACTTTCCCTTCAAAGTCTTTCATCAACCTCCAGCACTCTCATTAGAGTTACATTGTTTAAAGAGGGAGATTAAAGCATACCTGTGTAGCTATGCTCCCTTTAAAAACACAGAACATGGTGTACTCCAATCTGTCCTAAGCCCCGCATGTGAGGAATAAGACAACAGGCTGGCTTGGACCTTGTTCCTGGCTATCAGATGCCAAATTATATGACGTCTGGGCCAAAGATTTCAAATCAGTCAAGCCAAAAACACAATGCATGCTCTCCCTAGAATCTCTATGAGAGGAAATAGACACGGATTGACTGTGGTTGCAGGGGACTCCAATGTAAACAGTGCTTTCTGAAACGCACTCAACTTTTTATGGGCAATTGGCTACATGCGTAACCACTGGATGAGAAGAGGAAGAGGCTGTCTGAAATGTGTCCACCATTTTCCATCTGCTTCTCTTAATGTGATGGACTGTTGCGTTTGAACCACTGTTGGACACCAAACACAGATGGATGGATGGAGGGAGGGAGGGATGGATGGATAGATGGAGGGAAAGACGGATGGACGGATGGACAGATGGATGAATGGATGGATAGATGGATAGATGGATGGATGGACAGGTGGATGAATGGATGGATGGATGGATAGAGGGATGGATGGCTAGATTGGGCATTAAAGAGATACGTAAATGTGTGTTATAAGGTGGGTGATTTTATTTTCAGAGTATTAGGGATTGTCCTGCTCTTTATTTTCTTGGTGGGATTTAAAGTACTCTTTCCTTCCACTTCTTTGTTTGGTAAATCATGAAACCTTTCAAAGCATCAGGTAGTTGCCCAAGGAATTGGTTTGTGATTTTCATTTAATAGTGATTCATGAAATCAGTATTTCTCTACATATGGCATGCCGTTAGGTCATTTTAATGTCCCGGTTATCAGTAGAAGAAATTATGATGAGGAAACACTAGAACACAACAGAAATATACACATGCTATATAATTTTGAGCATGATTTATTATTTTTATGGAAAATAATGTTGATGGTCAAAATGTACAATGAGTGAATACCTGCTTTGTAGGCAGAGTCCTTACACTGTAGCTGACCAGCCCTGGAGAGGATTTGTTCCTAATTAGGCCTATGCGGGCTCGCAGAGCATATATTTATGCAAGAGTCCGAGACACCAACATTTTCACAAAGTCAGGTAGAGGTTGCACTCAATTCCCCCAAGCCCCTTACGCGCCAGAAATGAACAATAGCTGTTCTGATAAATTACTTGATGACATTTCCAGACTTTCAAAGGCGACGTTAAATATTTGGCTTTTTTGCATGCACTGGAGCAACACTAGTGCTGCAGAATCTCCGTGATGCGCAGTAACCTCCAGGAACGTCTTGACTTCGTTCGTGAACGCCATAAAAATAAGCAGCGTAGAACACTCAAAGCAAATGAGCAGGACGACATTGAAAACAGATACTCCACCACGCTTTTTCAAGAGTGTAAAACTAAACAATAAATTAATACATTTCGAGCAGCGACTGCTTTACAATTTGATGTCGATGAAAGATGCGCACACGGTTATTTAATAGGCCGCCGAAACGCAAATTGTTGGGGTAAATGTCACGGCCCTTTTTCATGGCAGTTTAGCACTACGAGTGGTGACGTGACGGAAACACTGCTGCCAACTCGCCGGCCCCATGATCATCATTTTATGCTTCGCTCTCTTACTTTTTGGGAAAACTTCCCTCTGGCAGATTGGAATTCCAGCGCCCGAGAGCGCCTCGCCCCAGAGTGTGTCATTCATCAGGATGAATACCCTCGCTCCGCATCCCAAAACGACTTGACATTATGACATCACAGGACCCCATTCCTTCTCTCATCTACGGAACCAATTCCACATGACCACATGAACTATATTTTACGATGCAGCAAATGAACCTTCCCAGTAACCATCATCATGACTTGCCTTTGGCATGACAGTGGGGTGTCATATTAAAGCCCTTTAGCCAACCAAAGTGTAGGGAAACATGGTCTCCAACCCAACAGCGAGTTCATATGAACGCATTGACTGGCACCTTCTGTCTCAACAGGCAGACATCCCCGAGTTGGCGCGGGGCTGAGAGCAGCGGGATGAAATTAGCAAGCGATGAGACGATGGCAATCATCCGTGGAAATGAAGCGCGTCAAATGGCCTGGAGGGTGGCGGGGGCACAGATTAAGATGTCGTTAGAATATCTGGATGCACCACTCGCTCGCCTCCCTCGCTCCCTCGCTCCCTCCACAGACAAAATGACCACGGCATAAACTGCGTCCTGCGGAGCCTCCGCTGAATACACTGGCATTGATTTTGCAGACAGGGAGATTAAACCTGGTCTGTAATATCCAGTTTGTGTCTGACAAGGAGTTGTGGATATAACTACTTAGAACTCGTAAACCTTCAGATGTGATAGATCAAAATCAAACTATTTACTTGCACCTGCTTACATGATAAGCATGTCATCGTTGACATATTCTGTCATAATGCCACAGTCATTGACCATTGATATAACTGTGTTATATCAATGTTATTGGCAATTGTCATTAATGACCGCTCTGAAACGGTTTGAGGTTACTACAGGTTACAAGCATGTGGTAGGCTTTGATGGCATGCAAAATTACGTCAGTTGTCGTAACAATTACTAATGGTATCATGATGCTGTTATTGACAGGATATGGCACTGGCATATGTTATGGCATATACAGTATATGATAGAGGGGTCAGGCAGTGCAATGAAGGTGAAACGTGATCTTTATTTATCATGTTATCATGTGAGACTAGAGGAGCAAATAGGAAAGGTTAATTTCGTACTTTCCCTTAATGGCTGTAAGCCAACATTTTGTTGCAGCAATGTTCTCTTTGAGGCGTGAATAGAATTAATTATCTGGCGATGATGAACAGAGAGAGGTGGGATAGAGCTGGAAGGAGAGGGAAAACAAAGAAACAGAGAGAGGGGGTAGGAAGAGAGGGAGAGGAAGAGGAAGAGAAAAATAGAGGGAGAGGAAGAGAGGGAGAGGAAGAGGAAGAGAAAAATAGAAGGGAGAGGAAGAGAGGGAGAGGAAGAGGAAGAGAAAAAAGAAGGGAGAGGAAGAGAGAAGGAACAACAGAGAGGAAGAGAGCGAGAGAGAAATGGAGGAAAAAACAGATCAACAGAA
>NC_045169.1:16727567-16730171 GCF_900700415.2 Clupea harengus
CCGATGGGTTGGGGCTACATTAGAGCCTGATTGCTCTTGCGTCAGTGATAAAAATACTCAGAGACTAACATCCTTGTTTTAAAAGGGGGGTTTTAATGAGTTCAGAGAGGCTAATAAATTAAGGGGGGGGGGGGGTAGAGGGGGCTCTGTGTGTGTCATCTTTGCTGTTAATCTCATCCGCAATCATCAGCGAATGAGCAATTAAGACCCCAGATATGTTTTCCATTGAGACACTTAAGCCTAGAGAAAACTTGCTCGGCTCAGCGCTGTCTTTGTCAACGTCTGAATGGAGACGATTGTCAGCACACAAGGGGGTGATTGCGAACTGCAACGTCTTGGGAGAGATAGCAACGTGTCTGTCATGAGGAGCGATCAAATGGAGTTTGGTGTGGAGTGAAGCAGTGAGAATGGTGAGGAGGGTGATGATGATAGTGAGCAGGGTGATATTGGTGCAGGGCAGAATGCTCACCTTTTCCCCCAGAAGTTCAGTTACTTTCAGTCTCCACGGCTCTTCCATCAGTTAAAGATCAAGGGGCAGACTACGTCACCAGCGTCCAGTTTGGTCACAAAAAAGCCAAAATGCCAAAATGGGGTTGAGTGGGAATGTGCCAACATCCAGGAGTGTCCAGGACTTTTTAACATCTACAGTTACTCTTTTGGCAGATGCTTTTCATCAAAAAAGTATATAAAATAGTTTTATATATATATATATAAACTAATAAATAATACTAAAGTTTATATTATATATAGACGAGAGGAAGTGCAGAGGAAGAGTCGAGAAGCGTTGGAAAAGGCAGAAGGGGATTAAGCGGTGGAAAAGACAGAAGGGGATTCGACGGTGAAAACATGTCAGGTGTGTAGGGATTCAAGGAGAGATATAGCACACCATGTTAAGATAGGACACTTGTCCCAACCTGTTTCAGGATCACACTCAGCACCTTTCATATCTGCACACTGTAGAACACCTGGGAGAACTCAGTGTGTGTCTGCGTGTGTATGTGTGTGTGTACAGTATGTGTGTGTGTGTGTGTGTGTGTGTGTGTGTGTGTGTGTGTGTGTGTGTGTGTGTGTGTGTGTGCGCACACACTGGGATGAAAGTATTATCTATAGTGCACCTCTAGCTAAATAAGACTTAATAGCCCTCCCAATGGGCTTTTAAAAGTAGAGCTTTCCACAGTGCTGAAATCAAGGCCTGTGCCACCCAGAGATGTAATAACAGTAATTAGTCAATTAAGCCAAGAACATCATCTGATCTCATTAATTAATAACCCCCCCCCCCCCTCATACCCTAACCCCCCCCTTGCTCCAGCTGAGTGGAGGACTCTGACAAACTCACTTTAGCCAGAATCAGTTTCTGCTCACACCTACTAATTGAGCTGGTTGGCAAAACAGTATGAGATATTGGAAAAAGTTCCCCATGAATGTTCTTAACGACTTCGGCCCATTTTAGATAATTAATAGTTAACGAACCTTCAAGCATGAACTTGACAGAAATACACCACACTAATGGAAGACTGAGTGTTTGCTGCCACCCGGTCCCATAGGGATCAATGCCATTTTATTTCCCAAGGCATTTCACACAAAGTTCATTTCTATCTTTCTCTTGATCCCTATCTTTTCTGATCTGACACATAAATCCTTCACAGGATTTAACAACCCTGACCACCCAGGGCTCCCTGCTATATGATGGGGAGAGACAAGGAGGACAGGACAGAGGCTGTTCAAAGTACACGTCTGTTTATATATGTGGATATATAAGGGATAAACAAATTCAGGATGTATAGACGCAGTTGAGATTGACAAAATGACATGCTTTCATGCAAAAATGTGCCGTTGATGCAGTGTTTTAAGTCTGCTGTTTACACTGTAGTTCGATCAAATTACAAGGTTCTAGGGTAATATAAACTGGTTTTAGAGGCATAAGACAATAATGCTAACCCAAAATCAATATGATCAATATCAATATAATTGTCAGGGCCGTCAGGACTCAGATGTGGCAGTTCATAGTTTATTTAGCATCAGCCAGGGAACGGGGAAAACGGGGAAACAAACAGCGAAAAAACTAACGAAAACAGGGATAACGCTCAGAAGATAGAATGTTCACAGAAAATACAAAACACAGGAGATCTTCGTTCGACTAACTACAAAAATACTCAGAGGAATTCTATTTAACCAAAAATACAACACACAGTTAAACTCAGACAAACTTGAACACAGGTTACTGGACGTTTCAAAGCGGAGCTGGAAGATCGTAGGCGTCGCCGTCGCATACCTGCCAGAGGAGTTTATATATTGATGGAGGGAATGACATGTGCACGCAATCCAGCAATCAGGAGATTGGGAAGGTGACTGAGACAGGTGTATTGAGTCAGGACGGGGCGTGGCAGGAGCAGTGCTCAGCACTGGCGTGACAATAATATTCAACACATTGATTTTATCCTTTGTGCCCTTTCCCCATGTCATGTATCCACACTACAATTAAGCTTTTGGACCTTGTGTTAATGCTTATCAGAACCCCTAGCTATGACATTAGTTCCTTCAACTCTGGAACAATTTCAGGAGCGTTTCCCACTGCAGGAACCAGGGCTGAGGTTCCCGTAACAT
>NC_045169.1:16730495-16765495 GCF_900700415.2 Clupea harengus
TGTGTGTGTGTGTGTGTGTGTGTGTGTGTGTGTGTCTGTGTGTGTGTGTGTGTGTGTGTGTCTGTGTGTGTGTGTATGCGTGTGTGTCTGTGCGTGTGTCTGCGTGTGTGTGTGTGTGTGTGTGTGTGCGTGTGCGTGTGTGTGTGTGTGTGTGTGTGTCTGTGCGTGTGTCTGTGTGTGTGTGCGTGCGTGCGTGCGTGCGTGCGTGCGTGTGTGTGTGTGTGTGTGTGTGTGTGTGTGTGTGTGTGTGTGTGTGTGTGTAGCACGTTTCTGTTTGAGCTTCTTCACTTTAGCTGTCTGTGGAGTTTGCTAAAGAGCACCGCAGAGAGTTAGCAGAAAAACGAGGCGCTTCGTGCGGAGCTGAAGGAGGACGGGAGGAAATGAGAGGGAGCCCCATCTCGGAAATGAATTTGTGGGGGTGATTCTAAAAGGAATGAAATCCCCCCCCTCCACCAGCTTCCTCTCGCCAGACACTCCGTTCCACAACAGCTTGGTCTAATTTGTACCGGTTAAACGTCGTTTTTCTTTTCTTTTGCAGACTAATGGCCTTTTTAAACATTCAATCACACTTTCCCTCGACAACTTTCGCATCGAAGCACTCTGCACCGGGCATGAATCTCAAGTGAGTGAGTTAAAGGGGAAAGCAGTTAGACGTTAAATAAAGAAATAAAGAAATACCAATAAAATATAAAAGGGGGAATTCTAAATGTCTTCCAGAAAGGAACACCCCCCAATGCATTTGCTCATAGTACACATATACTGAAAAAATAAAATAAATATGATCCTCGGGCACTGAGCCCTGCCATGATAGACGAGTGTGAAATGGACCCTTTCATTAATAAAAGGCAAAACCAAATTGATTGGGGGGGGGGGTAGCCCAGGGGGGTTGACAGCCAGGCTGATGAGTGGGCAGACCACTCCGGTTCCGTGGGGATCCAACCAGAACTGGACCTGGAGCTCTGCCCAGAGCCAAGCTCACGTCTCGAGGACAGGAGGGAGGGGAAAGGAGGTGGCCTTGGACAGTTCAAGTGTAGCGTAGCATTCATTCAGGGAATGAGCCTTCTTTTTGGGAAGCCTCACAACATCTCTGCAGCAGTTTGTTTTTCTGATGATGAGTCAGAAAGTTGAGCCTTGGGGGGGGGTGAGTGGGGGGGGGGGGGGGGGGGGGGGCTGATGTTGTGATGGTGGAGGGGGGGGATTCGTGGGACCTTCCACATCTGTGTTCGTTATCTAGAAGAGCTACTGTAATTTTACTCTTACAAACTGAAAGATTACAAAGAGATAACACATCTTCAAAACTCACCTTTCCTTTATTTAGACCAGATTTTCTCAATTCCTGCTCCAACTATCCTTCCTTCTCTGCTCCACGTACTTACATGTCACGACTCATCAGAGACAGACTTGATTAGATACACCTGATCAACTGCATTATACTTCCACCAACTTTAATCTTGAGTTCTTGTGGCCGGGAGTTGGAGAAGTATTGAGAACTTTAGGGTTTAGTGCTTTTCTTTTTAAAGCCATTTGTCTTCCCCACATTTAGGAAATTAAAAACAGCAGAAAACCTGACAAGATTGTATATTCAATAAAAATAAATGACAGATGAATCTTAATTTCAAATGCTTTGTCTTCTGTTCATTTCTGACAGGTTTAATCTTTTTTTTTTTTTGCCTGGGAATGAGACAGTGAAAATTAAATCAAAGGGAAATAAATTATACCCTCAACCCCCACCTGCCCCCTCTTACGCACAGTCTATACCATATGGTTTATGGATGTCTGTAGAGGAGTAAACTGATTTATATGTCTGGTTACCCCCAGTGCTTTTAGCAGGACAGAGAGCACAAGGGCCTGAAAGACAGAACCAGGACAGTCGGGACAGAGAGATGAAGAGAGATTAAGGAACAATGACTGTGTGTGTGTGTGTCTGAGGGAGAGAAAAAGAGAGAGAGAAAGAAAGAAAAGGAAGGAGGGAGATTGTGAATGAGGGTTAAAGCAGCAATAAGGCTAAAAAGAGACGTAAAGTGATCACTTTATCGTGTGTTTGTGTCTTTTTTGAGAGAGACAGAGGGATTCTGGATGAGAGAGGGTGGGCGGGCGGATGGAACTGGAAGAAAGATCCACACAGCAGAAAGAGCGAGAGACGGAGAGAAACACCAGAGAGAGAAAGCTAATATACATTAAACAAGATTACAACATTTCTCGTCACCCAATGCCTCTTGGGCAGGGCCTGCGAAAGCTGCTTTCTGCTGGAGATTAGGGCCTCTAATTGGGTTGTGTTGAGCAGGGCCAATGGCCAAGCAAGCACACAGGAATACAAAGGTCACTGCTGTTCCACTCTTCCTCTCCTTCTCTTTTTCCTCTCTATCTCTCCCTCTTCTCTCGTTTTTTTTTTTTTTTTTTTAGGTAACGTTCGTTGTCATTACCTTTCCCTCCGGGCGCTGACAATTTTGGCTAAATCACTTCCGACGGTCGAAATAAGATCAAATGAAACAGCTTTTATTTGAGGAAGCAGACGTTTATTTAAAGTGGTGAGGTAGGAGCAGAGGGAGGGTACCTCGGGAGAACGGCCCATTTCCAGTCAGTCGGAAGCTCTGGCCCACTCCCATTCAGACACCATGCTTATTTTATTTGACTCTCAGAGACCATCAACAGATTAGGAAAACATTGTGGAGGTGAATAGCATGATGGGAATTATTGTCCCTCTATTACATTGAGAAAGACATATATTGTCAACCTTTATTTTTCACAGAGCTGAGGAATTGGTGTTACGAGGAAGAAAGAAATGCTACAATGGCATTACTAGGGCCTATGTTCACACGGCAAACATCCAGCAGTGTAATTTGAGCTTCACCGTGTTAAGCAATTTCTCACTAAATAGATACCGTTGCAATGTTTCCCTGGTGACAGTTGTCACCTCTTCTTTTATATTTCTTTAATTTGTGTTTCAAAGCTGATTAAAGATTAAGGTGCTGGTGGATTAATTTGGTCTCTGGCGTAGCATTGATGCAGGAAATGAATGTTCTTTTTGGTAAACCTGACAACAATGCTGCATGAATTTGTTTCCTGATGAGTCACCGGCCGAGGGGGCTTCTGTCTGTGTGTGTGTGTGTAGGTGTGTGTGTGTGTGTGTGTGTGTGTTTGTGTGTGCGTGTGTGTGTGTGTTTGTGTGTGTTTGTGTGTGTGTGTGTGTGTGTAGGTGTGTGTGTGTGAATGTGTAAGTGTAGGTGTGTGTGTGTGTGTGTGTGTGTGTGTGTAGGTGTGTGTGTGTGTGTGTGTGTAGGTGTGTGTGTGTGTTTGTGTGTGTGTGTGTGTGTGTGTGTGTGTATGTGTATGTGTGTGCGTGTGTGTGTGTGTGTGTGTGTGTGTGTGTTTGTGTGTTTGCCTGTTTAAGGGGTTCTCTCATCTGCTTTGGTTATCTTTCACTCGAAGTACAATGACATTACAAACTCTTCAAAACACATCTTCAAAACTCATGTTGTATGCTTATATAGTCTGTGATATATTATTATTTTTTATTTATTATTGTTGCTGTGATTATTAATAGTAGTATTAATATCTGCTATCAGTACTATTATTTTACAAACAGTGTGTTTGTTTTTGTTAATATTAAGAATTCTGAGTTTCTGATGAGGGATGTACTAACCCATATAACCTAAAGAGACTGGTTTTTTTCGGACATATTTTGGCCGTGATTTTCTATTCACGTGTTGGAAACATGCTGCACGATTGCAATACGGTCCAAACATGATTCAGTTTTGTGTGCCAAAAGGTCATAGGTCACTGAGGACCTGTTTGTCATTTGGCAAAGCCATACAGCAAAGATCAAGACGATCAAGGGTTACCCCGAGCTACATCTTCAAATGTCACTTCCTGTCCTTCTGTCTGCACTATGTGCATCTCATCTGAGGATACAATTTTGGTAAATCCAAAACTGACCTATTGTTCCGTTCTCTACTGTATTTGTCATCCACACAGTGAAATATCTGTGTCCATCGTAGCAGCTGTATGAAGTAGTTACACACAGTGCTGTAGGGGGGGGGGGGGGGGGGGGGGCTGGTGGGTAGGGGTTCTGCCATGTGCTTTACTCTATGTATGTATGAAACATAAATAAGACATGAACCTCACAAGACACCTTACACAAATTAATGACTTTGTGCTGCATGCTGAGCTATGGATTTAAACCAAGCTGATGAAGAGGGTGAAAGAAAGGTGTGCTGACAGAGATCTGGTCACAGGAACTAGAACTCAATCTGACTGCGTTTGATTTAGCAAAATGAACCCATGCACCTTAACGTGAAACTATAATTTCAGTACCACTTTACTTTTCAGAACTTTTACAGGGAGCCAGTGAACAATGTTTATTATACGGCTATAAAATTCTGTTGATTTGAATGGGCCACCCCAACGTTTGGGGGTCTGATTTCTTTATATTGCCTGCTGCTTAAAATTAATGACAGTTGTCATTGGCAACAGGTTTTGTGCTTCTAATTCACATCTTTCATAGTCCAGTCATTTAACGTAACGGAAAGTCATTGTAACTTCAAGTCAGCAAGTAATGGGTTGCTATGCAACACATCAAGCTTTAAAGTTCTATTTGCGTGAAGAACTATTTTTCTCTGTTTACCACTTTTTATTGGTGTTTTTTGGGTAATCAATACAATTATACAATTACACATCACAAATCTAATGATTATTCCCCTACCCACTAAGACATTTTTTTTCATAGCAGAAAACACGAAACGGCAAAAAAAATCATTAAAAAGAGGTATTTCAGAGGAATGTCTTCTATCGTTTTGGCAAGTAACCGTATAATAAGCGGGCCTGTTCTAACCGTAGGGATATATTTTTCAATAATGACCGCCAGAATATACATTATCCCTTACTTAATAACTACTCATTTTTTGTCCTCGTCACTCTCTCTCTCTTTCTCTTTTCAGCTTTCGGCTACCGACCGAAGATGGGATCTTATTTCTAGGTTGCATTGGATTGTTAAATCGAGTAAGGGGCTGTGTTCAATTCGCAGCCTCTCCTGAATTATACTAGCAGACAGAAGGGCAGCCTATTGAGTGAGGGTCAGGAAGGCCTCTCGCAGGTCCTCTGCTAATATCACAGGATATGGAACAAGTTGAGCAAAAGTATTGCCGGGACCTTTGAGGGCATGTGATTAAGTGAAATTGCATTTGTGCTGGAGACTCCACAAGTCCACAAGAAAGTTGTTCAAAGAGAGAGAGAGGACTTCTTTCTTTGAGTTTGAATTTTTTTTGAGAGAGGAGGATGTTCTTGTCAGCTTTGACAGCAGGGAGTTTCTTTTGTCATTCCAAAGATATTCCAGGCTGCAGTTAAATACGCCAGGATGACAATGGCTTTTCAAAAGCACCAAAAAAAGAAATATGATAATCCATTTTTAACCAAGGCCAAGATATGCTAGCCTCAAGTCAAAGTTCTTCAATGATTTTAGGTGAAAAATCAACTTTCTTTTCTGTCACAAAACAGTAAAAAAAACGTCAAAAAACAGCAATTGTAAAAAGAGAACAATAAAATGCAAGTCTGGCAGAAATGTAAATTTTAGATGCATGAAGTTTGTTTCAAGGATACAATTTAGATACACTCAAAGTTGGCCTCCTCTTGTTGTATGATCACATCTTGTTTAAGCACTGGAAGCTGTGTTTTGGACAGTGGCCATTTAGTTGTGGCAGAAATGTAAATGTAAGTTTCTTTCCAAGTGCAGGTCCAATTTCGGGCACAATCCATACTGGATTAAAAAAGATCTTTTAATCTAAACAACTTTTTACAACTTTTAAACAATCGTTCACTTCCGTATTGGAATATACCTTTCCCCCCTACCTACTGGTGGCCATTTGTGGAGTGAGGTCGAATAAGACTCCTTAAACACACACTGACCTCCAGATCTTTCCCCCTGAGGGCCGTATTAGAGTGCGGGGCGTAAATGTTAGACCTGTCAACTTCATGCCCGTAATGAAAGGACATAGCTTGCACTGAACAAGATGTTTCCCCTCTCACCTCCAGCCTCTGGGCACCACGCTGGGTCTCTCTGGGTGAAAACACCACAAGGGGTTGGGAGGGGGTCTTGTGCTGAAGCAGAGGAGTACGGGTGAACACAGCCGGGTTCTTAGCGAGTGTGTTTTTTTTCATCGGATAAAAAGGTTAACTTTGAGTGAGCTGAAGTCAACTAGTTGGAACTGTTTTCAGTCAACCATTTTGTCATCGGGTCCCTTCTATACTTTCACTATTACAGTACTATTGTAGGGGTAGGAGTGTTTCAATATTTTTCAGAACAAAAGACACTGACTTCACCTTCAAATACAAGTGAGTGAAACTAGTTGGAACTGCATGTTGTCATCATTGATTCCTAGTAGGGTCCCTCAGTGCGTTTAGAAATACTCATACTACTTGTCTGTATCTGTTGAAAAAAGAATATGTTTTAACAACAGAGCAGGTCTGCCCGGCAAGGTGATGAATCGTTTTCTGTTATACTGAGAAAAATCAATAAAAGACAGAAAAGGAGACAGACAACTACTGAGATGTTTGGCAAGAGGGAAAGTGGTCAGACTTGCTCTTAATATCCTATGGTAAACCAGGCAAGGACAATGAAATACTGGATATATGCAAATGTCAAGAGACAACAGCTGAAATAATAACTAAATAATAATAAATGATAAATAACCAGAACACAAAGAGTCAGCTTGTCTGACTTGAGGACAGACTCCTTATGGGTTCTCTGCACTAACCATTAAAGGGTGTTTATACAAGAAGTGCCAGGGCCGGGGGTTAACATAGCGAGTACACACACACACACACACACACACACACACACACACACACACACACACACACACACACACACACACACACACACACACACACACACACACACACACACACACACCTCTGTGTCTTCCGTATCCCTCTGCCCACTCCAGGCTCAGTCACATCAACTGCCTCCACCGATGAGCCCGAGCAGAAATGGCCTCTGGGTAATATTCTACCGTGGGCTTAAGGGGTATCAGCCAACTAGAGTGGAAAGGAAGACGGCGCTCAAGCTGTCCCCAGTGTGTAGTTGTGCGTCTGTGTGTGTGTGTGTGTGTGTGTGTGTGTGTGTGTTTGTGTGTGTTTGAGTGGGTGTGTGTTTGTGTGGGTGTGTGTGTGTGTGTGTTTGTGTGTGTGTGTGTGTGTGTGTGTTTGTGTGTGTAAGAGAGAGGGAAAGAGGGAGAGGGAGCGAGAAAGGGAGAAATGGAGGAAATTGAGTCTGTGGGAGTGGGAGTATGGAGAGGGATTAAGAGAGCAAACATTAAACAGAGATGTTGTCATTAAACTACAGTTGGACACAGGGGGCCAGAGAATCAGGACATCCTGGTAGACAGATGCATTAGATGTCTGTCCAGTGGAATTGATGGGAAGATTGTGTGTGTGCACGTGTGTGTGTGCTTGTGACAGAGAGTAAGAGCCTGTGTGTGTGTGTGTGTGTGTGTGTGTGTGTGTGTGTGTGTGTGTGTGTGTGTGTGTGTGTGTGTGTGCGTGAGATGTGAAAGTCTGATCCACTTGAAAGAAAGTGATGAGAAAGGGAGACAATAATAAGGACAATAATGCTTTAAACCAGTGGTTGATGTCGGAGACATTCCCTGTCCCATTCCCTGTCGCTCTATAATAAATTCAGAAACCCATTTTCGAAAATGTTCTGAAGTGTATTCTGAAATGTTTTCTTACGGACTTCGGAAGACCAACGTCAGAAAAGATCTCCGCCTGCACTGTGCGTTACCCTTGACCATCCACTCTGGCTGTTTTAAAACATACTTTGAGCCAGAGTGGATGGTCAAGGGTAACGCACAGTGTTGTCATTTATACCTTGATATGATCAAGTGTTAAGATCTTGGGTTACATTTTTAAACACCTACAGGCAAAATAGTGCCTTATTGGAAACATGAGGCACTTTATACCTTAAGAATCATAAAGCACTTCTATACCTTGAGAATCTCAAAGACCTTCAGTCATTCCAATACTGTGTGTCTTTGCATGTTGAGTTATAAAAAGTCTGATGGTAAATAAAAAGCACAATAAACTGTTTTATTGGTTTTCTATTTGTTAGAAACAAAATAGTCAAAATTAATATTTCCAAAAATACTGATTTCTTTTTCTCCTGACAAGTACCTGAATATAAATTACAGGGGGATAAAGTAAGACAAGCCTATACATCTAAAAACAAACAAACAAATGAAACACAACACATCCATAGGTATTTACAGCCTCATAGGAAGAAACTAGGTTTTGACAAACAATGGCATTTTCTCAAGGCCCTACTTACAATGCACTTATTTCCATATACATTTACAGATAACAGGAATCCCCAGGTTATGCACTATAATGCTATTAAATGTACTATGCAAACTCATTATAGCACAAGCCTATGTGACATCCGCTGGAGATCCTTCATAAAATACAGCACATGCAATCATCTGCATTAGCAACTAGGAGCATGTTGTTTTTCAGCGTTCTATAGCGCTCATCATTCTATAGAACTCGTTATTCTATAGCACTCACCATTTTATAGAACTCATCATTCTATAGAACTCATTATTCTATAGCGTTCGCCATTCTATAGAACTCATCATTCTATAGCGCTATCTATAATACAGACTGCACAAGCACCCCTGACTGCTAGAACACAGCTGAGTATGGTTTTTCCTATGTCTTCCACAAGTGAGTGAGTGAGTGAGTGTGTGTGTGTGTGTGTGTGTGTGTGTGTGTCTGTGTGTGTGTGTGTGTGTGTGTGTGTGCTGCGCGTGTGTGTGTGCATGCATGCGTGCGTGTGTGTTTGTGTCCGTTGGGGGTGGTCAACCGAATTTCAGTGTTGTTTTTTTTTTTCATTTAGAGCTGAATTATTTATGACTGTTTTCTCAGAGCTGTCAGTGACTGAACCACAGATATCCTATTTCCACCAGAGGTTAAACCTACGCATTGCTAGGATACCCTTCAGGTTCTTTTGTAACTCTCACTACAGACCCTACAAGACTCAACTTTTAAATGGCAAATGTACAATGATGTTAACTATATTGTGATTAATGGATATGATAGATGATCAATTCATTCTTATGGATGTTCTTAAACAGGTTAATGGAGCTCATTTTTGGATTATAACTTCAGTGTAACATCATCAAGGGCAAAAAATACTTCATTCTGGTGTATATGCCTGTAGAAATTATCCTCTTAAAAAGACTTCACTCCAGGGTCTACTCCTTAATGTTTCAGAGCATAATATAAAGTCTACATAACCATCGTGAAATAATAAAATAACACCAAATAGTGATATAGAAATACAGGGTTGGAGGGGCAGAAATTACCTCACCACTACAGAGGGGAGGTTTATCGGAGGTGATGCCCTGTATAATTGAACATGCCATTTTTTCCCGCCCCGAAATGAAATCACAGGCATACTGCATTAGATTAAGGCTCTCAGCGACGAGTTACTGAGGAGTTACAGCTGCGGGGCATCCAGGCCTGGGTGACTCAGCAGCAGTCGGCCATATTCACACCCTCTGCAGACGCAAGACCACTCCCCCCCCCCCCCCCCCCACCCCCCCACCCCCACACAACCTCGTCTAGCTGCTAACATAATGACAACAAACGAGCTGTCACTTAAACACCACTGAATGTGATGGGGATGTGGTGTGTGTGTGTGTGTGCGTGTGTGTGTGTGTGTCCTTGTTTTTGTTTTGGATGGCTGCGCGAAGTGCCAGCAGATTAAATTAATTGGTGGGCGATTTGTATCCTTAAAGACACATATCCCTTAGTGGTCTAAATAGGTTCTCTGGTTTATGTTTAGATGTGAGATAGTTGAGGCGTTGTTGGGGTGCTCAAGCCTAAGAGGGGGCAGGCGTCTATAGTTGGCTCACTTTGTGTAGTCCACAGTCCACCAGTTCTTTAAAGTGGACAAAAGTAGGCTTGAGTCATTCATCTTACTCTCTCTTCCCAGTCAATGTCCCAAGTATATCAGCATTATAATGTCGACCATACCCCTCACAAACCCAAATCACTTCAAACAAGCCAGTCCTCCATTTTCACGACATCCAAAAATGGCCACCTCTCTTGTCCACAAACGCAGTCCACTTTCCAGCCTGTTGTCATGCCAATGATGTCAGGGGTCAAAGGTAAACTTCTCCTGCTCCTCCTCACTGTGGCAGCCCGCCTCTCCGCTTCTGCTCCAGTTTCAGGAGCCCTTCCTCCCGCCCCAGTGCATGCTGGGTCCCCACCTTGTGCGCCGTCTCCGTGGCGGTGATGTCAATCTGGGCGTACTTCGTGGAGCTTCTCCCTGGTGATGTGACAACAAACAACAAACAATAAACGACAAGCGCCATTATCACACTCTATACTGAAACAAAAAAAGCGTGAGGCACTCACGTTTAAGAGGGTCAAGCGACGATGAATAATCCATGCCAAATAAACATAGCACAATAAAACACAAAGGCATCTATGCCTTTGTACTGTAATTAAAAAACAGGCGACGAAAACAAACACCCATAATAATTACCAAGGACCCACCCCCTGTTTGTATGATCCTCCTCTTAATTATCATCACAAAGAAAACAAAAAAAGACTCCTATCCCTTTAGGAGAGCAGAAATATCATTTGCAATCCCGTGACAGGGGGGGGGGGGAGAGCCCAAACAAGTGTTTGAGATGCGACAACGACAGCAATGGTAAACTTGACCCCATTAGGAAGGCGTCTATATCGCAGCATTGTGAGTCAATTGCATGCATTGAGCCGTGGCGTAGCGTAGCCCAGGAGGGAGAGGCGCAGACGCGCGCGGTTGACACGGGAAATTAACCTCCGTCTCCGTCACAGCAGGTGTGAGGGAGCGCCGCAGCCCGGCTATTGGCTTGTTTTTTCGCTTGTTTCTTCTGGCTTCGCTCGCAATTAAGATCTCGCCGTCTCATCCTAGCGTACTCAGCGGACGTGACACCAACACACACGCGACTGGCACTACTGCTGAGGAGGCTTGGACACGTTTCAGTGCGTCGCACTAATGAGTAAAAAACTCAATTACTGCCACTGATAATGTCCTCTGTGCTTCTGGGATCTGATGTAGGCGAAGGCTGGAAGGTTTTTCATTTCTGTTGGCTCGCTGTAGGACAGGAACCGAACAGGACTGAAAAACACTTTGTGCTTTTTGGGAGTCACAACAAAAACTTTAGAAAAAAACACTAAACTAATTGAACAACCTCCTGAGCTCTGCATTTGTAAAAGAGTGCACATTGATCAGTATCCAAATGTCCTCACTGTATTTGTTGTTATTGTTATTGTTTTGGCGCTATATACAAATTCAATTGAATTGAATTGAATTGACTTATTTAAAACACAGGGAGACTATGCACCATTCTGGGGGTAATATAGATAACAGTGAAGTAATTATCTGTACTTTAACATACATTGAAAAATCAATTTCAAGTTGATCCACTTGAAGTTGGTGTCACTTTGGTACTGATAATTTGTTTAAATGACATAACCTGTCTATAATCCTTTACAACATAGTATGCTTTGAGAATCCAAGTTATTAGTAGCTATAACACATTTATGGTTGTTAATATACAGGACATAAGTATGTATCTTATAGACGCGCAGGCTACCAGCATTCAGACAAACAAATATGTTTCGAATGAAGCATGTTATAGACAACTTACAGTAATTTATGATTTATATAATAACAGCTGTTAGTCTGTTATAAGAATCTGACCTCTGACTGATGCACTGGTCTCTTGTAGCTCCAGCTCCATGTAGTTGAGCTGCTTTTTGGACGTGGGGCTCACAGGAATATTAACATAGGTCACTCCGTCTCCGACTCCTCGAGGCCTCTCAGTCACCGTGGAAACATCCGACGGGAACACGAACACACCCCCTGGAAACACAGGAGGAGATAACTGGGATGATAAAAGCTGACGGAGATTAGGCTTGGATCAATTTCCCTCCATAAATGCAGGTGATAAACCACTTATAACAAAAAAAAGCCCAACGAAGAGCCAGCGCTTTAAATTTAGCACACAAATGAATGGAATGTTATCCTGCATAATCTGCTATCATGAGCGGGAAAAATAACAGACTCAGATCAGTTATGCAGAGGACACGGAGCATCACAAAAGACTGCCATCCTCTTGAAGCAGGAATTACAACTTTTGTCCTTGTAATGCTGCACTTAAGATGATGACACCATCTGCTGCAATATCGTGTCCCTTGGCAAGATGCACTGTTTATGGGCAGCATAACTGAGACGGTCGCAGGAAACATCCTGTTGGTGGTGTGCAGTATCTTTACAAGATGGGTAACCCTGACCACTGTCCTATTAGAAGGATCTTCAGCTCAGCGTTTGGGAAGCAGGAAACCATAGAGATTGTGTTATTCACATCCTGCCCTCAGCTCAGCATTTGGGAAGCAGGACACCATAGAGACTGTGTTATTCACAACCTGACTAAACGACCAGAAACGCCACCGATCCTACCCCTCAATCCACACCGCTTTTTACATGAACCATCAAAGTCACACACAGTATCACACACATATTTTCAAAAGAAACCTAATAAAAAAACAGATGTATGGCAGATCAGGTCAGGTCTATTATACCTATAACTCCCTTATTCCTTGTCCCCAACCTACATCTCATTCTTAGTCCACTCGTTAGTCCACCATAGAAGTTTATCCACCACAGAAATCTGTATAAGTCTCATGCACCATAACATCTTCTAGCTATCAATATTCAGACTCAGTATCCTTCTCAGTATACTTCAGAAGTCAGAAGTCAAACAAAAACACGCATCAACTCACAGGAGTAACGGAAAGTCTACTTGAGTATTTATGGTCTCTATTAATTGTACTGTACTGAATGTGCTTCATAATTAACACTGTAGTTAACATGAAAGTCATTTAACATGGTATAATTAACACAAAGTCATATTCTCACTGTCATCTATTCCTGGCACTACACATTCTTCTTAAGGTTGCCTCCTAATTACAGTTCTTCTTAATTACAGTTAACTACTTTTAATTGCACTTAATTACAGTCTACATTTAACACTGTAGCCATATAATACAGTATAGTCTAAATAAAACACGGTAATTTGACTGATATTTTCTTAATGAGGGATATTTCCTGTAACAAGGTATGCAGATCCCCGCCACTATCCTCCATGGTATGATTAGCATCCTTAGCTAACAGGAAGTGTGGCCTGGATGAGCCCATCTGAGTGCAGCCATAATGAGTGCTAATTCTGCATGCTACACTGCTCATCTGATTAGTCACAAAGCCCTGGAACTGGTCACACATAGCTTGACCGCTGGGAGCCCAAGCGAGCGCTAATGCCTTTAAGGAGACATTAGGGGATGGGCAATTGCAGGGAGATGGAGGAATTGAGGGTGGGGGTGGGGTGGGGGTGGGGGGAGGGGGTGGTGGTGGTGGTGGTGCTGGGAATGGGCCAACACCTCTAGAATGGGGAGGGGGGATATAGTCCTTCAGAGAGTGACAGACAGGAAGAGAGAGAGTGAGAGAGAGAGAGAGAGAGAGAGAGAGAAGTGGAGTTGGAGAGTGAAACAGAGAATGAGAGAGGGGACACAGAGGACAAAAAGAAGTGGAGAAAGATGGAGGGATGGAGAGAGGAGGAGAAGCAAGAGAAGCTGGAGGAGGGATAGATGAGAAAAAGAGAAGACAAAAGATGATGAACAAGGACTTCAAATGAAACCACCATAATATGATAGGGAGACAGACAGACATAGAGACAGACAGACAGACAGACAGACAGACAGACAGACAGACAGACAGGTCTATCTATATTCAACAGCTTTTTCCAGTGATGTTTGCCTTAATGTATGACCTCTTGGGGCTACCTTAGTGTGGGATGTAAACAGGAAATGATGCAGAAAACAAACCAGAAATGCAGAAAACTAAGGAGGAGAGAAACAGGGAATATCCAAGAGAGTTTGGAGGGAACAAAACAACAGAGACAACCGAATTTACTCCTCCACAAATTAGATGAGCACATATATGTGCATAATTGTGTGTGTAGATGAGCGCAGTAAATGTGCATGAGTGTGTGTGTAGATGAGCGTAGTATATGTGCATGAGTGTGTGTGTGTGTGTGTGTGTCTGTGTCTGTGAGTGCACACGCATGCATAATATGTAGACAGAGATAATATGAGAGAGAGAGAGAGAGAGAGGGGAGAGAGAGAGAGAGAGAGAGAGAGAGAGAGAGAGAGAGACTAGTTGCTGCACTTTGCATTTTCTCTGAAGGACTACATCAGACCCAGGGCGCTGGTCTGCGGTTAGAGGCAGAACCGTATCCATATGCAGAGAAGATGAGGGGGGAGGAGGGGGGCGACCCAGAGGAGCCTGAGGCCACCTATGTGGCAGGGGGGAGGGGGGGGAGGGGTTGGTGGGCTCTAGGCGCCCGGTTGGGTAGGTGAGTGACGGGAATGGTGTCGGGGGGTGACAGCCGTGACCACAACATGGTCAGGTGTGTGGGCGCGGAGAGAGTGAAGGAGGGAGGTGGGGGGGCGTGGGCAACACCGAAAAAGTGACAAGTGTCCCCTCATCTCAGATCATTCTGGCGACAGAATCAACTTTTCACATAACAACAGTACTCTCTCTCTCTCTCTCACACACTCCTCCCCTGTGTTAGCGTGTAGCTAATTTAGACCCTCTTACACAACCTCGGCTGAGTTATATAATAAAACGAAACAATAAGTGCGAAGACTCTGTCCAGATTTCATGGGTCGGGGGTCTTTGACATAAACACTCTGATACACATCAACATACATACTGTGACCGCTAGAGTCAAGCTTAGACCTCCACCCACAGCTGTTCACACACAGCTACTCACATTCACCATCCCATAATAGACATGTTATGCACACACAAACACAGCAAACACACTGACAATTCCAAACATTCACAATAACAGACACGAACACGGACACACAAAAGAAACAGGAAGTTGTTGTCAGCAAACACAATGAGAGAGGCTCACAAAATACAAATACAAAGTTAAATTGCTACAAAAATATCACTCATGGAATCTACTAACCCAAAGGATTCACTATCAATTTCAAAGCAGACACAAAGGAACGATTTTCTGCCATAAACCCTTCAACTCGTTATTATAATAATACATAGAATAATAAGTAAGGTCAAAATAGCATTTGAAAGGCAAGGACGAAATAAATAAAAACTCAATCTTAAAAATGTATAATACTACAGCTAAGCTTGCAGTTGAAACACTTTCAGATGAAGGTTATTCGTTTTAGGAGTGAAGGAATACAATAAACGTGAGCCTGAATTTCAGTCACACACCCTTCAAACTGTAGAGGGTCAAAACACCTTACAGTTAAAAGCAAAAGTGTATGTAACTTCTATCTAAATGTATGTATATAGGTATGTATGTCTGCATGTATGTATGTATGTATGTATGTATGTATGTATGAATTAATGTATGTATGTATGTATGTATGTATGTATGTATTAATGAATGAATGTATGTAATAATGCATTATGCATGTATTTCAGGTTAAATCTTTAAAGTAATCGATATCATATGTAAGGTGATAAGAGTTGGTGAGTGGTGGTGGATGACTGCAGACACATTAGAGGCCTCTCCTACTGTTTCTCCCTAACTCCCAGAGGCACCTCACATTAGAGGCCTCTCCTACTGTTTCTCCCTAACTCCCAGAGGCACCTCACATTAGAGGCCTCTCCTACTGTTTCTCCCTAACTCCCAGAGGCACTCTGCAGCGAAGGGTCACCCCACCCTCACCTTCCCCTGGCCACGGCATCTGTCTCCTGTCTGCAGACTCGCAAACAAGGGGAGAGGACAGTTACCGAACACATATGGTTGTGTGCACATGTGTCCTGACATGTGTGTGTGTCTGCACACACACACACACACACACACACACACACACACACACACACACACACACACACACACAACACTCTCTCTCTCACACACACACACACACACACACACACATGCACACACACATGTGCATTCACACACTGACACACACTCTCTTGCACTCACAGACACATACATGCACTCACAGACAACCTCTCTCACACACACAAGCACATGCACACAAACAAACACTCCTGGAAAATGCACATGCACAGCCACATACTGTATACATCAGCATGTGAGCACAAATACACAGACACACTCACACACACACACACACACACACACACACACACACACACACACACACACACACACACTCACACACCTGTGTGACTCATACCCTCAACATCTTTCTTATGTCAGACAACCAAAAATACCAAAGCATGGCAATGGAAGGCCTTATCTCTCTTATTCCAGAAAAGATGCATGGTAGTGTAGTGTAGAGAAGACACAACAAGAGAGAGAGAGAGAGAGTAACAAACGGAGCAAAAGGGAGAGAGGCAGAGAAAGAGAGAAAGAGAGAAAGAGCAAAAGAGAGGGAGAGAGAAAGAAAGAGAAGTGACGGAGTAGAGAGTAATAAGAGAAGCCTCAAGTGCCATTATTCCACAGAACGAAAGAGGGTGAAGAGAGGTCAGACACAGAGGAAAAAAGGAGAGGAAAGAGAGGAACAGAGAGAGAGAGAGAGAGAGAGTGTGTGTGTGGTGGACTAAGAGGGAGAGAAAGTGTGTGTGATGGACTGAGAAGGAGAGAGAGTGTGTGTGCTAGACTGAGAAGGAGAGAGCGTGTGTGTGATGGACTGAGAAGGAGAGAGAGTGTGTGTGATAGACGTAGGGGGTGGTACTGAATATGCATAGGAGAAGCCTCATCTGCCATTTAAAAAAAGGGAGGTTGGACCAAGGTCAGAAAGGAAATAAATAAGGAGAGGGACAAACGCAAAGAGTGAGAGAGAGAGAGAGAGTGAGAGAGAGTAAGAGAGAGAGAGAGAGAATTCATTCATGAAAGAATGAATGAGAGAATGAGAGAGAAAGAGCAAGCCAGTGAGTGTGTGGCATACGCTACCTTATCACACGAGAGAGAGAGAGAGAGAGAGAGAGAGAGAGCGAGAGAGCAAGAGCGTGGCATAAGTCGCCTCATCGCACATCTTCAGAGAGAGAGAGAGAGAGAGAGAGAGAGACAGAGAGACAGAGAGAGAGAGAGAGAGAGAGAGCAAGAGCGTGACATAAGTCACCTCATTGCACATCTTCAGAGAGAGAGAGAGAGAGAGAGAGACAGACCGAGAGAGAGAGAGAGAGAGACAGAGAGAGAGAGAGACAGAGAGAGAGAGAGAGAGAGAGAGAGAGGGGCAGCAGAGGAACTTTAATGAAAGGTCATCCAGCATGTTCAATGTTTACTCTGCCTCCTCTCATCCAGACAAAACAACATCTCTCCAGGCAACGGCAACTCATAAACAACAATGTCCGCAACAAGGGGCCCTGATTTGTTTTTGCATTCTTCAATTTTTCCACGGCAAGGAACATGTCAGTGTAAACACGACCAGAAATGCTCACCTTCTAGGTCCATGTGAGGAATTCTTTGCTGTCCATAGCTGCCCATAAGCTCATACTTGCTCTTCTCTTCTACCTGACAATTCAAAGAAAAAACAATAATAAAACCAATACAGTCAATGCAGTTAATTCACCATGTTGGCCAACTGGTTCTCGTTCCTAAGTGTTTCATTTGCAAAGGTTTATCAGGTTTATCATTAAAAAATATTTTTTTTATTAGAATCTGCTATTATTCAAATTGTTGGATATATAATGCTTTCATTTTGCTATTGTTAAACATGACAATTCAAAATGAACAGGCAGGTGATTTTGGCACAAATCCGATTCGAGACCAGTGATAGAGGATTATCTTCATGCAATACAACAACCCCACTGACGTCAAAAATTCTCTGTAAGAAAAATATTTCAACTTTTCGAAGCCTTTAAGTTCAGAAAAGTTCCCCTCATCTTAAATTCATGCCCACGGGCATCCGCCCTGTGGAGTTGAGACAGGATGCTGTGTTTATTAGGAGCTTCCCACATTTCTGTTTACGCCATGTCCAAACTGACCGAGACGTGTCAAAAAGAGGGTGATGGGAGAGAGAGAGAGAGAGAGAGAGAGAGAGAGACATGGTTCACACCATTCTGACAAAGGTCAATGTGCCAAAACATGTTATTTTTTTGACTGCTTTTTAAACGCAGGGGTTGATGGATTCTCCACACTATCCTATGTTTTAGAAATGGCTATTTAATGGTTGGAATCGGATGAAAGATTTTAGATTAATTTTTTTCACGCAACCCAGTCACTTAAATCTTTTGTGGACAAAAGCTTTTAAGTTTGACTCTGAAGACTTAATTATGTTTCCCTCTCTCTCTCTCTCTCTCTCTTTCTCTCTCCCTTCCTTTCCCCCTCTCTCCCCATTCTCCATTTCTCTACACCATCTTACATAAAGTAATGTGAGAACCACAGAGTATTTCCACCCAAGAGGCTTCAGCTTTTAAACTGAAAAACCAAAGCCTTGTATGGGATCAGTGAGCCGTTTGATCAATATGGCACAGAGTGCAAATCCGTGTTTTCATACGCTCCCCACTGCAACGTCGACCGGATTAGAGGTTCCCGCCTCATCATTTTTCCTACCTCCGAACTCCTCTCCGTTGTCCTGGACTCCATGACCTCATATGCCAGGTCAGCTTTGCACCTCTGCTTCTTTTTGTCTGCAGGAGGACGAGAAGAGGAGGAGGAGGAGGAAGAAGAAGAAGAAGAACCACGTGAGAAATACAAAGAAAGACAAGAGAGGAGCTGGAGAAGTGTGGGAGGTGAGGAAGAAGAAGATGGAATAGAGGAAGAAAAGAAACAATGAAGGAAGTGGGAAGAGGAGATTTAATGGGTGCAACAAATATAAAAATGACCTCCTATACATAAGTGTTGAGAGTGGTGGAGGAAACGTCATCAATTTACTCTAATTTGACGTCCACAGGTGTCTTGTTTGGTGGATTGTAGGTCATTTTATATCTCCACCACTAACCCAACTCCTCCCTTAAATGGATGTGGAGGATGGAGGATGGAGGCTTGTGAGGTTCTCCCTGTAGAGTGCACCGAGAGTGGGATGATTTATCGTTGGGCTCCCCATAACGGGAAAAAACTGAGTGAAATCTGATGTTGTTTGGGAAATGCTGTCACCGGTCCCTTCAGTGAGAGGGGGGTAAGTGGCACTCATAAATGAAGCTTTTATTGCATCAGGTCCAGGGAAGGAGCCTTTTCGAGTGGCGGATTTAGACAAGGGACCACGAGCCCAGCCCACAGAAACCCATCTATATTGTTGTTTGCTCCCACTCTTGTTCCTCCACAAACAACATAATAGCTCCCCCCGGTAAGAGACGACCAGCATGGGGCCAATGGAGTGCTGAGGTAATGAATGACATCATTCATCTCTTTAGATTCTGCTTCATCGGGATGCTAGCGAGAGAGCTGAGGATCCACCACCCCCTCAGACGTTCAGACAGCCTCGCTCGCAAAATCGATAGAGTGCCGAAAGACATAGGGAGAGAGAGAGACAGATACAAAGGGGACGGAGAGAGAGGAGTGGAAAGTGTGACACAGAGGCATGGAGAGATGATGGAGAGAAAGAAGAAAGAGAGAGGGAGAGAGAGAGAGAGAAAGAGGAAAGAAAGCAATGATGCAGAGAAAGAGAAGAGAATGAGAGAGAGAGAGAAAGGAAAGAGGACTGAAAAAGAGACTGAGAATGAAATTGATAGGAAAAAGAGAGAGAGATGGAGAAGGAGAGTTTAAAAGGAGAGGATATAGGCACACAGAGTGGGAAGATACTGTGCGTCTCCTTAGAGAGCAGGGTAGAAAGGAAAACAGAAGGAACAGGCATACAAGGATGAAAAAGTCAGAAAATAAAGAAAACGTAAGTAGAACGTCAAAGCAGAAAGCAAGCTGTTATCAACTGTTATTGCGCAAGTAGACAAAAACAACTGATAAGACAAAGAACAGGACAGATGGGAAAAGCAGCTCTATGGAAAGACAGGACAGGGGGAATACCAACAGAGCGGAGTTACTTCCTTTGACAACAGTGTTAGTGAGGAAGTCACAAGCACGAGCAATGAGCATGTCTCTTCCTTACCTTCTTCCACATCCACTGAGCCATTACTGACCTCCTCCGACCGGGCTCCCATCACTGCTGTTATGCCCAGCTCAGAGGGCACCATCACTGTAGTTATGCCCAGCTCAGAAGGCACCATCACTGCTGTTATACCCAGCTCAGAGGGCACCATCACTGCGGTTATGCCCAGCTCAGAAGGCACGTCCTTGGGTTTGTTTTCAGGGGCTCTGCCCCTCTCTCCTCCATGGCCTTCCAGAATGAGGAGCTTCTGGCATGGAGTGTTGCAGCTCTTCCTCCAATCCAGAAGGGCGTCTCCACCTCTTCCCTTCTCTCTCCTGTTCACACCAGTGGCCTTGCAGCCGCCACGCTCTCCTCTACAGCACTGGAGGCAGTTCTCATATATGATTGTGTCTTTCCAGCTTTGAGATGGTTTATGCTTACCACTACCAGAGCAAGTGGTGGGTGAGGCCTTTGATATAAGGGCTGAGGCCATTGGTTCGTAACCATTGTGACTGCTTGTTCTAGAACCAGATGATGCTCCGATGTTGTAGTGTTCCAACAGGTCAGACAGATGGGTAAGGTATCCATGTTTTTGTGGGTTTCTATTGTGTGTTGATGGAGCTGTCAGAGGCAGCTTCTCTTGTCCAGGATTGGTGGATCCAGGTGTGGGTGTGGTCTCCAAAGCCGTTCTGTGATAGGCTTCCTGGTCAGCGGTGACTGATTGCTCACTGGCTCTCTGACCTGCTGGGTGAATATCTGAAGTTCTGAGAAAACTTATCCGAGATCAAGAGAAAGACTTTCTCCACAAAGTGCATTCAGGCATTAGACTACACAGCTTCTTCAAGTGGTTGGAGTGATTCATCTTCACCTCGACGTTACAGAGTTTTTTTTAACAACGTTTACAAGACGACTCACAAGTGGGATTAATAGCAGACAGTCACAGAACATTTCATTGACAATAACACGAGGAACGGCCTAGAACATTCAACACATATTTCTCGCCTCGCTCGGTTAGTTCATTAGCTGACGAAACTGAGAAAGCCGGATGAAATGACGAAGACAAAAACTCAGGCTTGCAGACACATCTGTAATTGCAGTGCATGAATCCTCAGAGGAACAGAAGCAGACAGCGTGCATTAATATGTAAATTTGAGGTGTAGTGATATTAGTTTCCAAGTGACAGGTTCTTGGCGTCTTACCTGGCACCAGTGGGACAGATGGCACCGCAGGAGCAAGTGGCGCCCCCTGTGGGAGAACAAAGGCATTAGCTGGCATCGATGGAAACGTACAAAATCTGAGGTTTTGATTTGGTACGGTTTAACTCCATCACACATAGGCCAGGTAAATAAATAAAATAATAAAGTCTTAAACTCAATTACCGTGAGACTGAATAAGGAAATGAGCCACTCTTTTCTCTCAGTGTGGATTACTGTCATGTACGAAATTACATTCACATGGGAATGTTGGTAATTAATAGAGACTGTCATTTCTCAAACCGAACTCTTTCTTTTTGCCAAGGGCATTAGGAAAATATGTCATATTCACAATATTCACAAGACTACACATCCAGAGATCTGCAATGGCTTTTCATTTTCTGTGTGAAATTATTACATTCATCAATTCAAATATGTTGCCATTAAAGATGCTAGTCTCCTCCAAACATGGCTCTTCTCACTCTTCTCACTGTGGTTTGAGCTTTCACATGAAAATCTCATCCAGCATACAACACTGATTTTCAATCTCAACTCAAGGGAATCCACAAGGTTCGATCTTGGTAGGGCAACCCCTGCCCACACTTCAAAGAGAGACTGTGAAGTGCTCCAGTCTTCCCCTCCACACACACATCCACAAGCTCAACGAGAACTACTGCAAGACCTGAGGCGTATGGGTTCGGATCCAGCTGCTGTGCTAAGCCATGGTTTCACAGTAACATGAAATGAAGTTAAAAATAAGTGAGTAAAAAATTGAAAATAAAATGTCTTCCAACACATGGCCTCTGTGTACTGAGGCTTGAGAAGCCTGATATTTATATTTTACCTTTACTCTTCTTATTAAAACAGGAGTCTACTGAGAGCAAGACATGGAAAAATCCATGCTCACATAACAATAAGCCTCCAGATGTAAATACCACCTTCAAATTAAGTCTCACACACACACACACACACACACACACGCACGCAGGCACGCACACACACACACACATACGTGCACGCACACACACAAACATATTTCCCTCCTATCTACACACACACGCACACACTACCAGCAACAATGGCCAGCCTAAAGTCCTTCAGGATGCTGTTAGAACTGCAGTTTTACACACCCCATGTTTCCATGCACTCTCACACTGATAGACCCATATCCTATAATCTACACCCATTAAACAACCAGCATTTAAATGGACCAGCCAGCTGCTGGTCCGCTGCTTTGTGTGTGCCTTCCAGCAACCAATTAGTACTAAAGAGCAGTCACTAGACATATGCCCGCCTCCCTTACTACTTAAAAGTAAAAGTTCCAATCCGTTCCAAAGCTTAGTTGCCTTTCTTGGAAGGACGTCAGAAAGTCTCCCCACTCTCAGTGTCTCAACTCTCAGGGCACGGGCAACTTGGTAAACAGGGACGTGGGAGTTTAGGACAGCCATTTTGTACAGAGGAAGGGCTTAAGATGTCTGGCGGGAGCTTCCCCTAATGCTCGATTTAATCCTGCAGCCAAACACACACACACACACACACACACACACAGCATCTATCCCAGCTATATGCTGGGAGTGGATGGGTTCAGTCAGGGTGTAGAGCTACTACTGTGTATGTCCACCATATTTGTTCTGCTTTCCCAGGGCCTCGATAAAGAACTGAAGTGTATGTGCTTCTTGTGAGATATGAACCCAGTCAGGCTACCAGAACAAATATCACTGTAGGTCTGCAGTGAAGCAGACACTAACACACATACAAACACACACACACACACACACACACACACACACACACACACACACACACACACACACACACACACACACACACACACACACACACACACACACACACACAGCCCAGAGAAGCAGGCATACACCCACACACATCCCAGAGAAATGAGTGCACATACACACACATCCACCCCCACACATCCCGGAATACGGGAGTGCACACACACACACACACACACACACACACACACACACACACACACACACACACACACACACACACACACACACACACACACACACACACACACACACACACACACACACACACACACACACACACACACACACACACACACACACACACATACATACACACACACAGCTTCACAGGAACCCATATTCCATATCCATCTGACTAACTATGTAATTGTCTGTCAGTCAGATGTGTTTATCTGTCTGACCCTGACCTGCTCCAGGGCAAGCTGCTATCTTACCCAATGTGTGAAGTGCTACACAAGATCAAAGTGTCTCCGTCTGTGCCTCATCACAGTCTAAAACAACTTCATTTTTATGAGGCAACAAGAGGAAGACGGAAGAGGAAGAGGAAAAAACGGCACAAATACAATTCATTGAGACTCATTACATCATGTATCTTTTGAACACGCTAATCCCATCTGGTTTCATAGCTTTGATATCTAAACTTCAGTTGAATCTTCAGGGGGATTATTTCTCTATTAAGAAGACCGTGCTAGTTCTTATTCATTCCAATCAGCTACTGTACTTACAAACCTTGATGGACGGCTTTTGAAATGAAACGTTTGAAGAATTCCCCCGTTCAACACATATTAACGTGATCTGATGAGTCAGGCAAAAGGAAGAATTCGAAAAGCAGCGGCTCAACTATCAGCTCCACATCCTGCCTTCTCATCCAAACAAACCTTCAGAATGAATTAGATGAGTAGCTAGAGGAGGTCCTGCTTGAATGTCAGTTTAATTGCATCAGACTTGCTGGGAGGTGGAGATGTACGCAATGTGGTGGGCAATTTCAAAAAAGGGCTTCCATTACAAAATCTAGTAAATAAACCCCCCTCCAAAAAATAAATATCTGTCATAACAAAGAAGTTTGGTCTCTCTCTGGAGAACAAGCAGAGGAGACCTTGATCCCTGGGGAAAAAGGAAGCCAGTCACATCTGAGGGTGGGGGGGAGTGGAGGGAAAAGGTCAACACTGTTACTCAGGTTAAATGTCTTTCTTCAAAAACAGAAACGCTTCTCAAAGGAAGGAATATATGAGCTTAATGACACAGAAAAGCAGTAGCGCACCGCACCACAGAGAGGGGGGAGAGGGGGAAGAGGGGGGGGGGGGGGGGGGGGGGGGGGGGGGGGGCTCTATGGTACCTTCAGGCCGCCACAGATGGAGCAGGCTGTGTAAATGGCCCTTGGGGTGCAGATTTGACACACTTCTGCCCGTTCATCACCAGGGGGCGCCACTTCGCTGCTGCTGCCCCGCGAGAGTCGCCCAGGGGCTGCTGCCGTGACTTGGGATGCCTCAGAGTCCTTAGATGCCTCAGCCAGGGCAGTGGTGCCAGGATGGTCCTCTGAGCCGCTGCTGGCGCCCTTATCCGAGCCCTTGGCAGTGCCAGGCGGGTGCAGGAGGCTCCTGGGCGTGTCGTACAGGTACCGCAGCAATGAGGGTACCTGGTACTCATGCCCCGGGCACGGCGGGCACGTGCAGAGGGTCCGTTCAGCAGGGGCAGTGGCGGTGAGGGGCAGCGGGGGCGGCGGCAAGCTGAGGACGGAGCCGAAGTCGTCGCCGGTGCCGGAGCCCCCCGTGGCGTCCAGGCTGCTGGTGTAGGAGGAGAAGCTTCCGGAATAAGAGGAGTGGCTTCCCGTGGCGATGCCGCTGTCCGAGGAGCTCTGGCGACCAATCTCCTGTAGCCGCCGCGAGCGCGTCGGTTTGGAGGAGGCGGCATTAGTGGGTAGCCTGGCTCCACCCCCGAGGGCGACGGGCAGCTTCTCATCCACCAGTAGCGGGACACTCTTGGCCCCTGATTGGCTGGCAGCCTCGGCGGGGGCGGTGCTCGAGGTGGGATCGGCCCACATGGCTAAACGGCTGCCAATGCTGCTGTCTGATTGGCTGGTGTCGGAGGTGTCGGAGGATCCAGAGATGCTCCGGTCGTCTCCCGCCACTGAGGTGCTATAACTGGAGGTGGAAGCTTCAAGAACAAACAAACAAACAACAAAAGAGAAAGAGGGAATGAGAAAGGAAGCCAGAGAGAGGGAGGGAGGAAGGGAAGGAGAGAGACAGAGAAAGAGAGAGAGAGGGAGGGAGGGAGAGAGAGGGAAAGAGAGAGAGGGAGTGGGAGAGGGAGGGAGAGAGAAGGAAAGAAAATATGATGAAAACATTTTAAGAAATGCATGGAATTCTGTGTGTGTGTGTGTGTGTGTGTGTGTGTGTGTGTGTGTATGATAGACAGAAATACCTGCACTGATGTGACTACAGTGGGACAGCATGCTGAGCCTCTTCTCTAGTTCCTGAGCATCATGGTTGAGTCTCTCCTCAATGGAGGCGGGACTGACATTAGGGTCTGTGGAGGGAGAGAGAGAGAGCAAGAGAGAGACATGAAGAGAGAGAGAGAGAGAGAGAGGAAGAGAGAGAGAGAGAGAGAGAAAGAAAGAGAGAGAGAGCAAGAGAGAGAGACGAAGAGAGAGAGAGAGAGAGAGAGAGAGGAAGAGAGAGAGAGAGAGTAAGTACAGTAGAAAGATAGAAAGAGAGTGAAAGCGTGAGGAGGAATGAGAATAGGGGAATGAAGAAAAGAGAGAGAGAGAGAGAGAGAGAGAGGGAGAGAAAGAGAGAGACCATTTGTATTAGATAGATGCATGGGCATGTGGCCCAAGGTTGTGATCCTCTTTTTAAACACAAGATTGTTTGGCTGCGTCTGACGACAAGAGACAGAGAGGGGAACAACACCACAGACGTCACCCATCTGGTCCTCCAGGAAGTTTACTGTTGTGTTGAGAGAAGTGTTTGGAGACAAACCGATATTTAGATGGTAGTAAGTCAGCAACAGACAGATCCAACCTATACCTCCCTACCCACCTACCTACCTACCCCCCTACCTACTAGTGTGTCAAATACATTTCAAGGGTTTGAGGAAGACATTAGCTAATATCTGTCATCTTGATGTTAGCTAACTGCAGTGTGATATATAATCAGTTGCAGTGCGTATCAAGTATGAGCCATATGGCATTCCAAATATTAGTGCCAAAGCCACTGGAGTATGTAATTAAACATGAAAATTGAATACAAAGTAAAAAAAAATAGGGGTTGGAATAAAGATTTCATGCTACCAAATTCCGCTATTTGCCCTTTTCTCTACGAGCTGTGACTGATGATCCTACTTTTTCTAAAGTTCCAGTTTCAAAGTGATTGGCACAACATGACATTTTTTTTAAAAGATCCAGTTTCAAAGTGGTTGGCACAACGTGCCGTTTTTCAAAAGATCCAGTTTCAAAGTGATTGGCACAACATACCGTTTTCCCCCCATGCCAGTGCTGTATGCATCCTGGTTGGCACACTGCTGAATAACCTGATTACATTATTCCTGCTAATGCCATCGACTCCACTCTTGCCAACTTCAGATCACCTGATACCTGCATACCCGACACACACACATACTTTGTCTTTTTCATACACACAGAACACCTCATCTGCGTCTCATTTTCAGAGGACACAAAAAGAACCCCTCGGTCTGTCTCAGAGGCATCTAGACAAAGGAGGTGGACTTCATCTCCCCCGTCTCTCGTGACAAGAAAACAGACGGTTCCTGGCAACCTCTATTAGGTGATCACAGCAGTGCTCGAGCTGAATAATAAGAGGAGAAAAACCATCCATCTCCTTTAGGAGTCTGTGAAGTCTCTGTCACTCGCTGATGCAGAGATACATTTTGTACTCTACTAGCATGTGTGATGAAGGGGGGAGGTGACAGAGGGACCTAAAGTTCTTTTCAAAGGTGAAAAAAAAAACGCTGATATGATTCTCCCCACATGCACATCTGTTATAGCCAATGGTTTGTTTGTAAACCTCCACATTTGTTGCAGACTCTCCTTACTTTGTTAATAATCCCGACAGCCAAAAGTGTGGTGATTGCACCAATGTGATAATGGCTGCCAGAGTATCATCTAGGAGAGTACTACATCCTGGTGTTGATGCTAGTCTGATTATCTGATTATCTGATTATCGAAAAATGCATATAATCTATTCTGAATGCACAAATATACACATATATCTATACTCTCATACACACATGTATATATATATATATATATATATATATATATATATATATATACTGTATGTGTGTGTGTGTGTCTCTCTGTGTGTGTGTATGTGTGTGTGAAGCACATACAGCATATACAGGATACACAACAGAACTAGCAATTGCAAACTGGTGTAGCGCCCCCTATTTGTAGAGTTGTGCAGTGCAGGATGAGCTGTCGACTTCCATCAGGGGAGACTGGGGGGAGAAGGGGAAAGGCAGGATCATAGTGAAACACCTCTCTGTATGTCTAGCACTTTTCCAGCTATTTATAGCCCTGAGGGTCCATGTGATCCAGATGGAATGCATTCGGGAGTTTAGCTGGGGCCGGTGGGGTGAGAAAGCTAGGAAGATGCACCTTCAGCTAAAGTCACAGGACTCCAGTGACAGCTGTTAGCAAGATACGCTAACGTGTTAGCTATGCTAACACAAAATGTGTACATTTCCAATGGGTTACCGCTCCTAATAACATCGCTTGGCTTTCACGTGGAGGAAACTGGGGAAATGGTTGTTGGGGAGTTGCAATCTAAATTAACAGCTAACACAAAATGTGTAAATGTCCTGTCTCCTCATAACTTCCTTTTGGTTTCACCAGAGAAGCTGGGGAATGGTTACTGGGCAGTTGCCCTTATTTGATGCCCCCCCCCCCAGCTGCGAGTAAATAAGTTCAACAGGATTAGCGTGCGCGCTAAAGCCACTGGAGTTAGCCCATGCGGTCAGAAGTAAGACAGGCAGGATCCCGATCAATGGAAAAGCTATCCAACATCTGCCGCAGATTTAGCTTCTTGTCAGCAAGTGGCCTGAACTTGAAGGTGGGGACCAAGGTCTGATTACAGGGAAGCAAGGCCTGCTGTGGGTGTGGGGAGGATAGAGAGAGATACGGAGGGGGAGAGAGGGAGGCGGGGGGCAGAGAGAGAGAGAGAGGGAAAGCTTGGGTAAAGGAAAAATTGATGAGCTAAAGAGAGAGTGGGCTGTGGCTGTGAATGTATGTGTGTGAGGGAGAGAGAGAGAGTAAGAGAGAGAGAGCAAAAAAGGGAAGTAAGTGAATAAAAAGTGAGGAATGAATAACAGAATGTGTGTGTGTGTGTGTGTGTGTGTGTGAGAGAGAGAGCATATTTGCTTTCCTGTGTATGTGGGTGTGTGAATGTGTGTGTGTCTGTACAGTGTGTGTGTGACCATACCTGGCATGCATGAGTGTGTCTCTGAATGTGTGTGTGTGTGTTTATGTGTCTGCATATGCCTAGTGTATGTGTGTCAATGTGTGTGTGTGGGAGTGTGTGTGTGTGTGTGTGTGTGTGCCTTGCTGGAGCAGAGCAGAGTAGAGGGATGAGGTTACTAACATTCTCTGAGTGATTAAGAGGCTTCATGGGCCCAGCAGCGTGAACTCTGACCTCCCAACTGCCCCCCCCCTCCCCCCACCACCACCACCACCACCGCTGCATTGCCCCTGCTATTTATTCCCCCGCCCCGATTAAGAATAGGCCACCACCGGCCCCTGCGATTGGTCCAGGGGTACGTGTGAAAACGGCAATACCCACCGTCGTGCTCGCTCAGCTGTCCGCGTGCGCCGTGCTCGTTAGCCGAGAAAGGGGTCGCCACAGCGACGGCAGCCAAGTCGGCCGGCGACAGACACACGCAGCCACTCGTTATGTCCATCAAGCGTGCGCGGTTGGCTGTAACCCGAGGAGGGGGGGGTGTGTACTCGGACGGAATAAGACAGAACAGCTCTCTGATTTAAGCCAGTGGGATGCTGGTTCTCACCTTCCTTTTCAACAAGGGGTTCAGTGAAGCCTACTTTCAGCTACACCTTCTGAACTGCTTTCCCACAAGGCATGACAAGACTATATGATGATATAAATGATGCCAATACTTTACATAAAGGTTCCATTAATTACAAATATCTCAAACACTAAAACCGTGAATATTTATTAACCATGAGTATTCACAAACTTTCTGGAATTTTACATGCTGGATTTCATGTTTAATTTATAATTTTTTAATTTTTATATATATATATTTTTAAGATATGCCTGATGCTTCACATACAGAATCTCTGAAATATCATCGACACGCCATGAACTGCAACATTTCCGGTAATTATGTTACTCAATCTGTACAGCAAATTTGTTTTTGAATGCTGACCTGGTCCTCTCCAGCATCATATTCCAGTCCGTTGCCAAACAAATGTCCAACACATGGTTGACTTCTCAGAATGGTTCCACATAGTTCTACCCAGCTGTGTTTTAATGTCTGATTGTTGTTGATACAGTCCTAACCGATATAAGTGGTTTTACAAGTGGCGCATGGCTGAGTCGAAGCAGGGAGAGCTGTTTGTGGCAATTAAGCAGACAGATGTTTCAAATGCAAAACCCATCTGGCAACTGGCATCACTGGCAAAGCCCATGCCTATGAGTTCAGAGCAGACACACAGAACCCAACAGAGCTCAACTCTGTGTTTTTGTTTAGAGAGAGGTTACACATACGTAATTCCGCAATTTCACAATTTCATTAACACAAACCAATGATTTGTAAACTGTAAACACTAATTATCTGGGCGCGTCGAACCATCTCATGCTTCACCACAGACTCAGGCTAACCTGACTCAGCTAAGGGTTTTGGTTAGCAATCTGGATCCACAGTGAATCACCCGCCACACAGAAAAACACAACCACCTCACTAAGCTTGGTCCAATGTATACTTTCCTGGAAATGATGGTCTGGGAAAATCTAGTTTACGTCAACATCAGCACAGTAATTGAATTTGTCTGGCTGTACGTGACTATGTGGGCTGGGTTGCCGCCAACAGAGGTTGTGTAAGAAAGGGGGTTGAACAGGGCAAAACCAATGAGTATCTTTGCAGACACACTGGCGTGTTCCTTCTCCATCTCCGTCTTTTCTTAACCTTGATGAAACATTTATGAAATCAAAGATCAGTTGGGGAAAGTTGACTGGTGATCGATAGATTGGATTCTCTGTCCAGTTATGAACCAATCACGCTCTCTACACATAACACAATAATCTACTAATGCAACATTGCAACAGGCAAACACCCAATCCCCCACCCCACCCCCGACACACACACACCCACCCCCGACACACACACACACACAACCCAACACACACACACACACACACACCCCGATAAAGTAACACCCCAGGACTGACCTGGCAGGACGGGCCGCAGGCCGAAGGGGCCGCGGGAGGGTGAGATGCCGCGCACGATGCAGTCGAACAGAAAGCTGATCTGCTCCCCTTCTGCACACGACAGGAAGAACACGCCAGCCCCTAAACACACACACACGCACACACACCAACACAGAGGGAGAGAGTGAGGCTGACTGATTAAGACATATGCAGACAGACGCATATGCCCCCAGACACATATGATAGACATACGTAGGTGTGCAGACACAGACACACACACACACACACACACACACACACACACACACACAAAGACAGACACACACAAATACAGAGGCAAACATAACCACACATGAAGGAGGACAGGCAGGCAGACACACACAGTCATATATACACACCCCACAGATCCCATACACACACACACACAGCCACATTAACACACCCCACAGATCCCATACACACACACACACAGCCACATAAACACACCCCACAGATCCCATACACACGCACACACACACACACACACACATAAACACACCCCACAGATCCCACACACACACACATATACACACCCCACAGATCCCACACACATACACTGTGTGATCTATCATACACTCATATACATCCATAAACATACATACACATACACACACACACACACACACACACACACTCAATCAATCAAGCTCAAACATTAGATGAATCACCGATTCCAATTTCTGCCAGGCTTACTCCACATGCACATTTATTATTAATGATCAATAATCAATTAAAAAAAAGAATACAAGCAAAGAGAGTAAATCAGTCTGTATTTCATAAAGTGACAGGCAAAAGTGATGGAATACCACATATTGTATTAATAAAATACCCTTTCTAGCTAAGAGGCTCAACTCTCTGGTTCTTGCACAAATTCTCTCTCTCTCTCTCTCTCTCACACACACACACACACACACACACACACACACACACACACACACACACACACACACACACACACACACATACAAACACACACATGTCAATCTGAAGTGCAGGAGAGTTGTTCCCTCAGTGATCTTACAGGCCAGACTGTCATCTCACACACACACCCTTCGGCCTTTCAGTCTGTGTGCCCTGACCTGCTGTCTCTCTCTCTCTCTCTCTCTGGCACACACACACACACACACACACACACACACACCTTGGGCCCTTCTGTCTGTGTGCCCTGACCTGCTGTCTCTCTCCAGAGCAGTAAAAGCCCTCCGAACACCAGATGTAAACATATTACCAGCCACACTCTCCACCTCTTCCTCTGGCCCTCATAAATGCTCTCCCTCTCTCTCTCTCTCTCTCTCTCTCACACACACACACACACACACACACACACACACACACACACACACACACACACACACACACACACACACACACACACATACAAACCAGCACTCAAAGACCCACATGCACTGACACATAAACAATCACTCAAACTCTCTCTCTCTCTCTCTCTCTCTCTCTCTCTCACACACACACACACACACACACACCTTGCCCTGTATGACAGATAAGGGCATGGGAGTGCTAGCGGCCACAGTCTCAGGTGTTGGCGTTCTGATTTACAATGCTGTTGGTGAACTATTATACCTTCTCACTTGGACACACCATATGCACCGACAGGAACACTCCCCTTCAGACAGCTGTCCAAATGACAGGCTTGTTGTCCTCCCCTCCAGACACACACACACACACACACACACACACACACACACATACACACACAGACATCACACACATCACACACACACACACACAGACACACACACACACACACACACAAAGCCCAAGGCCTGAACCCCCTCGAATAAGCATTGGGCAGGAAAAACTCCCTTTTAACAGGAAAGAAACTTTGAGCAGAACCCAGCTCCTGAAAGGGGGACCCATCTGCCTGAGTCTGGCATATAATGTGTACTGTTGGTGTGCCGTTGGCAACGCAGTCTCTGCCAAACCATATGCTCCAACATGAACACTCCCCTTAACAGCACACACAATGATAGACAGACTTCCTTCAATATGGAGACATTAGCGCAACCAGAAGTGCACTTGTCTGTGAGTCCACACTCTCTATCTCTCTCTCTCATGCGCACACACATACACATATACACACAAGCATTGACAGTGACTGACAGAAGAGACTTTTTGCCTTCCTCTTATCTCCCGCCTTCCTCTTATCTCCCACCTTCCTCTATCTGTGGAATGTTGCATGAATTCTGTCTGACAATTTTGTTTGGGCTTGCATGCTGTAGTGATGAGCCAGTTTTCCATAAGGTGACTTCATTCATAAATCTATTTAAAAATGTATTACTTTTTCATATCTTCATTAATCAGGCATTTTTTTTTATCCAACAACAGGTAAAGTATATATTTTATATTTGAATAAACAGTATTAATTAATCATTTACTCTATGCACTTCATTTCTCAAGCATATCTGCTCTTTAGTGAGGCCAATTCTCACATAGACGCAGACAAAATCTACAGAAGCGAAAGATGAGATCTTGATGAGCTCTTGATGAGATCTTGGGTTTAAGTGCCACTTGACCTTCCTGAGACAGCACTGGCCAGAGTATTTGGGTACGTGCTTCCCAGGCAGAACCACAGTGGCCTGGATACAGTTCCGTACAACACATTATCAGTAGGATGAAACGGACCTCTCACGACGGTCCGAACCCAACTCACGTTCGCTATAAACGGGAAAACCATCCATCGCTTTGACGAATTTTCCTTCACAACGATAGGAAGAGCCGACCTTAAAGGATCAAAAAACAATGTCGCCATGAATGCTTGGCCAATACAAGCCAGTTGCCCGTGGGGCCATTTTTGAGAACAAATTGCTCCTAAGAGTTCTCTAGTGGCCCTTTCAGTGAGTTCCTAAACGGTCCTAGCTCTGTACATGGGAAACAACCGAGCGATACACTATTCCAGCCAATCAGCGTGATGCTTCAGGATCACAGAAGAATTTCTGAAGAATTTGATTGGCTGTTCATTGAGCGCGGCGGCGCGTCTGGTGTTCAACCGACCGAAAAGGGCACACGTCACCCCGCTACTCATCGAGCTCCACTGGCTGCCAGTAGCTGCTCGCATTAAGTTCAAGTCACTTATGCTTGCCTACAGAGTGCTTACTGGTTCTGCTCCCACCTACCTAAATGCTCTTGTAAGGGCAAATGTTACACCCAGGACGCTGCGCTCGTCTAGTGAGCGTCGTTTGGCACTGCCGTCCGTGCAAGCACGGCAATCCAGACTATTTTCATTTGTAGTTCCACGTTGGTGGAACGAACTGCCTAGTACTACCAGAGCAGGGGCGTCCCTCTCTACCTTCAAGAAGCTTTTGAAGACCCAACTCTTCAGAGAGCACCTCCCCTCCTAACTGGCACCTGACTAGCGCTTAACTTGCACTTCAGCAGTTACATTCCTGCACTTCTTTTTCCTCTTTTCTAGGTTGTTGTTTTTCTAATTCTCATGTAAAGTAGTATTTATTGTTACACCATGCTTTTTTATTGCTCTTAGCTTGACTGTTCTCTCCCTTGTACGTCGCTTTGGACAAAAGCGTCTGCTAAATGACTAAATGTAAATGTAAATGTAGCTTAAATATCAACAACCTTTCGGCAGAAATTGTGCACTGCACCTTTAAAAGTCAGAAGGACCATGGAGTTGGCCTGGAAGCGGTTGAGATCCATTCCTGTGTCCTGTACCATCTTGGGTACCAGCGTCGTTTGGCTCTGCCGTCTGTGCAAGTACGGCAATCCAGACTATTCTCATTTGTAGTTCCACGTTGGTGGAACAAACTGCCTAGGAATACCAGAGCAGGGGCATCCCTCTCTACTTTCAAGAAACTTTTGAAGACCCAACTGTTCAGAGAGCACCTCCCTTCATAAACTGGCACTTCGACTAGTGCTTAACTTGCACTTACAGCGGTTACATTCCTGCACTTCTTTTTCTTTTCTATTTCGTTTTTTTTATTTATTATTTATCATGTAAAGTAGTATTTATTGTTACACCAGGGTTCTAATGCCCGTAGCTTGACTGTTCTCTCCCTTGTACGTCGCTTTGGACAAAAGACTGGACACTAAATGACTAAATGTAAATGTAATGTAAATGTAGTGTCCACATAGACAGCAGCAGCAACAACCAGGAGGCTGAAAGAGGACACTGGCTGCTTCTCATCTCAATCTCACCCCCCACTTCCAGGGGGTAACAGCTCTGATAAAGGGTCCAGGCTATGAAATGATGAATGACTGTCACTGATGAAATGATAAATGACAACCATGAAAGTACGAATGACTCTAAATGACACCTATTACTGTCCGAGAGGCAAGATGCAGTGGTGATTAAGTAATCATTTAGGTAGAGAATAATGAGAGATGGAGCGGTTGAGCCATTTACGCGTCTCCTAATTATTTCATTATAACGGGGTCTTGTTCATCACAGTATTTTTTTCCCAGGAGGTCGTGATTAACATTGTCTTGGATTACAGTGAACCCAATCTCTCAGTATACAT
>NC_045169.1:16770495-16780495 GCF_900700415.2 Clupea harengus
CAGAACAGCCAATCAGTATGGAGAACACACACACAAACACACACACACATGCACACACACACACACACACACACACAAACACACACTCACACACACAAACACATGCATGCACACACACGCATGCACACACACTCACACACACTAAGACACACAACAGGTCCCATCTCACAAACTCAGGAGTTATTGGCTCCCTTCTGGAGGGGGGGACTAAAGTTTGCGGGAGACTTTTTCGGCACACAGCCCGAGGCTCCTGCAGGGAGTGAGTGTAATTACTCACTAATGAAAATGCTGAGGGGAGAACCGGATGGAGACGCTGGAGATGGAGTGATGGAGCGCAAACACACAGCGTAGCGTAGCGCAAACAGAGCACCAATACCAGTGTATGTGTGTGTGTGTGTGTGTGTGTGTGTGTGTGTGTGTATGTATATGGATGTGTGTGTGTGTGTGTGGGTGCTTGCAAGCGTAGGCATGTGTGTGCGCGCATGTGTGTGTGTGTGTGAGTGTGTGTACGAGCGAGGCACCAATGCCCAGCGCAATTAATCTGAACAGTTCATACATAGCAATGCAGCCAGATCAATACCACAGCTAATGAGAAACACGCCATGTTTGTGTGTGAGTGTGTGCAGGACAGAGAGAGAGAAAGAATGCGAGAGAGAGTGAAAGAGAGAGTGAAAGAATGTGTGTGTGTGTCTGTGTGTGCAGGAGAGAGAGAGAGAGAGAGAGAGAGAGAGAGAGAGAGGTGAATGTGTGTGTGTGTGCGCTAGTATGAAAGTTTCCTGAGTATCTGCATGTCACTGAAAGGCAGAGAGCATAAAAGTCATGGGTGTAATGAAAGGGATCATACGTTTGTGATATGTATGTTTCTGTGTACATATGCTATATGAGGATATATGTGCAGCTGCGTCTATATGTGATTGTTTGCGCGAGTCTTTGTGTGAATATGCATTTGTGTGTATGAGTGTGTGTGTGTGTGTGTGTGTGTGTGTGTGTGTGTGTGTGTGAGTGAGTGTGTGTGAGTGTGTGTGTGATACATGCAAGTGACAGTGTTTCGGCTGTGGCTTTGTGCAAGTGTTCCTGTTGTGTTTGTGTGTGTGTATGTTTGTTTGTGCTGTGTGTGTGTGTGTGTGTGTGTGCGTGTGTGTGTGTGTGTGTGTATGTTTTTTTGTGCTGTGTGTGTGTGTGTGTGTTTGCTGTTAGATAATGTATCTGTGTCTGTATGTGTGTTTGAATGGACACTCCTGGTGTTCGTGCTGTGTGCGTGTGTGTGTGTCTGTATGTGTGTTTGAAGGGACGCTCGGGTTGTGGATTGGGGGATGGCCCTGGGGGGGGTCCCTCTCTGTTAGGTGGGAGATTGATGGGCCTAGTGATGGGAGAATGTCCACCAGCTCCGGCCTGTCATCGCAGCCACTGGAGCTAGATTCATGGATTCACACACACACACACACACGCACACACACACACACACTCGCACACAAATCACAACAAAAGCCTTGGCACACGCCGCTCACTGTGACGGCCGGAGCAGGTGACATTTCAGCGTCTGCCTGGGCCACACACACACACGATCCCACACACTCCACAAAAACACACTTTTAGAGCAGTGTTTGCATTCCAGCGCTCCTGGAGGCTGCAAAGCAACAGTTGGTTTCTGAAGACGCCACATCAAACGATTCCAACTAGGACAAAAAGGTTTTAAGAGTTCCAAAGAAGAACACTGATGAACAGGATAGCAAGACTAGCGGTTAGCTGCAGTTGCACAATACACACACAAAGGTATACACACACGCACACACGCACTGACACACAAACACACACAGGCACGTCGCCAAAAACTTTGATATGTATGTGGGTATTTCATCTTCCAACACGCACAGAAATGAAGAAATACCGATGAACAGGACAGCGAGACCAGTTATTAGCTGCACAAACGTATACACACACACATTCAAACACAAAATCACACACACACACACTGACACACAAAATCACACAGGCACGTCGGCAAAAACTTTGATATTTGATGTGGGTGTTTCATCTTCCAACACTATTTTTCCCCCGTTTCCCTCAGAAGGGTTGCTGAGATCCTGCAATGGTCTGTCTAGCTTACGGGAGAAATCTCTGACTCTAACGTGCCCTTCTTGGCTCAGGACATGATGATGCAACGGCAGATCACTTGGGGACGGACTGGCAGGCTGGCTGGCTGGCTCAGACTTTTAATTGTCAGATACGGAGATCAAAGAGGCGACTCAAAGAAGTGTGCTCTTAAACCACTTTAGGAGATATCCCTGTTCCTACTGATAAGACCATAAGCTAATTAACACCAAAGACATTAGGAGGGTGGGGTTTGCATTGCTCTGCTGCCGCGAGCGTGAGCCTTACAGCACAGACTTCTTCTCTGGGTGTTATTTAATTTATTTATTTAATTTTATTTAATTTATTTATTTTTCCTTTCCAAAGGTCTTTGCTGTCGTCACACCTTCCTCTTATTTTTTACAGATATCATGCCAGGTTTGATTTTGGAAATTGTTGGTATCATGGCAACAGTTCAAAGGAGACATAAAACGCGCCCTCTCCAAATTTATAGTCCCTCTCTTACACAACCTCACCACCTCATTGCCACTGATCTGGGATCAGACACGCCCACACTGATGCTTAACCGATGACAGTAACATATCCAGATAACCACGACAACGAGCAGTAATGAGCCTCTAGCCCAGACTATGACTGACTGAGGAAGAGAGCTGGACCATTTCTGGTTCCGATCTGGCAATGTGTACCCACATTATATATAGGCCTGACATGCAGACACTCTGAAGTTCAGCTCGCAGGCTAAAGGGAAACTTTTCCAAACCGGGTCCTATTTGCCTGCCTTGTCCATAGGATGCCATTGTATAGCTGTTTTGTGGTTGCCAGTTTTAGCTGTTTTGTGGTTGCCAGTTTTAGCGTTCTAATTCAATACTGGACCAATTTATTTAGTTTTTGTCCCATGTGAAATTCTGGACCAAAAAAAAGATCTTTAAAATAGGGCCCAGGTTGAAGAATCCCAGAGTTTCCCTTAGCTGCTATCCAGGACTTTCAGTACCATCATCACCTCTGTCAACACCATTACCTCTGCCAACACCATCACCTCTGCCAACATCATCCATCCTCGCCCACACCCCCCTTCACCTAGGTTGTAGTGTGGTCACACAGAAGGCTCAGACACCCATTTCACACTCATTTCACATTCACATGTGGTCTTGGCCTTTCGCCACCATCACCCATCTCTACACCCATCATAACAACCACCACCACCACCCATCATATCCACCACCATCCCGACCCATAACCACCCCCCCTCCTACCCATCTCCACCTATGCAACCACCGCCCCACCCATGATATCCACCACCGCCCCACCCATCTCCACCCATTATAACCACCACCATCTCCACCCATCATAACCACCACCATCTCCACCCGTAACCAACCCCGGCTGCAGTAGTGGCGCATACGAGACCCAGAGATCCAGACACCCGCTCCACCATCACATCACCCATCCCCTTCCCTTCCACACCCACCTTCCCCCAGGCTGTAGCGCAGGCGTAGCCCCCAGGCCTGCAGGGTCTCCTTGCAGTCGAAGCCCAGCGCCACGCTCTGGCTGAGGCAGAGGATGGTGAGCGAGTGGCCCAGGCCCTCGTAGGGCAGCCCCGGCTCCAGGCCGTAGATGTGCTCCAGGGTCACGCTGCTCCGCTCCCGCTGGCCCAACGCCCGCTCCCCCCGCTCCTTATAAACCAGCACCACTAGGCAGTCTGGGGGAGGACAGAGGGAAAAGAGAGAGAATAAGAGAGAGAGATGGGGGGGGGGGGGCAGAGAGAGCGAGAGAGGGTGGGGGGCAGAGAGAGAAAGCGAGGGGGGTGCCAGAGAGAGAGAGAGAAGGGGGGGGGGGGCAGAGAGAGAGAAGGGGGGGGGGAGAGAGAGGGGGAGGAAAAGGTGGTGGCAGAAAGGTAAGGAAAACAGCATGAGTATCCACAGAGATGGGAAAGGGAGCAGAAGTAGACATAGTAGTTGTGTGTGTGCGTATACACACACATAAATATATATATATAGAGAGAGAGAGAGAGACAGAGAGAGAAATGGTACAGCGATGGGAGAATGGTATAGCGATGACAGAGAGAAAGAACAGAGGGGCATTCAGAGAAAATGTAGTGAAGGTTTTATTTGATTTATAAGAAGATGAAAGACAAGAGAGAAAGAAGGATGGGCAAACATGACAGAAATAGAAAAGAAGAGATGGAGACAGGGCAATTGGTGGTGAGCGTTAAAAGGTATAGAACACGGAAAATCAAGAAAGACAGAAAGAAAATATAAATTGGAAGATGGATGAATAGATAGATGGATAAAAAAAACGCATGAGTATCCACAGGGATGAGAAAGGGAGGGAAAGGGGGCAGAAGTGAGAGAGAGAGAGAAAGCGAGCAAAGATAATGATGCAATAATTAGGGTTATATGAAGTGGAGGGCAAGAGATGAACAAATGAGAAAGAATGAGTGGGTAGGAGGGAGATGAATTGATCAAAGAGAGGAGTGAGAGAAGAGATGGACAAAGAGAATGATTGGGAAATAAAAGGCGAGAGTTAAACAAAACATTGCAGTGGCCGTCAGAGCGGGAAATAGACTGATTCGGCATGAAAGAGGAATAAAAGCACGAGACCGAGCTATAAGTTCGTCAACCCACTGTACAAGATGAATCGTGTTGAACTTAATTACGTCTAACGAGGCTCAATTACGAACATGCCCCAGCTATTCGTTCCTATTACTCCAATTAAACATCTAGAGGGCTAATGCACATAATGATTTCACTGCTCTTTTCAAGCCTGTGATCAGCATTGACAAGACAAGAGGCCGGGCGTTGTGCCCATGGTAAATATATATGCATGAATACATATAAAAGGCTCTTGTGTGCGTGGGGAGTGTGTCTATGAGACTCATAGTGCCTTCTCTGGTGTCTTCAGGACAGCACAGTATTTCATCGGCGCTATATACATATAATAAAACAGTCGGGCCTCCAACATCCCTCCCTAGTAGATATGTTAGGGCAGTGTATCCTCTGTTTGGCAATAGCAGCGGTGTGTGGGGGGGGGAAAGAGTCGGGTCAGGTGCCTCACTTGCCTTCTAGTTCGTTGTTAACAAAACGCCAAAGCAATGGAGTCAACTGACAAAACATGACCTCCACACACAAGCGCGCGTGCACGCGGGGGCTAGGGGCCCCGTCACATGCATGCATGACCGCCGCGGTCAACGGACAGCTGGAATAACAGCCGCTTCAAAGACCTGTGCAGGCACCAACTGTACCGTAGGACACCGGGCAACAAAGTGACAGCGAGAGGGTACAGTAACGCCAAGGGCCCGCGCTGCTTATTCTAGTGCTGTTGCGTAATTCAGAGGACAGACACGCGCTCGCCTTTGTTTTCAACAGTGCGTAACGGGGCTCAAATGCTACTGACAGTAGCCTCTGGTGATGCAAAGAGACCAAGATAAATCTTACGACTGGACAGTGTCGCCATGTGGAAAAACTATTTGTCCGAGATAATATCGTTTTCTTGAAATTCCGATCCATGTCAGCTTATGAAACGTTGCCTATCGAGTGTCTCATACATAAACCATGGATGGCCACTGCGCAATTTATAGGTTATGCGTAAATTCCGGAACGTCACGAAGCACTCTTGGAATGTCTAACCGTAAATCAAGTATACTGGTGTTTTAAGGGGCTGTGGGCTACTAGACAAACAGTGTACTTTTGCTGGATAAGATTCAGTTTGTCTGTACTGTTTCTTTAAATGTAACGGACTACTTGTTAGTATGAAATACATAGCATTCTGGGCCAACAGAAGACTATAAAACTCCCAATTCAGTCAGTTGAAAACATTTAAGTCACTATAGTGACTTCAGCATAAATGTAACGCAATATTTCAATGACGGGCATGTGGATCCCAAACCTGACCATTTGCATGCGACATTTATCGTCAGAGCAAGTAGTGGCCCGGGACTCAAAAAGTAACCAGTAACCAACCAATAAAGTTTTTTCATAACTGTTTCGTGGGTTACTGTCAAGCTCTACAACAGCCATTCCCTGGTGTAATGAATCAGAAAAAAAAATCATGCCAGTGTTTGACTTGAGCTGTCAATTTGCGAACCGTAGCCTACCTGCAACAGGCGAAGGCTTGCGGAGCACGACCCATCTACTCTTCCACTGAAACAAGAGACGACACAAGTAAACAACATGACAGCCAACACTAAAAAAAATGTAATCCGTGATTTAAACAAAGGCTAGAAGGGAAATCACAACTTGCAGACACCTTTTTGCCGTCTCGTATTTTCACTAGACCCTCCACGACCACAGAATCCGTCATCTTCAGTCATGGTTCCACATACACTCAGCTGTCCCGTCGGCTCTGGTCCCCACGGAGGGTCACTTTCAAAATAACTTTATTGCCGCGGCATACACGCGTACGGGCAACCTCTCTGCGCTTAAAGACCCATATGTTACCCTCCCCTGACACAAGTTACACAGTGTGGCCAGTTGCCAGGTTTCTTATAATCGTTTCGCGGGTTAAAGGGCAAGCGATTGAATTTGACATTGGGCAAGCAACAGGAAAGTGTCAAAGCGCTTGTTCAAAAGCATTCAGCTTCATGTTTTACACAATCTTGTGAATGCATTACTTGGTTGTGTGATTTTATTAACTTCTTGTCACATAATTTACAGTAAATGTTTTAATCGCAGTAATTGGCACGGCGGATCCAAATCTTCCACATTTAGTAACAATTTGACATAGCTTTGATGAAAGGAGTCGATTAATCACATATTTATTGGCACTGGATTAAAAATCCTGAATTATTTGACATCTGACGGCTTTAATAGCTTAAAAAAGACGCTGACACAAAACTGTGCGGACTTCACAAACGACGATGTCCTGAAGAGACCATTAAAATAATCAAGATTGACAAGTTATTTGCTGTTTCTTGATTTTCCCGAAACATAGCGTTGAAACACCTCGTTCTAATTAACAAGTGTAGGTTTTGCCAGCAGATTACCTCATCTCATCATTGTACAACAAAGAACAGAACAAAAAGAATCTAGAGCCACGAAGAGTTATGAAGTGATATTTTAAGCTTTTTTTCTCCTTACAACTGACAGCTCTCTCAGTCAACATCAAAAGGGTCCACTTGAGGATTTCTATTCTGTAGAGCATCTTTCATGAAGTTAATCTGGCAAAGCTATTGCTATGTGGGGTTATGGCTGTGTAGACTACAGCAGGCACTGTTTTCGTAAGTGTTTCTTTGGAAATATTTATTGTATAGTAAACATGAAGAAAACATACATTTCATTCACAGCTGGGTTGTAAAAATGAGTCTATAAAAACTCCCTCTGTTCCCTTCAAGAAATAAAAAATAAAAAAGTCCTTAATTCCTGTGTGAGCACCAAGCCAAATATCCAGACTACTGAACAGATTTGGCCCATATATGTTTTTTGAAGAACCATTTCCTCTTCAAGCACGTCTACGCACGACCTCAACATGGGTCTACGTTGAGCCAAACGACATGTCTCCAACGTCACACAATCAGATGTCCACATAGATGTGTTCTGACCAGCACTGCGTGTGGAAACTGGAAGCGCTGGTTCTTCGAGAAAGGTCCGTGTCCAACTGTGTTAGGTCCGGGATCGGATGACTGAGGTGATCCAGTCGACGTAGTCGGGCACTTTGGTGTAGACGCCAGGCTTGTTCTTACGACCGCAGCCATCTCCCCAGCTGATCACGCCATACAGGATGCTGACCCCATCTCTCACACAAGCCAACGGACCACCTGAGTCTCCCTGAAGCACACACACACACACACACACACACACAGACACACGCACGCACGCACCCACAAACACACGTGCGTACATGCGCGCGCACACACACCCATAGACATACACACATGTATGTATTAAACTATATGCAGGCAAACATACACATGCTCACATATTGTATAAATCTGGAATAAACAAAGCCCAGACCTGCTGCTAACCTTGCACACACACACACACTTAACTTAAAAAAGACATACAGAAAAAGGCATAGGTACAGCTCATACACACCTACACAAATAAATATTTACATAGCAATTTTATACACAAAGAGGTAGACACATAAACACACACACACACACACACATTTGACCAAGTCAACATATGACATAAATTGTGCTGTATGTTTATACACAGACCACATCCTTAACCTCAGTCGAACAGGGTGTGACTGACACCAAACCCACACACACACCCCCACACACACACACAGCTCATCCTGGACTTTTCTATGTCCCAATCCCAATGTTACTCAAGCCTCTCTGGGGCACGCAAGTGTGTGTGTGTGTGAGTGTGTGTGTGTGTGTGTGTGTGTGTGTCAGGTGTGTGTCACGGGTATCTGTTGTTCTCAGTGCTGTCTATTCCTCACCTGGCAGGCGTCCACGCAGCCGTTGTTCCCGGCACAAAGCATTCCGGGCCGGAGCTCAGGGCCGTAGATGTCCGGGCGGGAGCACCGGTCGAATGGGATGATCCCAACCAGGCCCTCCGTCAGGCGGGAATACGTTGTTCCCTCTAGGAAGAGATGTCAAGATATTGTTGAATCTGGTGTCACTTGATTTGGTGTGTGTGTGTGTGTGTGTGTATGTGTGTGTGAGAGAGAGTTTTTTCTTCATCCCTCATGTGTCAGTACGTGGTTCCCTCTAGGAAGAGATGCCAAGATATTGTTGAATTCGGTGTCACCTGATGTGGTATGAGTGCGTATGCATGTTAACCAAGTGCTGTGTGTGTATTAATGAGTGCTTTGCATGTGTGTGTGTGTGTGTGTGTGTGTGTGTTTTCCCCCTCTATACTGATGTTTCACTATGAAGCTCCCTTTGGGAAACATGATGCAGGGGAATTCTGTGTCACTTGATTCTGTGACGTCTGATTCGTGGTCAAGATCTTATCTGTGTTTTTGGCTCTGGCCAAGACAAGTACAGTCATGACCCATTCATTCCAGTCTGACTCATTATTGTGGTGTGTGTATGTATAATGGGTCATATGTCTGTGTTTGTATTTGTGTGGCGTGTGTTTTACTGTGCATGGATATGTGTATGACTGTGTGCGTTTGTGTACCATATGAAGAGTGTGCGAATGGTTAGTGTGTGTGTGTATGTTAGGTGAACATTCTCTCGCTCTGTGTTTGTGTGTGTGTGTGTGTGTGTGAGTGTGTGTGTATGATGAGTATGTAAGATGAACATGTTCTCTTCCTGTGTGTGTGCGTGTGCGTGTGTGTTGGTGTGCGTGTGCGTGTACATGTGCGTGTGCGTGTGCGTGTGCGTGTGCGTGTGTGTTGGTGTGTGTGCGTGTGTGTTCTGTGTCTTCTTCAGTCACTCTCCTGCATCTGTCCTAATGTGGTGATCTGGCAGCAGTAGCAGCCGGTTAAATGTATTTATGTGAGCATGTGTATGTACTGTGTGTGTGTGTGTGTGTGTCTGTGACAGAGAAAGGGAGAATGTGTGTGTGTGTGTGTGTGTGTATGTGTGTGTGTGCGTTACTTACTCTCCTGCATGTGCCCCCAGCCTGTGATCTGGCAGCAGTAGAAGTCAGGGAAGGTGGTGTTCTTCTCTGGCAGGCAGATGGGCCGAATGAACTGACTCCTGCGGGCACAGCGGCCATCTTTCTTCTTCAGCTTCAACAGCACTGGGGCACACAGTTCAGTTCAGTTCAGTTCAATTCAGTTCAGTTCAGTTCAGTTCAGTTCAGTTCAGTTCAGTTCAGTTCAGTTCAGTTCAGTTCAGTTCAGTTCAATTCAAATCAGTTCAGTTCAGTTCAGTTCAGTTCAGTTCAGTTCAGTTCAATTCATTTAAATTTTATGAATGTATATAGTACCGTTAACCACAGATGTAGGGCCCTAGTTAGATGGGGATGATGAGTGCATGCTCACTGTTGCAAATTGATAGAGCCGAAAA
>NC_045169.1:16790495-16802995 GCF_900700415.2 Clupea harengus
CTTCTTCATGTAGTGCGAAGAAGCGGTAACTGATATTCACGTTGGAACGTTCCGCTTGATGCCAACGTTAAAGACCCTATAGATGCAGTGGCAATCGGGGAATTCTTCAATAAAATGTCTACAACCCGCAAAGGTCCTAACTACAAACCCCAGGAATAACAACTTCTGGTAATATGTGCGCCTTTACGGTGATTTAAACTCCATTCGGATAACTGCCATAATCAAAGGCTAAGAGGAGAGCCGGTTCTTTATACTTGGCACCGAATTTGACCCTCTTCTAAAGAACTCCTTTGAAGATTCCATTGCAATGACAGCATCCCGAGAGTCTTGGCCTCTTTTATAGGCCAGTAACTTCATCTGCGTTACAAGGCGTGCATATGAGTCATGATGATTCATCCTCTATGGGTTTAATCTTTTCTGTCATCTCACTCGTTGAGCCACGCAAGGTCAAGCTTGCAACTAGGACAAGATCCCCGCAGAAACAAGCAGTCCCAGTGGGTAATTGACTCCTCCACTCTCACATTCTGATCGGGAGAGAATAAGGTGTACAGGTAGCTAAAAGGTCCCAAAAGCATCAGTTACAAGGCTTGATGGGAAACAAACAGGAAGATGCTTCATAAAAGTGCCAAGAAACGCCTTTCAGTGTATCCATGTATTGCGATGTTCAGACCTTCACCTCAGTGCTTCTTTTCAATTGCTGCAATCCATGATGAGGCAAAAAAAAAACGTTTCAAGGTTTAGCATGACGTTCACTGAAGACAAGGGAAAAATCTGTGGCCTTCAAAAACACAAACACACAGACAAACAAACAAACAAATGAAGAGTATGAATCTGAGCATGTGGCGTCTTGCACCTGTGTAAGGTGCACGTTCACAGAGCGCTTTGCCATCCAGGCACGTGTGTAACATGCACGCTCGCAGAGCGCTTTGCCATCCACGCACCTGTCTAACGTGCACGCTCGCAAAGGGTTTTGCCATCATTGCACCTGTATAACGTGCACGCTCACAGAGCGCTTTGCAATCCACGCACCTGTGTAACGTGTACGCTCACAGAGCGCTTTGCCGTCCAGGCACGTGCACTGCTCCACCTTCCGGTTGGAGATCCGCCCCCAGGCTTCCTCGGAGTCGTAGTGGCGCAGGTGCGTCTCCTCAAAGCACTTCCCTGTCCAGCAGAGAGGAAGGAGGAGGAACGAGACGCAAAACAGGGGGTGACTTTGGCAGTACAATCAGCCCCAGATTCCTCTAGTTCACAAATTGAAAGATTATACAAACAATCCGAATCAGAATTGTTTTTATTGCCAAGTGAGTTTACACCTACGAGGAATTTTTTTGGCATTTTGGCAATGTCAGATTTTCTAATTTACCCAACTATTGGCCATGGGTAAAGTCTTTTCCATGCGGTGCCTCTATGGCAGATGTTCGCAATCCCACATTAACAAATTGTTCTTGGGGCTAAAAAGGTCCTTGTATACTGGCACAGAGACACGTGTCATGTCCCTCAGACACAAAGAGGGGCTTCACACTGATTCACGGTCAGTTTAACTTACTCTCTTCACACCTTCTCCCAGTGTATCCCTCTGGACAGGTGCACTCAAACGTGCGTTTGTGCCGAACCTGTGTGCACAGGCCACCGTTCCAGCACGGGTTCCCCACGCACATATCTGGTTCTCGTCTGGGGAAGGGACTTATCTCTACAAGGAAATAGGACAAAATGAAAACAAATGAGAGTTACCCAGCGATGAAATGCAAAATAATTGATTTGATTGATTGATTTCTGCCCTTTGATTCTCTACTCAAGCGCTTGTATGTTAAACTGGATTTATTGTTCTTACTATTGATATAGTCAGAGCATGGTAACCATACACTGAAAAAAATTAACACAGGTGATTGTTGAATTGAAAGTGTTGAACTTTTTCTTCTTAAAATTATTATTGTCTTTAAGTAAAACCAAATAAAAATAATCAAGATGTGCAATCAACTTATAAGTCGATTACAATCATATTATAACATTACAACACATTGTGTTTAATTATAAAACAAAAGAGACACTACAGGTATCGTGCGTTTGTTCAATTGTTGTCTGTGGGGGCATTGTCACAATTACATTTACATTTAGTCATCTAGTCATTTAGCAGACGCTTTTGTCCAAAGCGACGTACAAGGGAGAGAACAGTCAAGCTATGAGCAATAGAGACCTAGTGTAACAATAAATACTATTTTACATAAGAAATAGAAAAAAAGTGCAGGAATGTAACTGCTGTAAGTGCAAGTTAAGTACTATGGTTGTGGTGCTACGCTTTGAGAAGAATTCCTTACCTAGTTAAAACATACAAGTAAAACACAAGCAGAGTAATGTGAAGACAACCTACAACTTCACAAAGCAGACTTAAAGAGAAGCAGACCCTAGACCCCGAGTAGGCCGGCAGGAACTAAACTGGCAAGGGATGAAAAGTCCTCTCTAAAAGGAGGAAATCTCCAGAACAGCCGGCTTCAGAAGAGGGATCTTATCTCCCCTCCACAGAAACTTAGGTAGTCCAGGCATTAACAGATGTTGCGCCAGCAGACGTTCAGAAGCACGCATCTGATGGGTTACTGGACAAAAGCATAACGTGTGCGTCACGTGTTGTTGACTGAGACAACACAACTCCAATAGACCACATGTGGAAATAATCTCTGTGGAAACCAGGGAGTAACTATGGAAACCAGGCATGGAGATCACAAAGATATCACTTTAAGTCTGTAACGCCACTCTTATTCGCTACGAGACCTACTCCTACTCACTACGAAATGTAATCATACTCGCTACGAGACTTACTCCCATTTACTACGAAACTTAATCTTACTCGCTACGGGACGTACTCCTACTTCCGTGCTGCATCCTTTTTCAATGGACACCATTTACACTGAATGGCGACATCCTAAATGTTCAAAGAAAGCTAAAGACCTAATACCTGCTCATTAGACCTGACCCTGACTTGCCCAGTCTTAACCCATAATGACCATCTTACTCTAAAGCTAATTCTAAATTGAGGAAGGGAAATTCCTGACAGAGTGTCAACAGATAATACGTGTACAGAAACCGGACTATCGGATTAAGGTAAATTGAGATCCATACAACATTTAGTGATGTTGTGACTACTAATGCCATTACAAATGCTTCACTTGAGCATTTTTGGAGCTCAGATGCATCACTGGAAGAGTATTTTACATAAGATAATTATGATGATAATTATGTTGGTTCTCACAGCTGGGTAACAGGTGGTCTTAAACGGGAGCTGTTGCCTTACCGTTGGGATGCTCATTCTCGGCAGTGCAGTATCCCCACTGGCGATCGCGGTCATAGTTGTGTGTGAGAGAGCACCTACGACAAGGAGGAGAACGCATTCCTGAGATATAAGTGCAACTGTTGCTGTCCCACATCTCAAAAGATAGCAGAGATCTGGCCGCACGGCTGAGCTAGCACAGTCTCACAAGGACACACATATATTCACCAGATGTCTACTGGCCTATACGCACGCACGCACATGCACGCGCACACACACACACACACACACACACACACACACACACACACACACACACACCAGATGTCTACTGGCCTACACACATACACACACACACACACACACACACACACGCAAATATACACATACACACACAATCTCTCAAACAGATGTGCAAATCTACAAACACACACAAAAATAAAACGAATCGCTGTACAGTATCACTACATCCAATCTCTCTCATCCAAACACACACACACACACACACACACACACACACACACACACACACACACACACAGACACACACATACATAGATGCACACATACACATACACATACTCATGTGTGCACCACAAACATACACACACATGAACAAACCTACACACACACATGAACAAACATACAATGCAGCTGATGCTTAAAAGAATTGTCAGACAAACCCCTGAATTGTCAGACCTTAACAGCCTATGGCACCCACCACTACACAGAGATCCAGGCACTTAGAGTGAAGGGGGAACACACAGCCTATGGCACAGAGATCCAGGCACTTGAGTGAAGGGGGAACACAACTCTCCACACCTGACTGAGTCACACAGCGGGAGCTGACATCTAATCCTGGCCATTTGTGTATGTAGTATAGGAAATGTTATTCAAGAGCAGTTATGCGTAACGGGGGGAGTTTCACGCACGCACATGCACTGACGCACACACACACACACACACACACACACACACACACACACACACACACACACACACACACACACACACACACAGGCATATACACGCACACACAAACAAATTCATGTAAACCACTTTTTTGCTTTTTTAAACAGTTCTCTGAGTTTCCCCCTGTGCCTTCATATAAACAGAAGTCTCCCTCTCGTGTGCTCTCACGCGATGAGTGGGAGAAGAGCGGAGAAGAGCAGAGGAAGGCAGAGCAAGGCCGGGCCGCGCCGTCACGGGTTACACACACTTCCTGCTCATGTGAGGCGGCACACACCCCAGCACCAACCTGCTATCTGCACAGATTTATCTCTGAGTCAGTCTCGACTTTATCAACCTTGCCTTATAGACTTCCCAAAGTGTGTGTGTGTGTGTGTGTGTGTGTGTTTGTGTGTGTATGTGTGTGTGTGTGTGTGGTTGTGTGTGTGTGTGTGTGTGTGTGTATATGTGTCTGTGTGTGTGTGTGTGTGTGTGAGTGTGTATGCGTGTGCGTGTGTATGCGTGTGTGTGTGTGTGTGTACGTGTGTGTGTGTGTGTGAGAGAGGGGGATCAAGAGGGAGAGAGAGGTTTTGTCAGGTTTGCCAGCCTACTCGCAGGGTTCTGAAATTTACGGGGAACTGGAGGTATTGCCTGTCTTACTTGGACAGGGACAGACATAAGCTCTTGCTGCTAAATACATTACTGAGCGCCATCGTATGGACACATGTACATACACCCATAAACCCATCCATTACACCACGCAAGAACATACACACAAAGCCAAAATGGCAATAAAGATAATTTGAATTTGAAATTTGACATTTTAAGAAGCAAAGGAAACAAAACGGAAAAGTCATGGTCATGGACTTATGTGGAATATGTGTGTGTTATGGAAGTGTGTGTGTGTGTGTGCTGAGAAAAGTTGAGGCGGGTGATGGGTGACTTACCAAGGCCAGGGGGAACTGAGGGAGAGGCACTGGTGGTGAATGGCCCCTCCTAGCCGGAACGGAAACTTACATTCCTGCCCATCAAGGGTGAGCACTGCATGAGTAAATTGAGACCAGTTACAGATGTGGAGGGATCATTACACACGGACAGGCAGATTTTGATATGAAATGATAACACATCGGTTACAGCTGAGGCCAAAGGAACAGTCACAGATGTGGAGGGATCATTACACACGGACACGCAGACTTTGGTATGAAATGATAACACATCGGCTACACCTGAGGCCAAAGGAACAGTTCTGCGCACCTGGTCCGCATGACTGCAAAAACTGAAGTGGGATTAATGTGCTTCCCCAGTTTTATGTTTCATCATCTACCAAAGTCCTGTTGTAACTTTGCCAAGCCTTTCTTTGTAATAATGGAATGAAAATGTGAAATTGCCTGGCCAGCAGAAGCTAAGGCAATGTACGCAGGTTAAATGAAACGAGCAACATAAAATACCTAATAAAAATAATAAAAAGTCAAGTTACTTTGAGTTACTCCCTTTGGCATGTACTTTGGGCTTGGTAACTTTGCATGTTTATATGCACAACAAGCTATATAATAAGGGAAAAAATGGGAAAACATAATTGATCCTCTTTAATGGCTCCTTAGCATATGTTGTAAAGTTAACTTTAACATCAACTTTATGATAAACTTTAAATAACTTCATCTTTCAACACTACATTCTGCTAATGATGTCCGCCATCACTTGTTTCTGGTTAGGTCAGGTGCAGGCTCATATCCAGTTTAGGACCATAGTAGATTATTTGCATTACTTCTTTCAAAGGGGGATGACCTGAAGAAAAAAAACGTGATTTTGAATTTGCTCATTATAATTGCGTGTAAAAATGTTGACTGACTTTTTTTTAGTAGTTCCACCATATCATTTTTTACATTGTGAGCAAAAGTAAGGCTAGCAACTAACTGTCAGCAAAACTGCTGCGGAGACTTAGTTCCGTTTAACCTATATAGGACCAGTTTCTTTTTTTTTTTTTTACATAGCCTCACGTGAACGGTTGTCAAGCAGCAAGTTTGCACTTTGTTGTACAGCTAACTTTGCGTATAGTTAGCTGAACAAATGGCTGGCCTCACGGCGAGTTTCTACTTCTACTCGACAAACCACCTGTAGCCCACCTGGACGTGATATAACGATACGTAGGCATTAAACGGGGTTGCCTTACTGAAGCTTGTAGCTTTAGTGAAAGTTATAACGTTACTTACCTTTGCGGCTTTCTTTGACTGAATCCCTTGCTAGTAGTATTTCGTGACCGGGTGGTACCATTCGCTGTAAACACAGGTAACCCAACATAAAGTTTCTAGCGGTGCTGCTGCATGGATTACATGTTTGGCATGTCTTGGTTCTACAACATTCAATTTAGTCCATAATGATGTAGATAGACAACTTGTTAATTACAAACGCCATCTTTGAGCTACCTAAATTAGATGAATGCAAATTATAACTCACCGATCGTAAACTTAACACGCAGGGCAGCAATATAACCGCGATGATTGATGTTATCAAACATCGGTACGCTTGACCCCAGGTTTTCGGCAAATGTGTCCAGACTGTAGCGTTACTTGTTTGGTGAACTTTGCCCATCTTCCGAGAACCTTCTGATCAGTAAAACGTGAATTTCATCCTTCAGTCATTGAAGATATTTGGTGAGTCGTGAAGCAACCAAATCGTCAGGATATGCCCCGGAGTGACACAATCCTTAAGTGGCATAATGTCAAGCGTTGCGTCATTAGGGGGGGACTCCTTCGCGGAGGAAAAATAACTATGTGTGTAAAATCTGTTTAGATAAGCGGCAACTGGCCCTAACACATCTCCTTCTGAAAGAGGAAAACTGAGTTTGCAGCGTTGCCTTACGTATGGCTTTCCCTTAAGGGGGAATGTTAACGTACTCTAATTACATAGTGACAGACAACAGTGGTAACGCTGACGGAACCCTTTCCAGTGTCACACCTGCACACACACCACACACACACACACACACTTCTCATGGTACATACATTCCTCACACGAGCCGAGGCAGGACAAGTCCTCTCTCGAAACTGTATTGTCTTCTATTGAACTTCTATTGTGAGCATTACGACTGCCACAGTATAACGTGAAAAAACGGCCAAATATGCAGCTTTTTGATAAGTAACACATTCATAGCGGGAGCCGAGAACAGCACCTTGTCCCCTAGACCGAAACTTCACTGTGGAATTATTTTCCGACCTGTTAATATTTCACAGTCCTTTTGAAACTCGCTGCAGACCGACTCTTAAGTGCACACTATGGACGCAGGTGCTGAGCTCCAAGACAGGACAGGTAAGAATAAGAATTGGCAGGTGGACAGCTCAGCTGTGCCGTTATTAATTAGATGCTTTTTTTTTTGAGTGAGAGCTGTCGTGAAAGAAAGGAAAGCAAAGAGAGGTTTCCTTGCGTGATGTTAGCCCTCCATTGAGCGTGGATCAAATGATTCAGAGACCCATTCTAGGAAAGGAGTCGAGCCTTGAAGTGTCTTACCCACACAAATGGACAGATAGGCCTATATTATGCGCAATTATTGCAACACCCTCTTTTGAGAGACAAGTCCCAACAATTCCCACAGAAATACCCAGAGGAGTGCGTTTAAAGGCTGCTAGTGCAGGCCAGTGGTATAGGCTATTGTGCTGCATGGGGGGTGGTAGGGAGGAACATGGTTAAGGGTATGATTACAAGTTCATTTGAGCCATCTGGTTGGTTGGGGATGAGGTATGCTGACCTACACACTGGAAAGGTCATAGAGTGTAAGCAGTTTCACATTGAGAACCCTGTCCTCTCCCATCTTTCTCTCTATCTTTCTCTCTCTGTCTATTGTTTCTCTTTTTCTTTTTGTTTCCTTTGCTTCTCAACTGTGTGTACAGTCACTTTACATCCACATCCACGGACGCGAGTGCTGAAATAACCTGTTGAAGACCTGCCGCTTCAGCTCAGCGGTCCAGAGGCTGCTGGCACTCAGCTGTGTGGTCAGGGGACCCACGGATCAACTCAGACCGGCGCTGCTTCCGCCAGGGCTGGATCTGGCCTTGATCTATGCAGAGAAGTCTGGGAAGTCAATTTTGACTGAGAGGTGCAGTGGTAAGGGAGTGTGTGTGTGTGGGTGTGTGTGTGATGAAACAGTGACGGCATATGTGGTCAGGCTGGGCCTAAGGTATCACACACACACACACACGCACACATACACATACACATTTCCTTAACACTAGCTGTAGTATTGGATGGGAAACCAGAACTGAGTGAGAATGAGAGTACTGCAGGCAGAGGGAGTGATTAGGAAAGTGCTTAGTCACTGTGCAATACCTCACTAAGTTTGAGTATGCACGCACACACACACACACTCACTCAAACACACACACACACACACACTCACTCACTCACTCACTCACTCACTCACTCACTCACTCACTCACTCACTCACTCACTCAACCACACACACACACTCACTCACTCACTAAGCCACACACTCACTCACTCACTCACTCACTCACTCACTCATTCACACACTCACTCAGCCACACACACACACACACACACTATCATCCGACCAAAGTCAGTATCAAAAGACACTCAGAAGACAGACACATTTTTTACCACATTTTTATTTATTTTTTTTACTTCTGATGTGTGGACACATTTACAAACAACCTACACGTATGGCATCATAACACAGTCACAGTCACAGTCACAGTTTGGTAAAAACATTAGGAGCCCTTTCGCCTTCACTGGCTGCGTGAGGACACTGTTTATCCCAAGCAGCCGGTGATTTCATCTGCGTTAATCCACATGTGTGTTGAGTCACTTCAAGCGTAGGATTTGTCAGGGAGTGTTTTATGTTTTTGTTTTTCTTTCTCTTTCTCTCTCTCCCTCTAGCTCTGTTTCTCCTTCGGCATCGTCCTTAGTCATCAATAAATTATGGTCCAGTATTGAGAATCAACCAGCATTTCAGACACAAACTCCTCTTTTGAGATCTTTCTGTTCAGCCATCTCAGTCTAAGAATGAACTATATACACAGATTTACACCGGGCGTGTCGCCCACCCCACCCCACCCCACGCGCAAGTCCTCTCCTGCTGCCAGGGCTTTTTAAACGGAACCACCATCAGGGCTCCTCCCAGCCACCCCCATCCCAACTCCACTTATTTAGACGAAGGTGGCTTTGACCATGGAGCCGTCCTCCTCAGCCACGGTGGCCCCTTCATCGGGCGTGGGGTTGCCGTGGAGATGGGGCGGGTCGGCATGGGTGGTGCTGCCATTCCGCATGCGGCTTTGGCACTGACGCAGCTTGGCGACGTAGCCATCGAAGCTCAGGTTGAGCTCCGGGTCCTCCTCCAGGTGCACCCCCTCCAGGCCGATGGATGCGCCCGACGAGGGGGACTCCAGCTGAGGTTCGGGAGCGGCGTCTGGTCCTGGGGATGGCGCCCTCTGGTGACTGCTGGCGGGAATGCGGGTGGAGTTGGCGCAGGCTTCGGTACCTGCTGAAGAGGGGAAAGATAAGGCAGGGTGAGAGGAGCACTCAGCTTGAGGAAAAAGAGGGATGGAGGGAGGACATCTTCATTTTACCCCCACACACACACAAGTCGTAGTGTCTGGTAAAATGAGCATAAAGCCATTTAGGGTGTGTGTGTGTGTGGGGGGGGGGGGGGGGGGGGGGTGTCATATTAAAATCAGTGGAGCATGTCCTGGTTCATTGACAGTGTGAAGCTTGTGGGTCAGTGAGTGAGTGAATCAGCTGCCGTGGATCATCAGTGATCGTGAGTAATACAGGGGGGGTGGGGGGGCTGCTAAGCCCACAGCTTTGACTAGAGAGGTCACGCCAGAGGTCAGACAGAGCAGTCAGCCGAAATAAAGAAAATCACAGGGGTCAGTTCATGCCTTTCAGCAAGAGCTGTGGCTGTTTTTCTCCATCACAGCAAAACAAACGTCAAAACGTTTTTTTTTATTGTGGAGATGAAAGTCTGTTTAGATTATCTGTGGCTACTGATTGAGGGCATATCTTAAAGTAGTAAGCTGCCTCAGATCTGACCTCGCGTCTTAACCCAGAGGATAGATGTAATGGCAAGAATCTGCTTGTTTTCAAGATACTGATACTGGCTTGGCTTGAGCCCGGGTTTGGCCCAACCAGACTCTGAATGTGAAGCCATGACATTACGAAATACACACACTGCAGTCATTCCTAAACAATTTTCCTAACAATTAAACAGCTAAACCCCACTTTGGCAATAAAAAAAGAAAAAAAAGAATCAGTCTGCAGGGGAGAATTACTATGTAAGAGTCTGTGAATAAACCTCTTAGATTAAGATTAATAGATTTGAATCCTGGGAGCCCTAATTAAAACCCTCTTTCCGATCCATGACTGTTCAAAGGAAAATGTGAAAACCCAGAACAGCTGTCTGGCACGACGGTGGTTTTACGAGACTTCTTGTACTATACTGCCACCCTGTGGTAGTAATCTGACCTACAGGTTGAATATTCCATCCAGGCCACAATACTCAACAGGTTGGCTTTCAGCTTTCTGAGAAAAGGAGGGTAATCGCTCATAGTTTATAATACTTTGTAATATGTACATTCAGACTTATCCTACCTCTTCAAACCTTTAAATAGCATTTACCCACTATACACATAAAGTATATATCGTTTTTCTCTTCATGGAAACCTCAGTGATTTTTTTGTCCACAAGGTGGCAGCATACCCTCATAATCACCCGTAACCTCGTCCACAGACAGACTATCCTGTTGTGTCTTGAGCTAGGCATGGGGAAAATGTTTCTCACTGGCGTGCCACAATGCAAGGATGCTGTTCGCATCAGCTAACAATGCTCTTTCTATTCTGGAGGAAAAACTTCAGCCATTGTTAATCAGTTTTGTTTGGGTATATGCTGGCAAATGATTACCCAAGGCACAATGACATTTACAAAATACGGCAAGTACATATGTAGGTCATACCAAAGTAGTCTGTGATGAGTAATCTCTGCACAATTCAGCCTTTGGCAGATTGGTGGTTAGAGAGGTTACAGAACCTCAGAGGGTTTTGTCAAAGGGTTCTCACTACTACCTTTCAGGATTTCACTCCAATTTTCACTCTTAAGTGGTTATCTATATCTGATAATGATAAAGATGATGATGATGATGATGATGATGAAATGTTGCAAAACTACCCCCCCCCCCCCCCTCATGACTGAATACTTGGTTGCATTGTAACTGACTTGTGTGTTACTTTATTCTTTGACTAAAATAAATGTGATTGTACTTGAGATGGGACTGTAAACAACATAAACCATAAACCATAACAACCTGCCTGAGCTTTGTGATGCTGAAAGGTCACTTATGTGACGAGGCGTGTTACCACACTCCCGTCACTCTGTCTAGCAAAGAGATAACACTGGAAACACCTGCATGGCTGGAGGATTTACAACCACAAGCAGCACAAAGCAGAACTTCACTATAATTATTTGAACATAACCTAACCTGAACAGAACCTAATGTGCACATCGCCATCCGAATGAGTTTGAACAGAACTTAATGTGCACATCACCATCCGAATGAGTTTGAACAGAACTTAATGTGCACACCACCATCCGAATGAGTTTGAACAGAACATAATGTGCGCATCATGTGTTTACTTGTCTCTGAAAAATCTATGTCTTTACAAATGTTTGTAACCTACCCCAGCAGCTGTCTCTTAGTTTGACGATAACCGTGTTGAGCAGTCCTTTATGGTGCCAGTGTGGTTAGTACGTCATTTCCTGTTTGTTTATCTCTGAAAAATCTGTGTGCCTTTACAAGTGTTTGTAACCCACCCCAGCAGCTGTCTCTTAGTTTGACGATAACCGTGCTGAGCAGTCCTTTACGGTACCAGTGTGGTTAGTACGTAATTTCCTGTTTATTTATCTCTGGAAAATCTGTGTGCCTTTACAAGTGTTTGTAAACCCCCCCTCCTTTTTTACTACTGTGAGGCGCATCGTGTTACCTCCTGGTATGAAATGCGCCGTACAAATAAAGTTTGATTTGATTTGATCGCCATTTGAATGAGTTTGAACAGAACATATTGTGCACATCACCATCCAAATGAGTTTGAAAACTGCTGCTTGTTGGCCGTGTAAATCTGAGGCCAAGTGTAATGATGTAAGATCCCAACTGAGACTCTCTGATATATCTTAGACAGGTTGTTTTGATGTGGTTTGAGGTCCCATCTCAGGTTGTGTGTAGGCAGAGGTGTAAGGCCCTGGGGTTATCATTAGTGTTGAGCTAATGAGTGGAGCATGCATCACAGTG
>NC_045169.1:16807995-16810495 GCF_900700415.2 Clupea harengus
TGGGAAATACTGAGAGAGCTGGGAGATTTTGTGTGTCAGTATGACAATAGGCTGAAACAGATGGCTAAAATATGTGGTTGTGTGTGTGTGTGTGTGTGTATGTATGTGTGTTTGTGTGTGTGTTTGTGTGTGTGTGTGTGTGTGTGTGTGTGTGTGTATGTATTTGTGTGTGCGTGTATGTATGTGTGTGTGTGTGTTTATGTGTGGTTAAGACACAATACACTGGGAAGTCTACATGTGTGGCGTGTCCATGGTGTTGTGAGAACTGTGAATAGATAGGTGTGGTTTTGGCTCTCAGGAGAATGTGTGGAAGTCTAGGGGATCTGCTTGAAATCTGCACAGACTTGTGAATGAAAGTGTGTGTGTGTGTGTGTTTGTGTGTGTATGTGTGTGTGTGTGTGTGTGTGTGTGTGTGTGTGTTCACTTCATACCTTTTCCTGACGGATCAGCTTTCTCCAGCACCACTCGTAATCCATCAAGGTTGGAGATGGGCACACCCAGATCCAGAATTTCTGTTTCTCCACTCTGCAACACACACACACACACACACACACACACACACACACACACACACACACACACACACACACACACACACACACACACACACACACACATTTAGCATATTTATTTTCACATGCCATCTGGACATCAGGGAAAGAGACTGTTTCAGTGAATGCACTAGATGTAGATCTTTTATCTTTCATACTCAAAAGCACACTCAGTCACACACACACTGACTCTCTCAAACAGAGGCCATGTGTGTGTGTGTGTGTGTGTGTGTGTGTGTGTGTGTGTGTGTGTGTGTGTGTGTGTGTGTGTGTGTGTGCTAGGCCAAGTATCTCCCAAACATCCTTTTACAGACAGAGCCACACCTTTGACACCTGCACTCACACATCACCCATATGGATACACACATGCTAAATCACTCTGCCAGATGTACTTTTGCACACACACACACACACACACACACACACACACACACACACACACACACACACACACACACACACACACACACACACACACACACACACATTCTCTCTTACACACACACACACACACATTCTCTCTTACACACACATACACATACACACACACTCCGGTGGGGAGCTCATATGTGGTATGGGGTGCAGCTGTGTATGGGTGCTGCTGGAGTCTGCCTGACCACATAACAGATATAACCTCCAAAACATCATCATGGGAGGCCCTCTGGTCAGGCTTCTCTCTCTCGCTCGCTTTTGCCTTTTTATTTAAGACCAGGGTTTATTTTTAACCTCTTTCACCACCAGCTCAGTTGGGTTATTTTGAGACACTGGAGAGAGGAGAATACACGCATACGCACACACACACACACACACACACACAGCCACATGCCACCACACCCTATGACATCACCATCTCCATTCCAACTGCTGCTGGCTAACCACAATGATGAGGGGCATAAGTGTGTGTGTGTGTGTGTGTGTGTGTGTGTGTGTGTGTGTGTGTGTGTGTGAGAGAGGTAGGGTAAAGAGGGAGATGGAAGTGGGCAGAACATAGGAACCTCTAACAGGTGTTGCCATGGCGAGCGTGACTTACGACTCTGGCCACTAGGTCGGCGAGGCGGAGGCCGTACTTGGCGACAACAGGGCGAAGCACCTCGCTGACGGGCTTGGTGGGTTTGGCTTTCAGTCCCACCGAACGGTTGATGGGAATCAGATCCAACCTTGAGAGAGAAAAAAGAGAGAAAGAGAGAGAGACAGAGATTTAACACTTAAAAAAAGTCAAAATACATATAACCACGAGGCTTGCAAAAAAAAAGTGAGAGGGAGAGAGAGAGAGGTAGTAACCTAGAGAGAGAACAGAAGTACAGAAGACAGGGAAGTACTGGGCAACATGGAAGCGCAAAGAGATGATGGCAGTCCCTACACAGTACTAATGGTGTTGCTATGGCAGCCCCAACACAGTACTAATGGTGTTGCTATGGCAGCCCCTACACAGTACTCATGGTGTTGCTAAGGCAGCCCCTACACAGTACTCATAGTGTTGCTATGGCAGACCCTACACAGTACTCATGGTGTTGCTATGGCAGCCCCTACACAGTACTAATGGTGTTGCTATGGCAGCCCCTACACAGTAGTCATAGTGTTGCTATGGCAGACCCTACACAGTACTAATGGTGTTGCTATGGCAGCCCCTACACAGTACACAGTACACAGTACAGCAGAGTAGGGTGGTGATGGCAAAATACCACCAAGACTCATATACATAAAAGTAAACACACACACAAAGAAGGCATAATTACCTGAATAAAGTGCGTCTCTCCAGCCTGAGGTCTCTGGAGCAGAGCGTGACGCTGTCCTGATCCAGTACCAGAGGCTAGAAGAAGAAGAAGAAGAGCACAACATTACTCTTCACTGTAACAGCATCTGTATCTAGATGGACAGAAAGAAAGAAAGAATGAATAAAAGAAAGAGAGACAGAAAGAAAGAAAGACTGAAAGAAAGAAAGAAAGACA
>NC_045169.1:16812995-16817995 GCF_900700415.2 Clupea harengus
CTTAACACCGGTCACACATTACAGCGACCTCGCCTGAACACATATAAGACTACATAAAGGTTCTCTCTCCTCATTAAGGTCCTAAAGTGACAAGTGGGTCAGTGAAGAAATTAAACTCATGTCAGAAAAAGACCTAAACAGTCGTTTACAAACACAAACTTTCAAGGGCCACTTTTCCACTAGCCACCACAAGGAATGTGTCAGATTTGACTTGCATTAATCAGTGTGTTTACCCTCCTAAAATTTCAGACCATAAAACTGCCCAACATCGCCCTATATGGACAAATTAGGTTTTCCTGCCAGTGTCAATGCATAAACAGATACACTAAACATGACCAATGCATAAACAGATACACTGCACTACTTTACAAGATGAATGTAAAATTCCGACTCCCAAATGAACCCCACCTGTGGGCTATTATTGCCTCTGTTACATAATTGAAAGTGCATTCGCCATGGTAACAGCGCCTACCTTTCTGGGCGTGGGGAGGGTGGAGCGGTCGGAGCTGTGCTTGGAGGGGGCGGGGCTGCAGGGCACCTGGTAGGGGTCGGGGAGGGGTCGTCCCTCCACCTCGGCCACCATGCACTCCTGATAGAGCGTGGATTTGAGGAAGCGCGCGTAGCTGTCGAACTTCATCAGGTTGAAGATCTGAGCAGCGGTTGGGGAGCGATAGAGGAATAGAGACAGGAAGGGAAGAAGGTGAGATGTGTTGATGTGTACGTCAACAATATTCATGATCGCAGCTGATGCAGAGTATAATTTGATTTCAGCATCAACAGAAATACAGGATATGTGTGTGTGTGTGTGTGTGTGTGTGTGTGTGCATGTTTGTGTGTGTGTGTGCATGTCTGTCTTTGTATGCATGTGTGTGTATGAATGTGTGCATGTGTGTGTGTATGTGTGCATGTGTGTGTGTGTGTGTGTGTACGTGTGTGTATGTTCTAATTCTTGATCACTCTCTCACCTGCAGCTGCGGCTCCCTGAACATATCCGGCTGCGGTGCGTTGAGGACGTTGTCGGCGAGCTGTGCCTGGCTGTCGATGTTGACCGGCGTGCTCGCTTGACTGGACAGGAAGCTGTTGTAGATCTCCTGAGCCTTCTGGGATAGCTGCAAACAGGAAGAGGAAGGAAACACTCCATTAGTGAAAATGACAATGATCAAATTTCAGCCAGTCACCATGCAGTCTGACATCAACTGACCTCCTTCAACACTAACAAAAAGCTCTATGTTAAACTGTCATTAAATATCTACAAGTTTATCTATTTTACAGGGATTTTAAATGATTCCAAACAGATTTAAACAACAGGTACATGCTGTTACTGAATACACACCTAAAAGTCTATACTAAGAGGTTCTTAGCTTTTTGCCGTCTGTAGACTGATGTTTAAAACTGGCTAAAAATGAACATAGAAATTATTCATTTGATCGATTATTTATACAACAGCCTCACCTGGTTCTTGTCAGCCTCAGGCACCTGGCTGAAGAACTCACAGGCTTGCCAGAACATAAGGTTCTCCTCACTGAACTCCTTCTTCAGGAACTCCTGTTAACAAACAAAAGCAGCCGAGTTACACACTGTAGGGATGATAGGGTTCGCCTGAGGGAACATGTATTCATTGTTACACTAGGTCTCCATTGCTCGTAGCTTGATTGTTCTCTCCTTTGTACGTCGCTTAGGATAAAATTACTAAATGTAAATGAATGTAAATGTAACTAGAGGTACAAATACACCACACACTGTCTGATAGGGTTCGCCTGAGGGAACTATCACTACTCAGTGAAGCTCGGTGTCAAGGTTCTAGTCGACTGTCTGTCTCAGGATGTATAAACCTGTGGTAGTAACACAGCTGGAAGACTGGGCGGGCTTTGCTAAGGCCATGCGCCTAGTTAATTTGTAAATATCCCATCTGTATCAAACATAAATGTATTAACTGAATATTAAGTGGCTTCACACAGAGGTGTGTGTTGACTAGTAACGAAATAAAATCAGATGTTATTTGGTGTGCCAGACAGCGTGCAATTGAAATCAAACTTAAATTTAGCTTCTGAGTCCCACAAATTGACGTTTTATGTTCCTGGTTTATTGTGTGTGTGCACGGTGCCTGACTCATCCAGCATCTAATGTGCCTGTAATTTAAATGAGGCTTAGATGTTGTTGTTTGTGCCACATTTGGTTAAATTTAGCTGCATTGTCCTGAGAGGTGCAGACGACAGGTGGAGAAGCACTTACGGAGAAATAGCGGACGCCCACTGGATCCTGCAGCAGGCGCTCAAAGCTGACGGCCCATGATGCAACGCGGCGCTCCAACAGGCGGCGGTGGCTCTGCGGGCCGGGCAGGCTGCCGTTGCTGTTGAGGCTGGTCTCGCTACCGCACGCCTGCAGGTCTGCACAACGCAGCTCTAGACACGGGTCAAAGGTCATAAGGTCAGGAGGGGGGTGGGGGTCACTGATCTCCAGACAGCACAGGATGACCAGGCAACCAACCAACTTTAAGCCAAATCTGAAGCGTAGGACACACTCACTGTTTGTTTTATGCTTCATTTGATTTAGTGTTGGTATGTGTTAGCATCAGGATAAATAAAACAGATGTCAATATCAACTTGATTTTAAAACACGACAGTAACACTTTTTGCCTGCTTTGTGGTTCGCTAAATTTAGCCTTAGTGAGTGCTTGTTTTAAGGGATGCTTTTAACTCTCAGCAGACCAACTTCGATTATAAAGTTATAAATGTGAGCTCTAAGGCTCATAATAAGATAAATTAGGTGGTCCTTACAGAAGAGGATTTGTTGTACATAATGTGATCCCTTAAAAGGGTTAGAATCGCAGATGAAAGGGAAATACTCCCTGCCACGCATGAGCTAAATTCAGCACGTTTTAACAGGATTGGAGCCCATATTTCAGAACAGAGGGAAGGGAATGGAGATAGCTGTGGCAGGTTATGGCGCACATTAGTATAAATTGATCACCTGAGGAATCTTACAAGAGTCAAAAGAGACCACCAAATCACTTAAAAAGTCTTAAAAAATGTAAGATCTCCAAAAAGATTTCAAGCTCGGTCTCGACAAGGGGGGGGGGGGGGGGGGGGGTAGGATGGTGGGGTAAGATGGGGTGTTAATCCTCCACGTGTGATTTATGGATCCTCATATTTACACATATTTGGCCTTCACCTAGTCTCAGCGAGCCCTAGCTGCAGATAAATCCAAACCAAAGTGACAGATAACACACAACTGCATTCTACTCTGTCGTTATTTATAAAACATGAACATCGGCCAACGCGCTGCAACCTTGGGTCGAACAGCTACAGGGCAGATACACCCAAGTCCTCCTCAGCATAAAATGTTAATTTAATGCTCAGGTTCGTCCGACACATAAAACATACTGATAGAAATAATACATTTAAGCGACAACCTCTTCAAAAACATATATTGATCATGTATTACAAATATGCAAATTACCAAATGTTGGTTTGACATTTTTTGGATAAAAGCATGTGCCAAATGACGACATGTAAATGTCCATTTTCCATTCCAATATACAGTAGCTTACATTGCTGTCCTACAGTAACCTAATATAAAAACACAATCGGGTAATTGTATGCACTACGGCATAATCACTTATACTAGTGTATGGGTCTTTGAATTAAGATACTAAAAAGCTGCGAGCCTGACCACGTTACAAGGCACCTATTAAGAATGTGAGCCAATGAGAGAACACTGCGTTGGCACAGGGACTCAATCATGAACCCCAGGTGTAGAATCACAAACTCCTGGGGTACAATCATGAGCCCCAGGTGTAGAATCATGAGCCCCAGGTGTAGAATCATGAACCCCAGGGGGCACAAGTTCCACTCCGCCCCGGTCTAGCCTGATCAAAGCCGGGGTCACACCCTTGATCAGTGTCATGCTGAGCTTTTCATGGTCACCCCAGCCGGCCCCATCCCCCAAGACACAGCACTGTCATGGGGTCAGTGTGCTCCATAGAACCCTGACCTCAGTAGAAAGTGCACTAAAAGTATCAGACTCCTTCAGACACTCCTAGAATTTTCAGCAATACTTTTTGTCCTCTCAGGGCCACCACACCTTCTCCTAGAACTTGAACTGAACTTGCCTGAGTTTGCAGCATAGGATAGATTGGCAACATTTGCCAAAACCAAGAAGCCTCTTTTCCAAGACACTGGAAAAACTCTTTTCCAATCTATCTTTCACTAACAGTTTAACACCATGTAGCCCATGAATGTGCCAGTTTACTCCGATGCAGGGGAAACTGTTTTTGGAGTAACTCAGTAAAACTCTGGAGCTCTGGCGTCTGTGCCTGAGACCTCGCAACACTCGAGACTGTGGTATTTACAAACGTCTTTTCACACCACCGAGGACAGCAAACACACAGCAAACAGACTTTTACACCCTTTCACAAACACACAGCACCACCACCGGCAGTAAACCTCTAATGAAAACAACCACAGCCTAGCCAACAGCCTCCACAGTCCCTCCACCTGTTGCCATTTTCCCAGAGGACAATCTCGAGTCTCCATTCTGACAAGTCAACCACCGCCACTACCTAGCCTACTATTTCAACCATGTATCTGTGGGTACTCTGCACTTAAGTGATTACTTTGTTTAAGGTTTTCAGACAGTGTACATCTCTAATGAGTAGGGCTATATGCTGTTGCCAATTTGTTAACCACAGCCCTGAGTTCATCTTGTGACCAAATGGACAAACACAAGAAGTAGCCAAAGTCAACTTAAGTATAACAACCACAGTCAATGACACATAGCTACAGCTCTTGTTACTGTGTAATTATCACAGGGAGCATATTGTATCACACCACTGTAAACACATTTACAAAACCCTACAACTATTCTAACCATAGTACAATGTAGCAATTTACATCAAACTCTAAAACTATCCGAACTGTAGTACAATGTAGCCATTTACAACAAACTCTACAACTATGCGAACCTCAGTATAATGTAGCCATTTACAAGATATCATTGTG
>NC_045169.1:16822995-16842995 GCF_900700415.2 Clupea harengus
AGAGAGTGAGGGGAAAGAATGAAAGAAAAGGGTGTTGGGGGTTGGAGCAGGAGCTGATGTGTGTTTATGGGAGAAGAATGAGAGCGAGAGAGAGAGACAGAAAGAAAGAGAGGAAGAGAGTATGTGTGTGTGTCTGAGAGAGAGAGAGAGAGAGGGAGAGGGAGAGGGAGAGAGAGACAGGGACAGAGGTAAATATGATGTGTGTGAATGTATTTGTGGGTGGGGAAGTGTGACGGCGATAGTGCATTTGAGTAGGTCAGATGTGTATGAGACAGAGAGAGTGAGAGTGAGAGAGAGAAAAAGAAGGAGAGAGAGTATGTGTGTGTGAGAGTGAGAGACAAAGAAAGCAAGAGAGAGTATGTGTGTGTGTGTGAGAGAGAGAAAGAGAGACGATGTGTGTGTTTGTGTGTATGTAGCAGGCAGTCAGTAATGAAAAACAGAGAGTGTGTGCAAGAATGACAGGGAGTGACCAACACTACCAACCCCTTACCCACCCTCTCGCCTCAAACCCAACCCCCAGGGGGCCACTCAGGGCTGGGCCGCCCTCTCTCTGGGCCGGGCTCCTCTGGTGCTCACCAGTCACCGCCTCCACCGGTGCAGCGGCCGGCACTCCTCCGCAGGCCGCTGATGACACACGTCTGGGGATGGGCTTTAAATAGCCGGCCCCAAAGGGCCCTGTCACACTCACTGTGTTATTAGACAGGCCGAGGAGGGGCAATCCCATGCAGCTGCAGCCATATGGCATGGCATGACACACACACACACACACACACCGCACAGACACACAGACACGACACACACACACACAGAGAGAGACTCTCCTTCTCACACACACACACACACAAATACAGACACACACACACACACACACACACACACACACACACACAATCACAGACACACACACACACACAAAAACACAGACACATACACATAGACACACACACACAGAGAAAGATTCTCCCTCTCAGACAAAGACAACCACACACACTTATAGAGAGCCTCTCTTTCCTGCACGGATACACACGCACACACACACACACACACACACACACACACACACACACACACTTATACTCCTTTCACATAAGAAACCCGCTAATGTATTAATGAAAACAACACAGTAAAGATGTTTACAAAACAAATGTTCATTCCCACTCAGTCTTCCATTGCGGTAAAGCAACAGTGTTGTGTATTCTCACCACATGGGACCTCCACGAGACAAGGAAAGCACGCAAGGTCTCATGCCAGTTAACCTAGCTGTGAACTCTCTTAGCTATCTCTAGGTGAGGGAACCATCTTAACCACGGCAGTTGCACACCAACATCACCAACACACAAGCAGATGCCAACTGCAGTTCCATTCGGCATGTCTCCAAGTGTTTTTGGGACAGGATCTTTCCTAATAGACTGAAATCTGATAAAATATAGATTTATTATTCTTTTATTATGATACAATATAGATTTATTATTCTTTTATTATGATACAATATAGATTTTTTTATTCTGTTATTAGTCATCATTCTGTTTTCTAGTCCCACAGAAGGACCTAACTGGTAGATAAAATATTACCATTCACTTCCTGCATATACAGATTGCAATCCATCTTCCCAGAAGTCTACTGTAACTCCACAGCCTGATTCCAGTATGTCAAATCCCTTCAGCAAAGAGAGTGAGGTGAAAACATTCACAGTCAGCTCTGGGAAGGCGGCCATCACCTGAAACTCCTGACTATAAAGAGTACACCAACCTTGTCATCCCGTGCCAGAGGTGTAAACCAAGCTCCTTAAACCCAACCAAACCCAACCCAAGAGCCTCTAAAAATCACAGCAAACCTTTGTCGGGAGACATTTTGTTTCTAACAAGCTGTGCCAGTCAACAGCACCGTAGGAGCTGGAGCACTCGGCTCAGTGCAACCGGGAAGCCATTGCAGCTCAAAGGGCTCAGGCCACCCACGGTTTGTTATGGCTTCCTGTCAGGCTTTCGCCAATCCCCTCCCGGGCTGTCCTTACACTGGCAGAGGGTAGACATAGAGGAGGACACCAAAGAGGCCCTCACACACACACACACACACACACACACACACACACACACACACACACACACACACACACACACACACACACACACACACACACACACACACACAAATACACGCACACTCTCACACACACACACACACACACTCACACCTGTTCCCATTCCCATCTTCTTCTGACAGACTCATGTGTGGATGATGTGTGTGTGTGTGTCAGTGTCAGTGTCTGTGTCTGTGTGTGTGTGTGTGTGTCTGTGTGTGTGTTTGTTCCCGTTTCCCTTCCTAGCTTGCTAGTCCTTCACACCTTCAAGGAAGTGCCCATGTGTGTGGCAAACTGGTCAGGTGCCAAGTGAGGTGGATCCTCTGAACCAGTGGTCATTTTGTGCTCAGTGAGTTGAATGATTGCTGACTCTCTCTCTCTCTCTCTCTTTATTCTGTTAACAAACTGACAGACTCTCTGACAGAATCAGAGTGTCTTCACACACACACACACACACACACACACACACACACACACACACACACACACACACACACACACACACACTCACACAAATTAAAGTATTGATAAATTGAGACCAAATCGAATCCAAAGCCTTTGAACTACAGAAGAAAACTGCACTCAATAATTCACTCAATACCATCTCTAAATTACCTCTTGACCTTTAAAGTAGAAAGATAAGTTCACACTATCCCGGGAGATAACAAGAGTCAGACAGCAAATGACTACACCACTATCTACACCACCACACTACCACTATGTGAGAACACAAAGCTCACAAAAACAGGCCAATCTTTTGACGAAACACAAAGGAGAGTGAAGGCTCATCACCACACCCGTCTGTGAGCCTCTGACAGGAACAACTAGATGAGCCTTTCCACAATTTCACCAGAGGAGGAAATGAGAGAAAAAAAAACTACGCAAGCTGCAACTTCAGCGTGTCTCTGCATGTCTGTGTGCAGCACTGGAGCCACGAAAAACACAAGCAAACAAAGACGGACGTGACACCCCCGCGTTCATCGCACAACGCTGACTATAACGCTGAAAGAAAACAACACTTTGAGGAACCACCTGTCCCGCTCCTCTCCCTCCATGTCTCCTGGCACCACTAAGGGCCAAAGGAGAGCCACTCTGCCTGGTGTGCCTCATACTCTCCCCTCTTCACCACAGCTGGTCATGAGAGAGAAGGGGTGGGAGAGAGACTGAGAGAGGGAGGGAGAAAGAAAGCCATTGCCTAATGACTAAAACAGCTAATCTAACAGAAGAATTCTTCGCTCTCTCTCTCACACTCTCACTCTCTCTCTCTCACACACACACACACACACACACACACACACACACACACACACACACACACACACACACACACATACACACAGAGAGACAGAAGTTCTAAGAGAAAAAAAAAAGATCTTTAAGCGGAGCAACGGAGCGACTTCAGAGCGACTCCCACTCACCACATCGAGAACCTGGTTCCTCCTGAGGGAGAACCTTTTCTTGACACTCATGGTGGCGCGGTGGCAGAGCGGCTGCCTGTGGCGCTGTCGCGGAGCGTCTCCAGGGGTTCGCTGGGGAAGCGGTGGCTGAGTATCGAGTGGCGCGCAGGCACGTCCCATACCTCCACCAGTCTCTCCACCCCTGGAGCGTGCCGTGACTGAGCGGCCTCGTAATGACAGCGGAGGCTGTGTCTGTACATGTCTGCCCCAGAAATCTGACAGCGCACCGTACCTCTGTGTGTGTGTGTTTGGTGTGTGTGTGTGTGTTTGTGAGTGTGTGAGTGTCTGTGAGAAATTATGTCTATAAGAAAGGGAGAGTCTGTGTGTATGTTATTGTGTACGCGTGTGTGTGTGTGTGTGTGTGTGTGTGTGTGTGTGCACATATGGGGGAGTTTTCAGAGATGACGTGACACACAGACAAAACATCTGACTGAAATGCACCCTCTTCCGTTTGGATCATCCTTGATGAATGCCTGACATGTCACCCACTCACTTCTATGCTGAGTTCTTCTTTAAGTATACCCTCAACAAAGGGGCTTGCTGTGACTCAAACACGGCTCGTGAAATACTCCTATACCTTCACCATACCTTTCCGCTGACTTAAAGATGTTACAGATCACAAAGTGATGATAGAGAATATAGAGGTAGTGTTCATTTAAAAAATAGTTTAGTTAAGGTTTTTTTCCCCCCGTCATTTTCATGAGCAGCCGCAAGTTGCCTTGGAAATGAAGTCCACTGGAGAGATATGTGCGCGTGGGCAATTTTAGAGTCCATTTTTATTTGTCTTTGTTTCAGTTCTGTTTGGGTGGCCCTTTCCCATGTCCTCTCTTTCTAATACTGAGGCCTTATAGAATTACAGTCTCCTCTGTCAACACACACACACACAAACACACACACACACAAACACATACTGTAATTCCTACTCACATTGAAACCTGCGACTTTATCATTATAGAGGACTGAGCGACAATGAAAAATTGTTGTCAATCCCGTATCGTTTTTACCAGATACATTAGTGGGTTTCGTAAGTGAAATAGCTGACACACGACACACACACGTCATTATTTTCGCCAGGCTTTTCCTTTTGGACTTCTGCCCTGGTATTTTGGTCTATGAAAAGACATCACATAATTAGATGTGATATCAGTAATAGTTGGATATCGGTGAACCTATTGGCTGTAGATCTTTTTTTGTCAGTTGTGTGTTTCCTGTGATTCTCTATGCGTGCGTGAAGAGGAAGTGTCCACACAAACACACTGCCGCTGACCTCATGCATGACAGGGAAAAAGACGATGGCAAAGAAGAGGTACCCCTCACAACGGAGAATGTGCCATCCTGTGAGTGAGTGAATGCCGGTGTGTGAGTACATGCAAGTGTGTGTGTGTGTGTGTGTGTGTGTGTGTGTGTGTGATTGTGCCATGTAAGCTACATCCCTATGTCTATAGAAGAAGAAACAAAAAAAAAAAAGTAATTTTACGAACTGGCTTTCATGCAACTCAAAACAAAAAAGGAACAAGCAGCAGCTACCCTTGGAAGATCATCTCAAGGCAGGAAAACAAACAAACAGACAACAACAAAAAAAAACACATAAAACCACTACAAATATCTTCTTCTTATCTGTGGCAGACAACAAACTCTGCCTGAAAAAATAACATCATAGGCCTCGGAAGGGTGGGGGGGGGGACTTCCTTTGAGTGGGTGAGGAGAGTGAGGGTAAGGGTGCGGTGCCTGATAAGACTGGCAGAGGGTAGACATAGAGGAGGACACCAAAGAGGCCCTCACACACACACACACACACACACACACACACACACACACACACACACACACACACACACACACAGAAGAGGGAGACACACACACACACACACACACACACATCTCTCTTTCTCAGTCTCTATCTCTATCTCTCTCTCTCTCTCTCTCCCTCTCTGTCTTTTGATTTCTCTCCATCACACACACACACACACACACACACACACACACACACACTAACTCACACACACACACACATTGAGGAAAAAAGAGAGAGAGAGACTAGTCTATCATGGTTATCAGTAAGAAGTAGTGGTGAATACAGAGGGGTTCTGGTGTAAGGAAAATTAAGGTTTGTATATGTGTGAGAGAGAAGCAGGGAGAGCAGTGTGTGTGTGTGTGTGTGTGTGTGTGTGTTTGTGTGTGATGGAGAGAAATCAAAAGACAGAGAGGGAGAGAGAGAGAGATAGAGATAGAGACTGAGAAAGAGAGACAGACAGAATGACAAACATTAGCATTGAGAAAGTTACAATGATATCATGGATGCCCTAACCAAAAAATAAATTAAAAAATCTGTGTCACAACAACATCTCATTCAAAGACAGCAGTTTCTGCATACGGTCTTAAAGCAAACCAGATGCAAAGGACAGACCACAAAAGTTTCCTCTGGGAAAAGAATGTATGGTCCCGCTGGCCATGAAGGAGACCACAAAGATATTTCCGTCTCAGATTTTCAGACAATGCATCGGCTGTGCGCCCCTGCGCCCTTCTCTTCCCAAGTGGCTGCTTACACCTTTATTGTTTTGTTGTATTGTTTGTTTTTTGAGTTGCAAAAAAGAAAGTTTGTAAAAGTGAAATAGTTTTTTGTTCGCGTTTTCATCCCCTCTAGAGATGTGGCCTACATGTTTAGCATGTACTTGCTTACAGATACACACAAATAAATCAATAAACCAATTAAGTCGCCATACAAACACAGGCAGGCACTCAAATCAGACGTAAAATGAAAACGTGATAAGACTGGCAGAGGGTAGACATAGAGGAGGACACCAGAGAGACCCTCTCTCTCTCTCACACACACACACGCACTCACACACACACACACACACACACAGATCAATTAAGTCGCCATACAAACACAGGCAGGCACTCAAATCACGGGAATGAAAAAAGAGAGAAAACAAGAGGGTGAGAAAAAGAGACAGAGAGAGACAACAACAAAAAAGCATTTAAGGCCTCAAGTGTTTTGGCTAAAACTGTATAGTGTTTGCAACAGGCAATCAAGAACTCCAGAAAGATGAATAAATTGTCTCACTTCCTCAGAGAAAAACCTCACGGAGTCAACGGCAAACAAGCATTAGGTGAGGATTCCAGGGAAATTGCAGAAAGATCAAATAGACATTTGACCTCAAATGCTCCAAGGAGATCTAAACAAGTCTCTCTGACGTTTAGCCATTAGCGGCTAATTCCACCCACAGGACATGTAAATTGCTCGCAGGGCTTAACTGATGCTGCAGTTGGATGGCGTTGCACTTAGCAGAGTGGAGTGTGAACATGCATGCGCTGTCTCTGGAGACATGTCTGCCACATTCTCTCCTCAGAGAGCACGGGTCAAAGATAAACATTAAAGGTCCAGTCCTCGATCTCAGCAAAATATTTCCCATTTAGTAAGCCGGGACAGAGCCAGGACAGTGTACAGTTTTTTGAGGACTCACACACACAAACAAAATGGACAGGCAGAGGATTTGAATGTGCTGAAGGATAAAAAGTCAGAGGACCTCTAATGCTGAAGCAACAAGTAGATTGTCGTCTCTTAAGGATTTAGCTACTAAAGGGAGATTTTGAGTCAGAGGGGAGCTAGTGGTTGGCAGCTAGAGAAGAAAGAAGGGTCACAGACGAATTGGATGCATCTCACAAAAGACAAACAGTACTGAAGTTTACATATAGAGATATTTAGCAGGCCTCTGTTGAGGCATTTAGCGTTACATACCACCAAGGTTGTTTGTGCCAAGCTGTTCTTGGGAAGACACTGTCATTTGAAATACAAACATTGGACAGGGCAACCTCAGGTCACATGCAAAAACGTATTCAAATGGGCTTTAAACTCATACAAATGTAGCCGTCCACAGTACTCTCCTGATTAGAATGTTCTTTTGGCTACGGCAACTTTGGATGATGACACAAGTCAAATAAACACTCCACAGAGCAGTTAGGGTGAACCGGCGAGCCTCATGGTCCTCCTCACCACGACCCCCATGACAACTACCCCACCCAGACACCTCTCCCTTCTGCCTTTAGCCTGGGGGCTAGAATTCACCACGACCCCCATGACAACTACCCCACCCAGGCAACTCTCTCTTCTCCCTTTTTGGCTTGTTTTTCCCCCTTCCATTGAACCAGTGAAACTTCAGACTTGAAATTTAAGTCCTATAATTAAACTCTGCCATTGATCTACGCAGCGCTCACCCTAAATAGCTGCCCCCCCCCCCTCCCTCTCCCTCTTTGAAACTCACAGACACACACACAGACAAAGAGTCACACACACAAAAACATACACTTACATGCATGTATGCACACATGCACACAAACACACAAGACACACAAGAGAGAGAGAGAGAGAGAGAGAGAGAGAGAGAACAACAAATTGAAAACCGACCAAACCCTAAACGGAAATGATTACATAGCACCCTACCTAAGTAACAGTAAAGACTGGATAAACACAGAGTTAAGCCCTTTTTGCAAAATTAAATATCTTTTTGAAAATGTATCTCTTCAATTAAAAATACCCACACTATTGGGAGAGGACATCAACTGCACACTAAATACCCATACTATTGGGAGAGGACATCAACAGCACACTATATACCCATACTATTGGGAGAGGACATCAACAGCACACTATATACCATACTATTGGGAGAGGACATCAACTGCACACTCAATACCCATACTATTGGGAGAGGACATCAACAGCACACTATATACCCATACTATTGGGAGAGGACATCAACAGCACACTATATACCCATACTATTGGGAGAGGACATCAACAGCACACTATATACCCATACTATTGGGAGAGGACATCAACAGCACACTATATACCCATACTATTGGGAGAGGACATCAACTGCACACTCAATATCCATACTATTGGGAGAGGACATCAACAGCACACTCAAGCTTAGCTGCAGAATATGTGATGACCTGCCATAACAAAAGAGCGCCACTGTGACTCATAACAGAAGAGCACTAGCCACCGCAGATTTGAATTATATGATTAGCAGACTGGACGGAATTCAAATGAATTCAACAGACTTGTGTGTGTGTGTGTGTGTGTGTATGTATGTTGGTGGGCAGATCTACAGCTTGTGTATACGTGTGTAAGTGTAAGACTCTGTAACATGATAAACTGAAACTAGACTTCATTAGATTAAACTTAGAAAGATGCTTTTGGTTAATTTATTGCTTGTTCACTCTTTTGCCGAAATTGCCATTGTTCTTTTCTTTTTTCATCAATACCACACTCAAAAATATCCATTTAAAATCAACTATATGTACACTCATATACATACAGTACTTGTCTACAAACTTGTAGCTTTGGCAACAATGAGTCAATTCATTCATGCCAATATAAGATTTGATTTGATTTAAGAGAGAGAGGGAAAGAAAGAGAGAGGGAGAGAGAGAGAGAGAGAATCAAGGATAAGAGTGCATGTTTTTTCTAAGCCTGTTACGGGAGGTTGTAGTAAATGATTGAGTTGGAGGCCTCTCCCAGCCTCTCCAGTCTTCACTCCCCCCTGCTGCCACTGCTGAACTGGGGCCAGGCTCTGGCATGGGAAGCCTATAAGCCTCTCCTTAACAGACTCCTAAATGATGCAGAGACTGGGAACGCTGGGAGGCCAGGGAACTGATGAAAGCGAGCGCAACGGCGCAGCCAGAGAATATACAGTGGATTTGGCTCCAAGGCACAAAGGCTTGTGTAGACTAGTAAAGCAGGGTCTTGTATTCATACACAGAACAGCTGCCAGACTACCCAGATAGCTAAGGATTCTGGGAGAGATTTGCCCGGGGTTTCTGGCATGGCCTCTAATCTGATTGGTTCAATTTCGGTAAACAACACCTTTTGTACTGGAGTTGCCAAGGCTCTTCTGGCTGAACTAGTAAAGCAAGATGCTAACAAGAAGATCATAGCCAGCGGTCACGACACACCAACTGATGAAAATGTATCTGTGCTGCGGCGTAAGTCACTATAGATGCATGAATACTACATGAACGAACATAAATATAAACATTTAGGCCTCAGCAGGCCATTGAAAAGTGCACCTGGTTATTCTCATGTTGCGTCATGCTACAGTGATGAGTTGACTGCTGTCCATCCATCCATTAGGGTCAGGGCAGAGAGGGTAAAGATGGAGGAGTTGTGGCTGACAACGAATCACGAAAACAGTGATGGATGGATGGATAGACGGAACAGATGGATAAGACACGTCTCAGAAACATGGAGACGGCGTCTGCATGCCTCTAGCAAAAGCACTCCTTGTAAAGGCGGGACACAAAGAAAAAGGAACATGTGGGGAATCTGCGTGAAACACAAAAACACACCTTTCTTTTAATCCTTTTTTTAGCCCTGACCTTCATTTGCTTGTTTTCCTAGTTTCTCCTGCACAGCTATTCAAACAGATCTGCAGACCGCTCGGACGAAACCTGCGTATAATTTTCGGAGGTGGGTGATTACTACCTACCAGAGGAACACCCAACGAGACTGAGTGGTTTTAGAATACAAATATCATAATGTCAGACAGCCATGACTGAAGTAACAGTGTGCAGCCGTTGTGTTTTCTGTTCCTCAGCTTGTGTTAAGCCATACCTCAGTAGCCCCGAGTGTTTTCAGTGTGAACACTCTGTTGTACGAGCACAAGTAACCTTGTGCTACATAGCCCGACTTATATCACAAAACCACATTCTCTTGCCCTGCACACGCATCTGTGCACGATTTTCCTAGTCTTTAGACAAAGGGCCGAATGGGAACACAATCAATCTTGACTATCTCTTGTGTGCTGTAGGTACGGCGTGATAGCTTGGGTAACACACCCGGTCAGGCGAAAGGAGAGGGTGGAGAAAGTGCTTGTGTGTGTTGAGGACAGGAATGCCGGAAGGAGATGGAGAGAGGGCAGGTGGCTAAGACAGGGCCTTGGGGCAGTCACCATTATGAGGAAAGGGGGGGGGGGGTTACCTTTCCCACGATTCTCTCTCTCTTTCGACTGATCTACCAATAGGCATTGTTACTAGGACGAAAGAGGGTAAAATGCCAGAACGACTTTGCCGGCATATCAACACTGGCTCCTATTCCATCATAAAGCCAAAGCGGTACTGATGTGCGGATCGACCAAGAATCTGCGGATCGGCCCAGAACCCGCAGGTCCCATGGATCGGGCAGGTTTGAGTTACTCTACTAGAATATATTGTGGGTTCGGGTGGGTCGGGTCAAAACATCTATAGAGCAGCTTTTCCGTAGTGTTTTTACTAAGTAGTATTCGTAGCTTTTTAGATTACACCACCAAGTGGTCAACAAGAAGAGGCTACCACATGCGACACTACGCAGAGATAATGTAGGCTAATGTTTTGCTTAAAGAAGTACTGTATATCTAAACACATAATGATTAATGAATGGTTAATATTACCAAAATTACCATTTTTATACAAATCTGCATTATATGGGTTGAAAATGGCTCAACACGCCACCCACTGTTTAAAATCATCTATAGCCAATTCTGATGCAGAGACCAAGAGTTTGAGCTAGGGTATAGACTATGCCTTGCAATCAACGCATTATGCTAACGTTTGCTGGAGCCTATTAGTGATGTACTGTGCGAAACCTTAGCCTGTAGCTAGTTTCGGTAATGCATGTGTTGGACTACACTGACTACATTGGATTGGATGGAAACTGCTCTTATTTAAGCTCTCACTGGTGCGCTATTGTGTTTAGTTCACATAAGCGTCTGTCCTTTTTTTAAATGTACATCAAACAATGAAACATCTGTCCTACTCCATGATATGGATACAATCACGTTAGTTAAATTTAAAGTTATTGATTTGCAGGTCGGGGTTGGGTTTAGGTGGATGTTTAACGCATATGTTTTGCAGGTCGGGCGGCTCTCATATTGGCTTTCATAACGGGTCGAGTGAATGTGGATATTAAACAACGCTGACCCACGCATCACTACACACTGGCATATTGCCATCAAAAACACATTTACAATGCAAGTGGGAATGGGATGCATGTCTCTCATCCCCGTCCTTCCCTCTTAATTACCACGCGTTGCTGAGCAAGACTAATTCTTAATTAATTATTAATTCCTGCCTGAGCTCCAGATGCACCAAAATGCTCATAGTTGGTTTGAGGAAGAACAAGGGTGGGGGGGACTAAATACTGTGTGTTGGTGTAGATTACATATGATATATTATTATATTATATTATTATTCGATTATTTATACTAAATACTGTGTGTTGGTGTAGCCGTAGTTCACAGCGTAGCCAAGTCAGACGACTAATGCAAATGAACTGCACAGCCTCCAACCAACCTGTGGTGTGTTATCAGTAACGTGGAAACAGTCAAATGTTGAGCCATAAAAGATGGGTGATGACAGAAGAAAAGTGGTGAAGTCAGACATGTTGTCAGACATGTTGTTTCTTTCCTGTCATCTGGCTCTCGAATGCACGATAAACGTACCTAAGAGGCCTTCGACTCCCTCTGCGAGTCAAGAAATTCAGAAGTCTTTTAAAAGGCTGACACACTCCAGCTGGTGTTGGCATTGTATGTCCGCCAAAGCTCACACACACACACACACACACACACACACACACACACACACACACACACACACACACACACACACACACACACACACACACACAGACACACACACACACACACACACACACACACACACACACACACACACACACAACAAAATCACAGCATACAAAGCATTGGAGTCATTCCCCAAATGTCACGTCCATTTGCATTTTAAAACGCTCACATTTTCTCACCCAGAGGCTGTCTGGGTGGGTGGGTGGGCGCTAACATTACATGTCCACCCACACGCTCAAGCAGAATGAGACCTGAGAAAGCCCTGTGAAGAAATGCACCAGCAAAGCTGCCTCTCCTGTGAGATCTGACTCACAAATTGCCAAAGCGAATCTCGACACAGTATTTTAAGTGATATAAGCACAGCAGACATTAACATTTGAGATCTTTTGAGAACAATGTGACTGGCATTCAGCAAAAGAGACTTTAAATAAAGCTACCACTGTCTGCAGATAAAAAATAAATAAAAATAAAACATTAAGATCCCCTAACACTAGCCTAGAGAGTAAATATCAGGACAGAACTGCACACACACATGCAGTGACACACACACACAGATCAGGCATGTTTAAGTGCTTATAACCTCAGGGAACTTACTGAGAATCCGCAGAACTCTCAACATACGCGCGCACACGCACACACACACACACACACACATACACACACGCACGCACACACATGCACACCTCTGCAACGAACAAGTGCAGATAACTAAACCAATTCAGCTAAACAAAGAAAGCAGGAAGCAACCATATATGTTGTGTTCATTCCATATCTGCTCTAGGTTTTCTGTCATCTTTAGGCTTCGGAACACGCGCGCCGCGCGCGGTGCACAGGCAGACCCTAGTGGATGCTGACCAAAACATTCCGACACGAGACCACACAGCGCTAAAGAGCGTGGTCCAAACTCAACGACTCAGAGACAAAGGCACCGGATGCACATTTCAACGTGAAGCTCACAGTAATTATACAGAGCACAGATTCAGCGACAGTCAGAAACAAACACATACACAAACACACACAGGGAAGAAATTGCTGGTAACTTACTCCAGATGAGTTCAGCATTAGAGTCGGCTCCATGGGTAACTGCTTTGGTGTGTGTGTGTGTGTGTGTGTGTGTGTGTTTGACTGTGTGAGTGTGTGTTTATTTGTGTGTGTGTGAGTGTGTTCAGCCCTCCTTTGCACGCCGGTTGTAAACAAACAGGTCCATTTGGTTGCCGCTAGCTTTGGAGAGTTGGCAGGGGAGACCCACAGAGAGGAATCCTGCCTGCGCTGCTATGCTGCAGAGTTACACTCTCACTCTCGCTCTCGCTCTCTCTCTCTCCGTCACTGTCGGCTTCACCCCTCCTCTCCCTCACTGACTCTTTCCTGCTCCCTCCCTCTACCCTCCCTCTTTCTTTGAACACACTCTCTCTCTTTCTCTCCCCCCTTTCTCTCTCTCTACCCCCTCTCTTTCTCTCTCTCTCCCTATATCTACCCCCAGTTCCTCTCTCTCTCTCTCTACCCCCCCCTCTCTCTCTTTCTCTCTCTCTACCCCCTCTCTCCCTATATCTACCTCCTGTTCCTCTCTCTCTCTCCCCCCCCCTTCTCTCTTTCTCTCTCTCTCCCTCTCCCCCCCTGCTTCTTATTGTTCTTGCTTCCTCATCGCCCTACTGAAAGAAGACCTGGATGCCCTGGGCAGAAAACACAAACAGTGCAGTGATGTCATGGTACTAACTTCTGGGTTCGACCAAGAAATGAGACACACACACACACACACACACAGACACACACAGACACACAGACACACACACAGGTAGACAGAAATATACACAAACGCACACCGACACTTAAAGGGGAAAACTGTAACGTGTGTCTTTTTTCGTTGAGTGTGCCAGTCACACACACACACACACACACACACACACACACACACACACACACACACACACACACACACGCACACACACACATGCACACCACTTGCCCGTTAGCGAACTGCGAAAATCGCTTCTCCCATGGAGCATGGAGTATGAGGAGCATTCCGGAGACGCAGGGTCAAGTTTAGCGGCACTTAAAACCGAGTGCTCAGCGCTTAAGGCTACAAGATGATGTAAAGGACACGTCGGGAGAGGAAAAAGGGGAAGAACTATTGCTGTGCAGGGGATGGATTCTTAAGCGTGCCCAAACAGCTTGTGAACTTGATGACAGAACTGTCACTGACTGCGTCTGCATCAACTATATCAACTCTTTACCTCACTGTTCCTCCACTGAAAACCTTCTCTTTCTCCTTCAAAGACACATTTTGAAGGTTTCTTTTTTGCCATGTACTGTTTTACCATGAGGTATGTGAATGACAGATAAACACACCTGCCGTTCACACCCAGGTTATACACCATGTAGATTTGTGGATCTGGATCTGAAAGGACACACGACAAAAAATATATTGGCAGAATACAACAGTTAGCTAGGCTAGCTAACTTTTATCAGTATCAATTGTTCTGTTGTTGATTTTTTGCAAGGCGAGTCTGTTGGCTTTTAGCTAGTTTGCTTGCTAGTTTTGGACATGATGCCTTACTGTTGCTTTAACAGCTGCATGTTGTAAAAAAAAAGAAAAAGAAAGGGAAAAGAAAAGAATGACAAAACAAAAACAGCACGAATGACGGCAAAGCCGAGCCTCAGGAGCGATGGTGCGGACAGCTAACCATTTGCCGTGTGCACGTAGCATTCCCAGAGGTGGACGGAAAATTCTGGCATCCCGACCACGACTGGGCCGCAGTCTGACGTCAGTATCCGGTAAAAAAACGTTGTGGTCGAGTTTATCGGGCGCTGGCTTCTAAGGATCTAACACCAGGCAACAGTATTTTTAACGTAAAAGAAACAAGGTCTGGAAACAAAGACAACACAAGGTTCTCCGTAATTTTGTTCCTCTTTTGCAGGGGAAGTTAATATGGAAGTTCATTATCACACACACACACACACACACACACACACACACACACACACACACACACACACACACACACACACACACACTCTGTAGTGTCCAGATGTGTGTGTTCCGTTCAGTCTCAGTCTGCCTTATCACCCCTCCGCAGCGTGTGAAAGTTCTAGACACAAAATCCCTAACTCATGCAGGAAGGACAACCATTGCAGTCTGGAGTCATAGCCTACTCCATCGTCTGACACTAACATCACACACACACACACACTCCAATGCAAATTCAGTCACCACATCCATAATAAGTTAACCAGCGTAGACACACACACTTCTGCGTGTACACACACACCCTCCTATGCAAATGCAGAAGCACTCCCACACATAGATAAGACACAAAGACACAAACACACCCAAACACAATAGGAAACACATGCACTAACAATCATTTGAACATCCACAACGTTAACCAGTATAGACACATAGTAAGTCAATGCACACTTAATGGTAAACACACAGACACACACACATAAACACACATAAACACACATAAACACACACACACACACACATACACACACTCTTACATCAACAGCTGCCTCCTGCACATCGCTATTACACCTTGACCTTTGCCTACTACAAAGTGACCCTAAATCCAGCATCAAAGTAGCAGTATCCGTCACGTCCCTGAAGAACAGGTCACCTGAAGGTTCCGGTCCCCCCACCCCCAAACTGACCTCAGTACAGTCTGATTGATTTGCTTCCAGCACCTGCACCACAACGTAAACAGCATTAACCATAACACCATCACACTGTCAGAGATCCTGATCCTGGGACAGGTTTACGAATTACACCAAGAGAGGCGATTGCATTATAGACGCTGTCAAGATTGCATTAAGGGGGGGACTTAAGGAGACGACAAGGGAGAGAGATGACTAGCTGTACGGGGTGTCTGATGGTCAGTCCCGGTGTTTGAGATGATTTGAGATGACATTATTGAGACTGTGTGTGTGTGTGTGTGTGTGTGTGTGTGTGTGTGTTTGAGATGAATGGCGACTGTAATGCACACAGATGGGTGAGTCACTATCCGGGTATTACTCACCGCCGCAGCCACTGGTGAGTGTCAGAGAGCAAGAGAACAGGAACAGGTATCCAGCCCCTGTGTCTCTCAGCAGCCACTTCAGCCACTTCTATAAGGTGTGTGTGTGTGTGCGTGAGTGTATGGGTGTGTGCGCGAGTGAGTGTGTACATGGATGAGGGGGGTGACGTTGCTGTGTTAAGGTTGGAGTGAATTCGTGTGTGTGTGTGTGTGTGTGTGTGTGTGCGAGAGAGAAAGAGAGAGAAAGAGAGGGAGTTTGTGTGCGTGTACATTTCTAGAGGGTTGTTTTTCTGTGTTGGGGGTGGAGTAGGGTTTGTGTGTGTGTGTGTGTGTGTCTACATTGATAGGGAGTTGTGTTGCCATGTTGGGGGTGGAGTGGGTTTTGTGTGTGTGTGTGTGAGTTTGAGTGTGAGTGTGTGAGTGTGTGTGTATGAGTGTGCACACTGATAGGGAGTTGTGTTGCCATGTTGGGGGTGGGGTGGGTTTGGGCGTCGGGCTAGATGTAAAAGTGGAGGTAGCTTGCCCTTGGCAGGGTTGTTATTTGAAATGGATACCCGCATGTTGAACCGTGCAAGGAAGGGAATTACTGTGAAAAAAAAAAATGAAAAAAGAAAGAAAACACACCCTCGTTCCGCTGTGCCTTTCCAGAGTTGCAGTCTGGCGGTGCACAGTTCAGCGTGAATTAGTGCCCAGAATTAGGAGCGTTCAGCAAAGTGCTCAAAATAACAACCGCATAATTTTCTGGGCACTCTCTCTCTCCCCATCTCCAACCTCTCTCTCTCTCTCCCTTTACCCATCTTCAACCTCTCTCCCTCTCCCCCCCCCCCTCTCTCTCTCTCTCCATCTCCAACCTCTCCACAGGGTTCCCACCCATTTCCATTGACGAACCCATGTAAGAGAACAATAACATTACAATAACAATTCATTTCATTAGTCCGACACACGGCAAAATCTAATTTTCTCTTTTTTTTCTTCTTTCATTCTGACTTGGTCTCTCTTTTCTCCATCTCTCACTTCTTTTATTCTGACTTGGTCTCTCTTTCTCCCCCTCTCTCACTTCTTTCATTCTGACTTGGTCTCTCTTTCCCTCCATCTCTCACTTCTTTCATTCTGACTGGGTCTCTCTTTCTCCCCCTCTCTCACTTCTTTCATTCTGACTTGGTCTCTCTTTCTCCCCCTCTCTCACTTCTTTCATTCTGACTTTGTCTCTCTTTCTCCCCCTCTCTCCATCTCTCACTTCTTTCATTCTGACTTGGTCTCTCTTTCTCTCCATCTCTCACTTATTTCATTCTGACCTGGTCTCTCTTTCTCCCCCTCTCTCACTTCTTTCATTCTGACTTGGTCTCTCTTTCTCCCCCTCTTTTACTTCTTTCATTCTGACTTTGTCTCTCTTTCTCCCCCTCTCTCCATCTCTCACTTCTTTCATTCTGACTTGGTCTCTCTTTCTCTCCATCTCTCACTTATTTCATTCTGACCTGGTCTCTCTTTATCCCCCTCTCTCCATCTCTCACTTCTTTCATTCTGACTTGGTCTCTCTTTCTCCCCCTCTCTCACTTCTTTCATTCTGACTTTGTCTCTCTTTCTCCCCCTCTCCATCTCTCACTTCTTTCATTCTGACTTGGTCTCTCTTTCTCTCCATCTCTCACTTCTTTCATTCTGACTGGGTCTTTCTTTCTCCCCCTCTCTCACTTCTTTCATTCTGACTTGGTCTCTCTTTCTCCCCCTCTCTCACTTCTTTCATTCTGACTTTGTCTCTCTTTCTCCCCCTCTCCATCTCTCACTTCTTTCATTCTGACTTGGTCTCTCTTTCTCTCCATCTCTCACTTCTTTCATTCTGACTGGGTCTTTCTTTCTCCCCCTCTCTCACTTCTTTCATTCTGACTTGGTCTCTCTCTCTCTCCATCTCTCACTTCTTTCATTCTGACTTGGTCTCTCTTTCTCTCCATCTCTCTCCATCTCTCACTTCTTTCATTCTGATTCTGTCCCTCCTGCTGCGCCTCCTCAAAACCACTTCCTTTTCTTCCATTTCATATTTCTTTTCAATTCTTTTTCTTTCCCGTGAAAGTTTGACCTCACAGTCCAGCAGCGCAGACTTCCCTGTCAGGCAGCTGCAGCACCAGTGTGGGGGGAAAAAGAGAGAGAGAGAGACGAATATCCCACAATGCCGAGCTGTCCAGCCGCCCGACCACAGAGAGATGGCAGGCGACCCACTGAGTCACTGACGACTCCAGGAAAAAAAACGAAAAAAAAAACGAGAGCGAGCGAAGGAAACGCACTTCCCTCCAAAGGCTGACAGACGCACTAGTAGGTCCACTAAACCTGGGTCACATACAATCACTCTCTGTGTGTGTGTGTATGCGTGCGTGTGTGTGTGTGTGTGTGTGTGTGTGTGTGTGTGTGTGTGTGTGTGTGTGTTTGAGTGTGTGTGTGTGTGTGGGAACGGCTTGCATTTCCCTCTTTTAAATTCATTGGTGTTTGGAAATGACTGAGAGTGGATGTGAGCTTGCTAACTTGATAGCTTGCTAACTGCCTACTTTAACTACAGGAAAGTGTCTGGATATTCACAAGAGCATATTGTGAGGCACTGACATACCAGTGACTTCTTTCTGGCCTCAAAATGTGGTCCAGGAAGTGATGCGTTAGAGGCCAGTTCTTTAGACACGTTGGGAGTCCCATGTTCATCTGACTGGTATTTTGAAAGGCGTCTCCTCCTCGGAAATGCACTTTAATCCAAGACTGGACTTAATCCCTGTCTGGGTGACCGGACACCCCAGTGTTGGATTGTGTCCACTCTTTGTGGACAGACTCTGTCTTGGTTTTAAGTTAGGTCATATTTAACTTCCAAACGACTGCAAAACAAACAAAAGAAAAAACCTCTTCTATTCCTCAGTGACCACACTTATTATGCGACTGTGACTGTGTCTGTGTCTGTGTGTCTGTGTGTACGTGTGTGTGTGTTTGTGACTGTGTCTGTGTGTATGTGCCTCAGTGAGGATGCTAATGGCAGTGAGTCCCGCAGAGTGAAGTGTGTGTGTGAAATGTGGCAGTTGATGGCGAGTGGCGTCTGTATGGTACACACATTACATTCCTTTGCTCTAGCCGTGACTGTGACCTTTGACCCTCCAAGGGAACCCAGTCACTAGAATAGGACAAATGTGTTTGTGAAAAAGCAAGTGAAGCTCAAACACATTGCCATGCATGTGTGTGTGTGTGTGTGTGTCTGTGTGTGTGAGTGTGTGTGTGTGTGTATGTGCCGACAGGCTGTATGTTATGTCTATTATAAGTCTTCATGTGGTATGGGTGTACATCTGAACATATACTGTATAGTGTATAGATAGGCATGTTGGGGTCTGACCTGTGAGTGTTACTGTCAATGTATGTTCTATCTGTGTGTGTGTGTGTGTGTGTCTCTTTGTATTGATAGGCCTTGTGAATGAGAGCCTGTGTTTTTTTTCATCAGTCTAGACTCTGAAACTCCCATATCTGACAGACGCAGATAATAGAACAATTGAACAATGTTCATGTTCAAAAACATTAAAAGTGAACTGTTTGAAGGTAATTAAAGAAAACCACATGGATTAACAGATGGACACACACACGCGTAGGACAGATAAAACGAGAACTACGGATGATGTTCCTCTGGGCACAGAATGACCAGGTGCCATTTAATCTACGGGGCAATCCTATTACAATCTTAATCAAATAAGAGCTTTTAATGCAGTTTGATCATATCGTTTTATCACACAGACTGTCGGGTTTGGAGGGGAGGATAAATTGGCTTGGTCAGAGAGGGTCAAGTACAGGAGGACAATAAGCTGAACAGGGT
>NC_045169.1:16847995-16857995 GCF_900700415.2 Clupea harengus
TCGCCACGCTCGACCACCGCTGACTGCCCCTTCTGTTGGAGGCAGCTGGGGTGCCGAAGCCAGTGCTGCTGGCTTTTGCTTTGCCCTGCGGGTACGGAGGAGGAGGGGGCCTGATAAAGGTCGTGTCGTGCCCAACTGGTGGCTGTCTGACAGGGCCTGAGAGTGGGTCGGTGAGGAGACACCGCCGGGCTCGACCGGGGAAGGCCTTGTGGTGCTGATCCTGTTTTAGCGTGTGTCTCGGGGCGAGGGGTCGGAGGTCGCTCCAGATGTGTTCCGGAACATTTTCCGGAATGTGGCCCATGGAACGGCTCCAGCGTTCAGACAGGGCGTTGTGGCCCCTGGGTTCCTCTGGAGACGTGTTTCCTATTCCGCTGTCGCCGCTGCCACTGTGGCGAGTGCTGATTGGCTGGTCATCTTCGGCGTCCCGCTCCGCTCGCGCACGCAGACGCTCAACAAAATCTCCCATGTCGCGGTACAGCACTGACACAAACTGCAGGACCGAGTTCGGGCTCTGGGGGAACTCCAAACAACCCAGCGTGTCCGAGTCGGTCTCCGCGGTGCACTGGAACCCAAAGTGGGCCCGGATGCACTCGTGGGCCTCGTGGCGGTACAGCCCTGGGTCGACGAAGAACACGTGGCAGAACGTCCGTGGTGCCAGCCCGTTTGTGTCGATGGTGACGAGCCCGAAGAAACGTGGGTCCTCTGGGCAGGTCGTGCCAAGCACCAGCCTCTCAGCCGGGTAAGACACCAGGGTAGTGCCCGCATCGTCGCAAAGCTGCACACCGTCGCACGAAATATGCATCATCACCACGGAGTGCGTGCTCTGGTCAACACTAACATGGGTGATACACCGGTGCACGCATCGCAGGCGCTCCTCTTCCTCGCTCACGACCTCTCCCTTCTGCGCAGAGGTTGCGAGGTCGAGCAGGGAGGAGTTGATGTATCCGACCACCATCGCCACGTTGAGAGTGTTGCTGTCCAGGGAGAGATTGTCCAAGCTGTGAATAGACTCTGCGAACACTGAGTCGCTGCTGGTGAGCTTGGCTGTCTCGTATTCGGACAGCAAATCCGGGTTGCTTTTCACCAACCCCCAGCGTGCAAAGTAAGACAGGTCGGGCTCAGAGAGGGGCCTCTCTTTGGAAAGGTTATTCTTTGGTCCGGCTGCGCCATTGAGAGGGTGCCAAGGTTGGTGATTGGGCACCTTGACATTCTCGCTGGAGTTATTTGGCTTCAGCCATAACCCCCGCTGGTCAGTGCTCTGGATGACCAGTTCCTCGTCGCTGGAGCACGAGTCCACCAGTAAGGGGGCTGGCAGGGGCATCGCCACCCCTTCCTCCCAACTTCCTCCGTCTCCTCCTACTCCGCCGTCTACTACAAGTCTCAAGTTCCCCGCGGACGAGCCAATCAGCTTCACCACAGCGTCGTGCGGTGCGTCGGTGACATCCGTCCCGTTGACATTCAGCACGCGGTCCCCCAGTCGCAGCCCGATCACTTCGGCAGGGCTGCCCCTCACGATGCCGCTCAGCAGGCACGGCCGCTGGCCCACCAGGGTGAAGCCGTAGCCGGCCCGACCGCGAGCCATCTCCACCCGCTTCAACCCCGTCTGCCAACTCGGGTCCATCCATCCACAGGGCACTCCGGCCTGACCAGGCACCCTCATCCTAGCCTCTGGGTCAGGGGTGTTAGGGATTGGGGTGGGGTGAGCTGGTGAGGATGGGGCGGGGGTCGAAGGGGGGGATGTCTCGATGGGATAGGGCAGAGACAGTGGTGGGTGCGGAGTGCTTTGGGGGCTTAAAGAGGATCAGCGGCAGTAAAGATGTTGGCCAGCCATGCTGCAGACACACAGACTGGACTTAAATGTGCTCCTGTGGTGGAAAGAGCAAACATTTAATTAACAGGACAATTAATGTAAATTAATATTACAAAAATATCAAAACCTAAATTGTTATAATGTAATATAATAGATATAAATGATTATGGCATGAACCTGCTTTTTAAATCTTGATATTATAGATGTATGAGTTAGAGTTATTAATTCAACTAAACAAACAGTTATTCAACTAATAGTCCCTTAAAAAGCCAACTGAAAAAAGGGGGGGAAACACCTTGAGCAGTACATATGTCACTCAAGTAAAAACATGTTTCGTAAATGTAGTCTTTATCCTCGAGACACAGAACAGTCCGACAGAATCTTGCACCAAGCTCTCGAATTGTTAGTGTTTTTAATAGTAGGCTCGGTGACGTGTGTTCAAAAAAGGGTTATCATGACGTCTCATGACACCAATGGTAATTTCCAATAGTTAAAATCTCGGACAAAATGATTTACCGATGACCGATGGTCTTTTTTTGTTTTCAAACGTCTTCTGTCAAACGTACTGCTGTCTTAAAAATGTTGGGAAGGTTCTCTTGCACTCAATACTTTTCATTGTATGCTGTTTTTCAAATAAATATTTCCGAAAAGTTTTAAATACACACATATTCACACACCCATAACGTCCATACATTATATGTTTCCCATCTAAAGTGTTTTATCATTCAATTATCAACGTAATACTCACTTTTTCCGAACTTTCCCTTCTAGTTGCAATGAATTCCATATGCCGTCAGCTCAACCGCTTCCATTTACTATTGTTGGTGGAATACAAAAGCGTCTTTCTTAGTAACTATGGCACCCTAACGTTTGCAAACCAAGGAAGACTTTTCATTTGCTGAAACAACCGTCCATCACCTTCAATATTCAAATGAATGCCACACTCCTATTGGTTGCCACCCCTGTCATGTGGCGCTGCAAGCATAGATGTCCACATGGAAATGCTGGTCAATTCATTCGTGCTTGTCGAAACTGTTGCAGAGATGTCACGATGTTCTTCAGTCTCACAAGTGCCTCAACAATGTTGCCAGTGCATGAACGTGTGCGTCTATGATTATAAATTAAACAATTACAGACTGGCTTGCGTCTGTGCGCGTACCCATCTAATACCCGGAAGAACCGTCTTAACTGGTCATAGTACAGTAACGATTCAAACGTGCCTTCATAAACAATAAGGGCGGTTGGTGCACTTACAATCAAATAATGGCTTCATTTGAAGCAGCCAATGGAAACGACTATTGCCTCGTTAGTGATTGTGCTGAGCACGCACACCTGCAGGTGTGTGTAAATATTAGCTCGCGTGACGCCTTTAGGCTACATAGCCTGCATGGTTTAACGAACGGCGCGGAAAGCGCCTTTAAGCTACAATGTTTTAGGATAAAGGTTAGACAAGGCGGTTAGTTGTGGTCTTTTAGCTCGGCATTAGGTAATTGTTCTTTCACACGCCAATACAGTTCGGTAGATAATCCTCTTCGTGGACTCGCCAACTGTTCGGTATATGCAGTTGGTCAGAAAAATGACTGTCATCTGCTTGTTTACAAAAGGTCCCCCTCCTTCTCCCTTAAGCTTATGGGTTTAACCTTTAAACCTCTCAAAAGATGTCAAAAAGGTCACCTACGGTTTTAAGATAAATGTTAAGTGTATCTGGTCTGAGAGAAGACATTTCAGACAGAATTTTAATGGCATATTGAGGGGGGGGGGGTAACAAAGGGTCTTTTTGTAACACAAACATAAGCAATATATTCTTGGTGTATAATAAAGGCATTTTTTCCACAAAAAGAATTTGAGAGCACTTTCATCAACTTGCTTTGGCACACCATAGAATGAACAAAATAGATTTTTGTTTTGCTTATGTTATTACAGTTGTAGTGTGTCATTTTAAGCAGAAACAATATAGGAACCTCAGTGAACTTTACATATTTTAGTGAAACAATGAGACATCCCACAGTTCTCTTAAGTTCTTTTCCAAATTAGAAAGATACTGTGCAGAGTCCAGGAATGTTTCCCATCGGATTTTACACCTTAGTTTAGGCTGACGGAACAAATGTCTGGAGTGCTTGAAAACCATCTTGTGTCTTTTCCCCAGCCTTTGAGCACGGAAGAAATATGGGCATGTGGGCAACGCTCTATGTGTCCCTCCTAGGCCTCTGTACTTGCTACCAGCAGGACTCAGTTCTGTGGGTGTGCCGGTTCTCTGGGCCACACCATCTTCTCCAGCAGGTTCATCATGCGCTCCTGCAGCTGTTGGCTCTGCACCTGCAGCAGGTTTTGCTGCTGCACGACCCGCCGGACCTCCCGACACGTCTCCTCCATGGCCCGGCGCATCCTCCTCTGCTCCTGCAGCATGGCCTCCAGCACCCGCACCTTCCTCTTCTTCAGTGAGGCAGGGGGTGAGGGCTGCGGCACACGCCTCCGCTTCGCCGGAAACGAATGGCTCCTGGGGTGAGAATGTAGCAGAATGGTTTATGAGAGAGGTGACCACTAGATGTTGCATTAGGCTGACTAGATTTGCTTTTAGGCTCACAGTCTGTTTTCTTTATAGTTCGTTTGTGTCAGTGTAACCTCAATGGGGTTATTTTTGCTGACTCAGTCTGACGGGGCACGTGCCATTGTATATTATTATTGTTCATTGTTAGGAAGTTTATGAATTTTTAATGAAAGATGTGCAAATTGTAATCCCTGTTCACCTTCTGTTGATGTAAAATAGCTATGCAACCAAATGTAATGTTTGTGGGAACAGTTCACCAGTTCATCAATTCTAACATCAAGCGGATTTTGTTACTAATATTTTAAAATATTTAAGAGGTATATAGAATGGAATAATATAGAGTATTGCATTTAATACTGTGGTGGCAGAAAAAAAAAAAACATTCTTAGTCTCTGCCTAGACTCATGCTCTTATAAAAACGTCTGATTGGACAATTCACCACTGGAACTCGCGCTCTGATTGGCTGCAGTTGATTGACTGGTTAATAACACTGCGTGCGATAGGACGCCTCCTTACCTAGAATCTGCTGAGTGCAAGCTCATAGAGCTGTCGGACAGCTCCTCCTCGTCTCTGAGATACTTCTCATCAGAGGAGCCTGTGTACTCGGGGAGGAAACCGAGCACAGGTGAGGCCCCAGGCACAGGTACGGACCCCTCAGCAGTCTCAGAGGAGGGCCCTGCCTCCTGGAGGTCTAGCAGGTCGTCTTTGCCCCCGCCGCTCTTTGACAAAATCCTGTCAATCATCTTGTAGTAGGGCCAGTCGGAGGAACCTACACCATTAGTCGTATGCTTCAGTTTCCTATGCAAAGAGAAGCAGGAAGAAAAGAAGATTGATTGTAAAAAAAAAAGAGAAAGGAAAAACACTGAAATCAAAGAGAAAAAACATTAGCTATCCACCGGAAAAAAAAGATCTGACACTATAAGAGCTGTTACTTGAAAGCTGGGAGCTCCTTTCTTGGGATGATGCCAGCAAGCATTACAGTTCTGTTTGAATGAAAACCTTAATATATTGTCAATTAACAACATTCCGCAAAATAAAACTCACTGCACAAGTGTCAAGATAATATTGTGGGGCTTCAGGTGATGCTCATTTCTAATGAATTTCCATTTTTCAAATCAACTATACTTGTATACTATATCTATACTAATACTTGTCATCTCTATCAGGTGATAGAATACATTCAAATACATACATGTCATATTTTCAAAGAGAGCCAATGGCCCTTCTCGTACAACCAGGTGGCCTGATGCATAAAGTCAGAGCCCATGGTCTAATACAGTCGACTCTGACTGCACACTGTTCTTCCTTACCTGTACTGGAAGGACATGTTGGTGATCTTCATCTTGATTTCCTCCCGGTGCCGGTGTTCTCCTGTAATCTCGTAGAGTCGGTTGGCCATCTTCTCGTAGATCTTGGCATTCCTCTTTGCGCCCTTGAGCGCGCCGTAGAACTCCTCCCAGACGTAGATCAGGGCCTTCATCTCAGCCTCAGTCCAGTTCCTGGCGCGGCGGTGCTTCTCGGAGAACCCGGGCACGATGTAGCTGACGCCGTCGTCAGAGGCCATTTTGAAACCTAAGAGCTACACTGCTTACTTTTAAGTCTTTCTCTCGCTCAGCTTTTCTTTTTTTTATTTACATATAAAAGTGGCTTTTTACATTGCAGTGCACTTTACCCTGAAAGCCTTTTCCATCCTGCTCTGCATCCACCCTGCTGCAAAGGAGCAGGAATATGTATGTTTATGTGTGTGTGTGTGTGTGTGTGTGTGTGTGTGTGTGTGTGTGTGTGTGTGTATATGCGTGAGAAAAGGAGAGAGTAGCAGAGCGATCTCAGCCTCTCCTCTCTAAGCTCTCAGTTAAGAGGCCTCAAAATGGGGCATGCAGCTGGATGGATCCGGTCTAAAAGATTTTAAAACGGGAAGTTCCGTCACTCTGATGTCAGGTTGCCCGGGTAACGGGCCGAATGGGTCCTCCCCCGCTCTCCAAGTGGCTGAGCCTGTCCCCTGCCCCTCCCCCACGCTCTCCCAAACTCCAACAAAAAGCTTTTAGCTGAAAGTCAATAAAGTGGGCCAGTGGAGAGCAGGGGGAGGGAGCCAGGAAGCCGTGCTCTGAAACACGAGCCCCTTGGGAGCGAGGGAGCGAGCGAGCTAGAGAGAGAGAGAGAGAAAGAGCACACTGTGCTGTTTCCTTGGCAATATGCAGCCACATGTCCGTGTCACAGACAGATTTAAAAGCTTTTAGAGTGTAGCTGCACACACAGGGAAAGAACATAACAACTAATTAACTGAGAGGAAATGATCGGGGCTGACGAAGCGGTACCGTGGACTGTGACTGGGTTGGAGGAAGCACGTATCTCAAATTGGGTTCTTTTCAAGACATACCATGCGCTCCTTGCCAAGAAAGTTTAGCAACACACACATCGACACTGCGTGCTGCCAGACACAATTTCCTTCTGCCTTGATGTGGTCGCTCCTCAAACAACTTAAACATGGCTCCATTCAACTAAGAATTAGGTTGTCGGTTTGACTGTCGAATTGTGTTTTAAAGAATTACGATTACATTTCAATCAAAGTATTAGAATAAGTTCACCTTTGACATAAAAGACAGTGGATATTCATGAAATCAATATGATGGTGGGGCGTTTGGAACATCTAAAGGAAGGTAGTTTATTATCTAATTACCGTTAATAAATCTAAATAAATCTATGTAACAAATATGTTATTATTATTATGATTTAAAAAACACCTCAGTGACTCTCTTCCTCCCTTTCTCCTGGGTTGGGGGATGGGTGTGAAGCGGCTCTTGTCAAGACTCGGCTCAGAGGGTGAGGGTCAGTACCATAGACATACATATACATATATAGACCTATATATGTCTATGGTAAGTACCCTCAGCCCTAGCACCCCACCCCCAGACAGAGAGGTCCTCGATCCCTAAAGCCCATCGTTTCTGGAGACAGCCCCCTCCTCTCCTCTATTCCTCTACTTCCACCCTCCCACACATAGCTACTCATTGGAAGAGATGACAATGGCTTGATGCCCCAACCCCCCCCCCCCCCCCCCCCCCCCACACACACACACACACCTCCTGTCTTCGTTGAGCCTATCTCGGTATGAAGCACGTAATAACCCACTGTCCATCTGTCTTCCCTCATTGGTCATCAGTCTAGAGTAAACTAGTCCCTTACTGACCTACCCATCTGTGCAGGCCACACCATTGATACCTTGATCAAGTTAATTTAATCATCATCAATGCGTAATTATGTTCACTGTCATTTGGAAAATCTTTTGTATAATAGGCAGTAAATAAAAATAGGTCATTCAAACATACTAATATACGCATGTGTAGCCTATTATCTGAGAGGGGTCTCTCTTCCCAACGCGGCTGACCGGAGCCCAGATAAAACTATATAGCTACCTGCCTGCTTATGTGAACCAACATCTAACAATATTCGGAAAACCTCTCTCCATTTAACATGGTGAAAGCAAGCAGTTTCGTGCGAAACCAACTTTTCACTCAGACCAACAGCACCGTCAAGTTCTTTCAGCATAGGTCTTGGCCTCCCAGTGAAGCTTTTAAAATAGTGCAAGCAAACACGTAGTTTTAAGTCTCCCCTTGTGTTTTGACATGCAATGTAGAAACTCTTTAAGTTAACCTAACCAGCATGTTTTTTTAGGTGGCTACAAACTTTATATATACATTCAGCTAATTGAATAAAAGAATATTCTGAATGAAAAGACATCGCATGACTCACGGTAAAGGACATAAATATGGTGTGACCCGTTATGTCGTGTGGCATTTTGACTCAACATTAGCTAAGTTTACTTACCAAAGGTACGGTGGTCGAGCTGTTGGCCTGTTAACATATTTCAGGGTTTATCGATATCGATGTGCACGTTGTGTTTACACTGATCTGGGTAGTTTCATAATTTGCTTCTTACTTAAATATGTTCATCGTAAGAACTACTCCAATATACCACAGAGCAGAAATATATTTTATTTGTCCAAATAGGCAGCCTAATCACCTAAACACTAAAGCAAGTACTTCTGGTGCTTGCCTCGATGAATTGTAATTCTGCGCATATATATATATAGCCTATATGCTACTCTCTCCTTTTCTCACGCATATACACACACACACACACATATATTAATAGTAATTGCATGTGTGAGAGATGGAGTTCGGCCACGCCGCCAGCGAGCTGTGTACCATGCTATCATTGAGATAGCTGGCTCAGACATCTCGCAAATCCCTACAGACGTATTTTTCAGTTAACTTACAATAACAGGATTTTTGTATTTGATGGGAGAAATCACTGATAATACTTTTAAGTATATTACTTTTAACCATATGCTAAGTACGAAGAAGTGGTGCAACTGAAGTTTAAATGACTTTCTATTAATACATTGAGTGGATTTGCCTGTTTAACGATCTGTATGGAAATTTGTTGTCAATTATATTCTATAGGTGTGCAGACACAAACAGCATTAGCGAATGTGGACCTCTACTGGCGCATTCCGACAGTACAATTCTTATGGTTAATACTGCCACCTAGTGTAATTCAAAAGAACGTGCAGTGATTTGGCAGTGTTACCGTGTATGGTCACGTGGAGAACAAGAGTAACCTAATTAAAACGACCGAAACTGGATAAACACGAGATGCTTAATCTGTTAAATGAAACTGTATAGAAATTACTCTCATTCAAAATATATGCTGTATTTTGAACCAGCATTAGTAGATATATAATTAATATTTAAGTACAGGGCTTTTAAGTCAGTATAAAATGACTTAAAAGATATAAAATCACAGAAAACTACATTTTCATGTTTTTAATAGTCATTCAGTAATCCAGCAGTTACTTCATATGCAAGGGATTGTTTGTACATGGTCTTTTATACAGCAACAATAATATTTTCCATCTCAGCTTCATCCAAGTCTTCAAACGTGCCCTGTCTCCAATTCCAATGCACTGAACATCAAAGAAAGAAATGCCAAATGCCTCTGCTTTTTCTGACGATACAGTGGCAAACAATGATCTACAATTACTGTTATGTCTATGGTAACTTTCAAAATAAGTACACCAGAAATTAAGTGACGTTTAGTGCAATACCTGTTAACTAAATTCACAGTATAAAAAAATTAGTATGAGAACAGCTTATATGAGAAATTATAAATCAATTCAAAATGTGTAACAAATGATAAAAAAGACAAAACACAAACAAAAAGGATGGAGTACATGGTATGTTTGTCCATACAACAAACATGGCTTAGATGTAAACAAATCAAGAAAAAGTGTCAATCAACTCAAACAGTATACTTTTAGTGGCTGAGCTATGAACGCAGGTGTAGGACACGTCTGTGTATCCCACATACTGCATGTGTGCATACGCACACACACGCACACACGCACCCCCACACACCCACACACACAAATACACACACACACACAAATACACACACACACACAGACACAGACACATTTAAACAAACATATATCAACATCTTGGTAAACAGGTCAATCAAAGACCTAACAAGGGCCGACTGGACAACTGACAACAGGTGTTCTGACAGCACCAAAGCCAGTTCATTAGAAGTGACCATCAGACCTTCCCACTGCAGTGTTAGTTATCTGGGCGAGTCAGAG
>NC_045169.1:16862995-17124752 GCF_900700415.2 Clupea harengus
ATCAGTTTTAGTATTAAATTAGTGCTTGATTGTTGTCCCTCAACTGTAAGTCGCAGACGCTTTTATCCAATGTAAATAGATGATTACAATGTAACATGTTACAATGGAAATGAAATGTGAATAAATGTATTGAAAATCTATGGCTGTGCTTTCTGCCAGTCTCTAGGCTTGTGCTCTCTACTCTCGTGGCAAGGGATGGTAACTCTTGCAATTACATATGTATACAATTATATACAAGTACCGCACTTATATACAAAGCCTAACAAAACACGCCCAATAATTTCACCTGTCTCAGCGTGATCATTAGCATGAAGTATGTACCATGTCAGAATGAGTCAGCTCCCTAATGCCCCTGTAATGCTCCACACTTGAAGATGATTCTACGTGTGGCTTTGGTCAAAACACCCCGAAGGGGAAAGACCTGAATTTAAATTTCTTTGTAAACATGTCATGTACTTCTAGACTGAGAACTGAACTTCGGATGAACTCTACATTTACAGACATGAATAGTGAGCCCCTGGATAGAGGAAGAGAGACAGCGAGAGAGAGAGAGAGAGAGAGAGAGAGAGAGAGAGAATATCTATGGACATGAATAGCGAGCCCTGGATTCCTTTTTGACATAAAAAGCTCCCTAAAGTTAGAGCCATTTTGCCAAAGACACACACTGAAAAACCGCCAAGCGTGTCTCATCTTCTTCACATCTGATTCCGAAAAAGTGCTCACATCTGATACTCAATCAAACTCTACAAGTTGGATGACCACTTCCCCAGCAAACCTCTGGCACTGCTGTGATTTATCCGTGGGCATTTTACACACACACACACACACACACACACACACACACACACACACACACACACACACACACACACACACACACACACACAAGCTGCTGTAAAATAATTTCATCAACTAGCATGGGTACTGTGGTAACACATTTTTAACAGTTTAACAGTATAAAGGTTCCCTAATGTTTCATGCTTTCTTATAGCTTCCCTTTCACTTATGAGATAACTACTAAGGTCCAATAATTCACAAGTTTTGTGTGTGGATGGTTGCGTGTATTGACATGATGTGATAGAATGGTTACAAATTCCATTATTCCATTCCATATTCGCACAGTGCTCCTTTTTTAGGCAACAGACGTTTCACAAAAAAACATTAAGTACTTAGGTTTTTGAATAAACCCAAAATTTACAACGACAACATGAAAAATCCTAACTAGTACTCACGGAGCGAACTTGATAACCGTCATTTCTTCCTTTGAAGAGATCGCAAAAATGTACTCCAAAAAGTTATGCCGCGGCTCTCCTCACGCTTCTCTGAAGAACAAAACGACTGCCGTGAAGTTTCTACTCAGTCTCTGCGCTTGTTAACGCTAGATCGCTCCGTACCTTTTTCTCTAACTGTCACTCCATATCTGTGATGACAAATGCGTATCCTCTCTCTCTTGTCCCTGGTCTCTTATAGCGCTAATCCGGCGTTTTCCATCTGGTGGCTAATGCTAATGCTGACCACGTCACACCTGAGAGGCAGGGGGGCAAGGGGGGGGATTACCCTGGACGTCACGGCAACACAGCGTCACACAGGCACATAAACCATGATCACGAGGAGGGGTTACACACACACAAACATAAACACATACACACACACACACACACACACAAATACGCACGCGCACACACAATCTCACAGACAAACACAAACACACAGACACAAAACACACAATGTCAAATACAATCTCAAACACACACACACACACACACACACACACACACACACACACACACACACACACACACACACACACACATACACAATGTCAAATACAATCTCACACACACACACACACACAATGTCAAATACAATCTCAAACACACACACACACACACACACACACACACATACACAATGTAAAATACAATCTCACACACACACACACACAATGTAAAATACAATCTCACACACACACACAATGTCAAATACAATCTCAAACAAACACACACAGTCAAATACAATCTCACACACACACACACACACACTGTTGCAACGGCCACCTGTTTGTGAGGTCACCAACTATTTCCCCCTTATCGACTTCTGTTGACATCTTTGAAGGCCACAAAAGACTGACATATTTACCATGTACGCAGTGTGTTTCGTCTTAACAAAACTGATTCAATTCCTTACTCAAACAATAAACTCTAATATTTCCACAACAATTCACCTAATCACTCTTTGTTGTGACCAGTTTGCAAAGCATACCTCCTTTCATGACCTTTCAATAGCCTTGGCAGTAAATCGTTGTTTACACAGTGTCACAATCAGTCTCGATAACTATCCCATCAATAAACACTGAGATCACACCGGAAGGAGGGGGAGGGGCCTGGGAAGGGAGGAGCTATCTGAGTCTGGAGTGTTTGGACAAGTTCTTAATGAAGCCGTCATCATGTACGCATTGACTGGAAGTGGATTCAAAACATACAAATCGAACTGGGCTGCCCTAAGCCTGGGTTTTTTGCTCGGACATGCTCGGACATGCGAAACATGACAAGGAAGGAAAGAAGGAGAGGAGAGGAGAGGAGAAGAGGGAAGAGGGGATGCGATAAGAGGAGCAGAGAAAGTCAGAGAGGGCAAACTGGAAAAGTGGTCGTCACGTTTCAGCTCAGTTAAGCTGGGTGGTGTTAACTCTGAAACCCATATGGCTCCAAGGGCGGCTATTTCAGTAGGTGTGTGTGTGTGTGTGTGTGTGTGTGTGTGTGTGTGTGTGTGTAGAGAGGAAGAAGGGCAGAGAGGAGTAAGAGAAAAGAGCTTAGGTGTGATAGTACCCTATTGATTTCGTAGCACCAATACACACCAACTCAGCTGTTCCCCTGGGCGGGAAATGCCTCTCCCGAATATAGTCTTACAGTGTTATCGTTTCTGTGTGAGTCACTCTGTTAGGATGCCAGTGATTGGCAAAATGTGGACTACCAGACAAACACGGTTTTCTCTCCTAGGCCGAGTGAGAAACAACAGTTAGGTTAATGCTCTTAAGACCTCCCATCTGAAGGTTTACTAGTTACAAATATATTCAACGCCTGTCAAAAATAGCGTGGATGGGGAGCTGTGGCGCAAGCAGCAGCCCTGACCATGTATGGGCCTGAGCGCCCACGGGGACCCGGGGGATTCAAAATCCACTTTAAACCACCACCAACCAATGATCAGATCAATCAAATCAATCAGTTCAATCAGTTCAATCAAAGAAATCAGATCAATCAATTCAATCAAAGGTTTGTAAGAGCAGAAAAAAGTGTATTAATACAGTGAATCTGTGTAGTATTAATACAGTGAATCAGTGTAGTATTAATACAGTGAATCTGTGTAGTATTAATACAGTGGAATCAGTGTAGTATTAATACAGTGAATCAGTGTAGTATTAATAAAGTGAATCTGTGTAGTATTAATACAGTGAATCAGTGTAGTATTAATACAGTGAATCTGTGTAGTATTAATACAGTGAATCTGTGTAGTATTAATACAGTGGAATCAGTATGCCATGGTTGAGGCTTGTAAGATTCAGTTTTGTAATGCAAGGCACTTTTTTTCTGCTCTTACAAACCTTTGATTGATTTGATTGAATTGATTGATTTGATCATTTCACTACTTTAGATGATTTAATGTGGATTTTGTGTCAGATGTGAATGAAGCGAGGCCAACAAAGTTTGTCAAAAAGTCTTAAGCATGGCATAAAATACTGCATAGCCAAAAGATTAACAAAATCCTAAAGACAACAATTAAAATCTCATAATAATGATTTCTGTGCGGCAACCTGTGAGGTTATTACTCATGACTTGACATCTGAGTAGGATAGTCGTGTTAGTTAGTCATGGTGGAAGGTATTTATTATGAGAGATTAGCCCAGAGAGGGGGGGGGAGGGAGGAAGAAAGAAGGAGAGATGAGAGGATGAGGGAAAGTCCTGCTTTGTGACGTCAGCCGTTTATACTACCCTGCAGGGCAACACCGTCAGGTGACTGGCTTTCACCTGACCCGCAAACGTGTAAGTAAACAACATATGCCAGTGAGACTCATAGACTCAGTGACACACACACACACACACACACACACACACACACACACACACACACACACACACACACACACACACACACACACACACACACACACACACACACACACACACACACACACACACACACACAGAGAGAAACCACAGGCAAAGTCAGTCATAGACATACACTAAAGTCTATACTACTGACCGCCTCAAACTTATAAATTAGCTTGCAACACCTGATACACAACAAGAACTGAAAGACTAGTATACATCATAAATACAGACGTATAAAACACATACAAAACTGGTAGCATTAACATACAGCACAGACCACATTAAGATTCACACACACAGATTGGCATAGCAGGTAAACACATATAATTAGGTCATAAACACTGAACACACTGACACAAACAGACACACAAACACGAATGCACACAAAGGCACGCGCACACACACACACATACGCACACACACACACACACACACACTCGCGTAAAATGGTGCTACTGCTGCCCCCATAATGTCTCCTCATGAATTTAAATGTGGACCACACCAAGAGGGTTTTTGCATCGCCCTCTGCTGACCAATGTGAGTAATGCATGTGGCAGTCACCTGTTGGCGATCAAATACCAGTGTGTGGTCACTGGTCAGATACATCTTATAAATATCCTTCATAAGACCCACACAACAAAACAAGAGTAAAATACATAAAACAGGTGCACAGCAATCCCCACATATGCACAATTTGCACAATCAAACACTCAAAGTTACTCAACATTTAGCAAGTCAGGCCAGGTAGTTAGCTTTCTAGTCTGGGAATAGCTCAGCTTGGATTTGATTTAATTCTTTCCTCTTTCTCTCTTGCTTTCCTTCCACTCCTCCGTCTGCACCTCTCTATCTCGCTTTCTCTCCACTTCACATGTCTCACTCTTCTGCTCGCTCCTGTCCCGTCAGCCAATCGGTGCGGTGCGAGGGCACAGCACAGTACAGGCACACGAGGCACTCTTTGTCCCGGTCTGTCTGTCTGAGATGCATCACAACTGCAATCCAGCTCAGAGCTCTCATTCTTTCTTAGTCTCTCTCTCCTTTCTCTTTCTCTCTCTTTTCTTAGTCATTCTTTCTCAGTCCCTTTTTCCAAGTCTGTCTATTTCAGTCTCTCTCTCTCTCTCTCTCTCTCTCTCTCTCTCTCTCTCTCTCTCTCTCTCTCTCTCTCTCTCTCTCTCTCTCTCTCTCTCTCTCTCTCTCTCTCTCTCTCTCTCTCTCTCTCTCTCTCTCTCTCTCTCTCTCTCTCTCGGTGCCAGCCATGAACCTTTCCCTGCATTGTTTTGCAAATATGTGCGAAGCCTCGAACGGGTAACAAAGGTTGCTGTGGATACGTGGCCCCTGCTCAGACAAATAAGGGGTTCCACAGGGGGCCCCCTGGAATGAACCGAGCATGGGAACTGGGGAAGACGGGTGGGGGGTGTAAGAGTTGAGGATAGAGATAGAGGGAAGGGTTGGGGTGTAAGAGAAAGGGAGAGAGAGATAGGGAGAGAGAGAAGAAGAAGAAGAAGAAGAAGAAGAAGAAGGGAGGGAAGGGTCTTGTCATGGGAGAAGTGGTGTGAACGAGGGATCTGGGAGAATGAGAGTGACCCTCTGACTCAATCATTCAGGCCCATCCTTCACATCTCTGGTCTGGCACACTTCCTCTCTGTTCTCAATGAATCCTTCTCTTTAAATTTTTCGGTAATTACTCGTTCGTTCTCTCTGTCTGCCTGTCTGCCTGTCTGCCTGTCTGCCTGTCTGCCTGTCTGCCTGTCTGCCTGTCTGCCTGCCTGTCTGCCTGTCTGCCTGTCTGCCTGTCTGCCTGTCTGCCTGTCCGTCTCTCCCTCTTTCTCTCTGTCTGTCTGCCTGTCTGTCTGTCTGTCTCTTTGGTTATCACTGAGAGTCTCTGTTTCATCAGTAGGCAACACTCCCTTCTGCAAATTCCACAAAAAGCCACTTCACAGAAGACCCACCCCCTTTTCCACTCCACAACAACAGGCCCGACAAATTCCCAACACACACAACTGACAAAAAAAGAATCCTGGAAAAATAATTGCCACAAGCACTTCATCTAACAGAATAACAAGACTTAAATTCTCATAGCACAGCTAGCAACACATTTAACGCCGCACTCAAGTGTTGCACTCCTACAGGCTAGTTCATTCTTAAAGACAGCTATCTTCCTTTCGAATGTTCTATTACTTCAATGCTTCTGCACTGCACTGCTGGAATTGGATGATGCAACCCTGAAAGCCAGAGTCTCGGGTTTAATGTCTCGGTTACAGATGCTGTGATGAACTAAACTGCAGACCCTCGCTGTGTTTTTCTGTAGCATAAAGGGTTATGTGTGACTCAAGCTACTGACCGAGACTAAAGAATGGTCCCAAAATGTTACTAAAGAGAAGTGATTTAGAGAATCACTTTAGGGATAAAGTGATTTAGGGAAGAAGGGTTCAAAGATGCCTGCGAGTGTGAGGTATGTGGACACAATGTAGATCTGTTTGCAGGTATGTTATGGTGTGTGTGTGTGTGTGTGTGTCAGTGTGTGTGCACGCACATCTGTTTGTATGTTATGGTGAGTGTGTGTGTGTGTGTGTGTGTGTGTGTGTGTGTCAGTGTGTGTGCACGCACATCTGTTTGTATGTTATGGTGAGTGTGTGTGTGTGTAGACTCACCCTGATGCGATCAACGCCCGTGACTGTGCCATGGCAATGCGTTGCAGCGCCGGACGACTCAGTCCTGCCAGGCTGGAGCGTGGGGGAAGCGGCGCGGCACATGCTGATGACACAGGGCCCAGTACACGTGCCGACGGCGTGGGGGCGCAGCTGGTCACTGTGGAAATGAGCGCCTGCCCGCCACCGCCACTAGCGGCTGCGGTCACCGTGCTGACGCTGGCCCCAGAGGCCCCGGTGGCGGTCGTCGGCGCGGAAACGGGAGGAATGGTCGGCATCCCGGAGGAAGTGGTGGTCGAAACCGACGGCGGAGGCGGGGGTGGCATGGGGGGTGGCATTGGGGGCGGCGGGGGGCGCGAAAACGAGGAAGAGGAGGGCAGGGCTGAAGAAGAGGCGGGTGTGGAGGAGAGAGAGAGTCCAGCAGTGGCCGCCCCCAGCAGAGACAGGGAGTGGGCGAAGCCGCCATTACTGCTGTTCGTGCCAACACCACCCATGCCCAACCCCATCCCCATCCCCATGCCACCCCCACTAGACACCAGCATGGAGTTCCTATGAGGGGCCAGGACCCGGGACAGGGACATGGGGTGGGGGAGGGTCAGCGAGTACGAGTAGCCCCTCTGCGGGGGTCCCGATTTGGGGCTGGGCGGCTTAGTTTGAATAGGAGGGGGCAGGGGCGGCGGGGGCTTGCGACCCAGCGTGTGCGCACCACCACCACCGCCGAACCCCGTCTTCACGCCCAGGACCAGCATGCACTGCTGGCACGAGCAGGGCTGTCCAAGCGAGGTGATGGCCGAGGCCGGGAGAGCGCCGCTCGGGTAGGCACTGCCATTGCCCCTGCTCACCACCCCCGACACCCCCACGCCCAGCAAACCCCCACCAGCACCCCCAAACCTCCCAGCACCCCCGCCTCCTTCCCCTCCTACCCCACCACCACCACCACCACCCCCGGCCCCCATGCCACTACCCCATGCCCTGGGCAGCGGCCCCGTCACGAGCGGGTAGGCCAGGTCCGAGCGTCTCTGGATGCGCCGGCGGCGCTGGGTCTGCCGGTTGAACTGAGTCATGGTCTGCAGGTCGATGAGGTAGCAGAAGCCCAGCGGCGACAGGTCCAGCCAGGGCTGGTTGCGGTCACGCGCCGCCTGGATGGCGATGCTCACCTCCGTGTCGTAGGCCGTCCACGAGCCCGAGTCGTTCTCCCATTCCCACAGCCAGCCGTGACCCGGCGCCGAAGTCGGGTCGTAAAAGCTGCGCCGCACCGGCCGAAGGGTGCCTTCACGGAGAAGAGGGGGAAAGGGAGAGAGAGAGAGAGAGAGAGAGAGAGAGAGAAAGAGAGAAAGAGAGAGAAGAGAAAGAGGTTTAGAAACCCTTTAATGAACCATCATATGGATCAAGTACACCAAAATATTACCACTATCAGCAACTGACAGGCACTCTTCTTCTTCTAGACACCACTGAGGGGGAAAAACTCAGTCATGGTCAGTAATATATAAGCATGTGCACAGCACCTTCTTATGTAGGGAATGAGAGAGAGAGAGAGAGAGAGAGGGGGAGGGAGGAGAGAGAAAGAAGAGAGAGAGAAAGAAGATAGAGAGAATGTTAGTAAGACACTGTGGTTGTTCAGGAATACTTAACAACTGTCCTCAGTTTATTTACTGGCCGCACATTTACTCAGTAATTCTGAGATTTCCACTGACTTGCTCTTAATTTATTTCTCTGATGTTCCAATATGTAGACCAAGGAACTGCATTAATGAAAATGTCATCAAATTAATTAAATTACCCTTCCCTCATATTCAAGATGCAGAATGTTCTTTGTTTGTTTGTTTGAACTCAAAAGCACATCTTAATATGGACACCAGTCCCTAGGGGTCTGTGTAGGCCAGGCTTATTCAACAGTCTGGGCAGGTTTACAGAAATATTCCCTTTCCGATGTTTCTCAGTGTGAGTCCCTGCTTTCAACCAATCAGAAGCTCAGAAAGCCTCAAAGTCAGGGATTGGGCCTCCAGGATGTCACTCAAATCAATAGATGCCAGTGTTGGGCTAGGCAGAGCGGAGGTAGGGTGGAAAGGTAGGAGCGGAAAACAAAACAGACCTCGGGGCAAATGACAAGCCATTGACAATGACAATGAGCAGCTTGACAAGCAGGTCTGGCATATTCTAGCCGTGGCAGATGAACTGTTCTCTGTGATTAAAGAAGGGTACACGGCATACAAATGTACTACATTAGCTTTTGTGCGTTTGTCCCAATTATTTTGTGTGCGCTCTGTGACCTACTAACTGCTGCATATTTGTGGATCAACAGGACTATGAGAACTTCTCCAGGTTGTGAGGGCAAAGGGAGAGCCGCTAACAATGGGCAGAGGCTAATGCCCGGCGGCGGCGTGCAGCGTGTGCCGTGTGTCAAGAGACGGCAGAGTTTAGAACCTAATGAGAGTTTAGAATTTAATGGATGTTTCAGAATGTTAGGGTGCATTCCATGGAGCTCTGCTGAACGTCGCTGCCAGCTGCAAGACTGGAGAATACTTAGGTAAAGGTGAAGTAAGGTAAAGACCGCCTAGCTTAATGTTCCACAAATCTCTGTGCCATTTTGAGGCAAGGCACAATATCATATGGCTATATGATCACAACAAATAGTTTGAAACAGTTAATGCAGTTAATAGGGAAACAAAAATAGGCATCTTTCTCTATGGTATAGATTACCACTACATTATCTTGGTTGGGCTGACTTCTATAGGATCAGCTGCAGCAGCCCATGTTGTAACTCTCAACAGCTGGTTATGAATGTCTTACTGTCCTTAGTTCTAATACAGGTGCCTGAATCCATACACATGAACAATTATGGTGGAGAGATAGAAATCAGTAGCTGAATGTAACCTATTTTGACTGTTTCATTATGCATTGCTTACTTGTTTGATGGACACAGGACATTTGTGGTTGGAGGATAAAGCTGTACTATAATCTAATCTTATTAGGGCTGTGGCTGTATCACTTTTTGAAAAATAATTTTTGTTGATATCCTAACTGCATTTTCTTGCATTTAGTCTTACTTTGCCCCGGGTTACAGAACCGCTCCGGTTGGACACTTTCATCATATTGTTAAATGAGGCCCACAGAATATGTGAGTTTCTGTGAAACAGGAGCATCACAGTAAGATACACTGCAACCTTCAAAACACACACACACACACACACACACACACACACACACACACACACACACACACACACACACACACACACACACACACACACACACACACACACACACACACACACACACACACACACACACACACACACACACACGGTGGTGACCCAAATTGCGTGCAGCACTACGAAAAGGCTCCCGTGAGTAGACAAAAATTAGCCTCCAATAATGGAACTTACAAATTAAAAATCACAACCAGGTTTAAGGCTTCCTAGTTGCAGATCAGAACCCTTTCCCAACACACACACACACACACAGACACACACACACACACACACATACATATATACATATATATATATATATACAGTATATACACAACCTGTTGCTTTTATAAGGTCCTTGGATGGATATGAATGCAAGTTCAAGTACAGCAATAAGGACCAAAGGCCAAACCCAAAGATCAATCCTTGCATAATAATTTGATCACCAACATTTTGGGTCTAAATCATAGAACAGGCTACCAGCCCTGGAACACAAGGCATCATTTAAAGCAGCAATACAGAGTTCTGTTCCAAAACTAGTAAGCTAACTACCTATAAGGCATGCAAAAACCTTGCAAACACCACCAACAGCCCAGATGACACTGATAGAAGCTTGCCAACACACTAACTGGTGTCTTTTGGCAGTATAGCAGGCAATGTCATGCGTGTGAATGCTTTTTTTTTTTTTTTTTTTTGCAGGGTGTTCCAGCCCGTTACACAGAACTACATAGGGCATATCTTGAATGGCTAGTGGGGAAGACACAGGTGTTTATCAGTCCTTCCCATGACCATACCTATCAAAATGAATTTGAGGATGGTACCAAACGAGTTGCCTATAAAACCATACCTCAAAAAGTGTCAAATTGTTGCATAGTGTTACTTTAAAGCAGGCCTGGCATACACTTCCACGCTCCCAGTGCTCGGCCCGGCCTGGAGTGTGCATACAGATTGAGCATAATGTGAGCCAAGCCTAAATTTCACATGATTAGTATGTCTGCAAATCTGACAGCCCATGAAATTCAAGACAAAGGTTATTCATTCCATCACACACGCATACACACACACCCTCAGACACACACCCACACACACACCCTCAGACACACACACAGACACACACACCCTCCCCACACCCCAGTCTCTCTCTCTCTCTCTCTGACCTCACTATAGTGCTATTCATCTTTCCCCTGCTACTCCCTCATGTTTTTAAGGGGTGCAGAGTCCCCCCCCTCTCTCTTTAACAACACTCTCCCTTCATTTCTCTGTATATTCTCATGAATTCCCTTGTCAGCCTCTCCTCATATTCAGAATCAAATACAATAGCTTTTGTCAGCGTGCAGGGTGGGATGTGCAATTGTGTTTTTCCCCAAAAATACTGACAGCTAACAATCCCTCCCTTTATGTCTGCTGTTTCCTCTCCGGCGACGATCTTTTACAATAGTGTGTGTGAAGCATGCAGCCATAGCCAAATAGGCTCCCTCACTCACATATGCACAGAGACGGCTATTAGCAGGCCTGCTATGCTTGTGTGCAAGAGTTGTGACAAGCGGGCCCGATGGCAACATCTCAGGGGAGGGGTTATGAACATATCAATCTGGTTGCGGGCTTTGTGGAATGTCACATTCTCATCAATTTCGTTTTATCTTCACAGTTTAAGCAACATTTATTTATTGTAACCATACGCATATGTACTTTACCGCGTACAGGGAGCATTAGTTAAAAAACACTAACAGGTACCGTCTGTCGTTCATCTTTACCTGTGTCTTGCCGAAACTGATGCATGGAGTGCAAGTCGATGATGTACGGCGACAGCCTCGAGTCAACCTGGCCTAGTACCACACTGCTTCCCCGTGGGTCGCTGCGGATCACCGCTTCGATGTGATGAGACACGGCCGGGCTGTAGGGACGCCAGCGCCCGTGTTCGTTTAGCCATTCCCATACGACCACGGCCGATGCTAGCAACATCATACACCTGAGAGACAGGGAGAGGGAGAGCAGGGAAGCTAACGTTAGTCCACGGCAGGCTACGCTGTGCAGCTCGATCCAGATGATTTCATACAGCCGGTTGCTCGTAACAACTGTATTTATTTCATATTACTTGCAGCAGCAGCAGCAGCAACAGCGACGCTTGCAAGAAAGATGAAGCCTACAGTGGGTTCCATGTTTAACAAGAAGCCTATGCTCCATTGGGGAAAGCTATCATCGCATCGGAAGAAGACATACACTTGTAACTAATGTATGCTGATGAAGGATGCACTGTAACAATAAGGTTGTCAACACCATCACACGTCATCTATTGATTCGTCGTGCAGATAGCGATGAGCTACAATTTTTCAGATTATGAGTGACAGCTAGACGGTGGTCATGAATAATGTAGGCTTCTCACAACAATTTAAGTTAGCTCGTCAATACGAAAATGTTGTCACAAATAATTTCTAGTGACATCCGCCTTTGAAACGCAAAATGCAGACACGTTCACGCGAATGCAATCTGCACCATTTGTTAACATACAAGCTAGCCAGCTAATCAAACGTGCAAAGTGGCCTAAACCACGGACACCATCTGCAGATAGCACCCGATAATGATCCATTCTGCACCGAAGTGACTAAATGATGCAGAGAGGGTGATTTCACTTCAGGAGGCGTCTATACATGAAATTCACTTTGCAGTAACACGTTTTAGATCGTCATGACAGAAGACAGCATCAGCTAGGTTAGGTATCATTTGCCATTTTAAAAGCATATTTACCAGTGGCGGATTCCCGATGCCAAGGCCGCCTTCTACGGGAAAATACTTATGAACGCCTGCCGACAAGAGTCCATCTTCAAATAAACATTTGCTGTTTGTCTCGCTCTGCTGCAATCGAGACTCTTTTGCACTATGATTCTTTGGGAGACCTTCCCAACGACGAACGTAGAAAGGAATTATTCGGTTCTATCCTCAGATTTCGTGGGTAATGCATTACACCCCACAAGCATAATTCGAGCCATATTTCTAATATTTTCAGTAGCAAGCCATGGTGATTGCTCGTTTGTGAGTACACCACGCCTTGAATACATGGAAACTGCCCAATAGACGCTCAGCATCTGACATCTTATGGTTATTAACTCCGCCCATGTTTCATGGTTCTTCATGTTGTGCGTTAATAGGGGTAACTCTTTTTGTTAGTTTGCCGACATTATAGGTCGTTACTGTATTTCTGTGGTGTCGTCTCATTCGGGATTCAGCTGCGTCTTTTTCCTATTCGAATCGAGACAATCGTTCAATAAAACCTGGCAATGCGGTTTCGCTTAGCTACAAAAGAACCGTGGAGATGCCGGGGATTGAACCCGGGACCTCATACATGCGAAGCATGCGCTCTACCACTGAGCTACATCCCCTCAATACGAAACTTTGTGACAACCATAGTTGTTTAATGCTAATAGTGCTGCTGTGTAAAAGGAAAAAGTTAGTTTTAACTATTGGTCATCAATCCTTGGCATTGGCATTGATTTTATCTCCTAAATAAAATCAATTTCCTAAATAAAATCAATGAATCTAGACCGCCGTACGTCGTTTTGTAGGCTATTTACAGTTTCTTCTTCAACAGGCCCATTTCTTCACGGGAATAGTCTGTGTCACGTGTGACTAAAGTGAAGCGACCCTGCAAGGTAATCCTTTTTTCTTTTTTTTTTATCACCATCAGCAAGCAAAAGCCTTTAATTACAAGAAAAAAAAATACAACAGGTTAGCAATAAGACATACCCGCTAGTTTATAAGTGATATTAAACTAAGAATGTCCACAAGCCTGTACAACTTTTCCTTACAATGCATCAACTGAAAACACAAAACCTTTAAGCTTCTGTTATTTTAACTCGTCTCCTTTCTATTCGGTTATGTCATAGACTTTCTTAAATTCTGTTTACAAGCAAGTCAGGTTTAGCTAAGGTACACATTATGGATAGACTGTTAAACAGTTTCACATTATCTCTGTCAGTTACAGTTGAACATCATGCAGACCAACTTTAGCCCAGAAAACAGTAAACATAGAGTGGATTTCATTTAACAGCATACTCAGGCTGACCTCCATTTCTACAGAGGAGATATTTTAATCAGTCTGTGAATTGTGAAATTAAGTTGAATTCTAGCTTGAGCCCATACGCGAACACTTAAAAAGACCACATGATGAACATTGTTGAAAAAATGAATACAAATATGAAAGAATGCTGAACATTGCTAAAAACATGAATAAAACAAATAGCCAACCGAAACCTAACCAACAAAGAGGCTTTTAAGTTAAGTTTAAGTGTTCTCTCATGGAGACAGACCAGTACAAGTACCTTTGAATATAAACCTGAGAATGTTTTAAGATGAGAACTGACAATTATCTGATAATTGAGCTGGCCTTTACAAAGACAGATGCATCAGAGTAGGTAGCTTTACGTAAAATCCCTGAGGGCTTGTGTTCTACATGGACAAGAGAAAGAACATTTGTAACCATATTTTCTGGGAAATCTTGACTCCTTAAGGGTTTCCTCTTTGTTGTTTTCTGTATAAAATTGATGTCTCTCCTTACAGGTCAGTTTCTAGAACCCATAAGAGATCATGAAGAGATGTGGGTGTAGGAATAAAACATTTTCTAACTTTTTAAAATTACCCATGAGGTACCACAGCTATCCCAAAGCTACCAATACTCATGTATATTTCACAGATAAATGGAATGTCCACATGTATACAAAGGTACACATAACAAAATGTTTATTCGGCCAAATAGGAAATTGAATTCTCTCTCTCCCTCTCTCCCTCTCCCTCTCCCCCTCTCTCTCTCTCCCTCTCTTCTTCTCTTCTCACAGAGCGGTCAGATCAATGTCCTCGCTCTCATCCTTCTCCTTCCCTGACCAAATGGCGCTGCCTGAAAACTCCTGAAGGTTGACGAGCAAGCCCAGGCCTTCACCATTCTTCCCCTCCTCCTCCTCCTCCTCCACCACCTCCTTTCTCCCATTCTCTGGCTCATCTTCCTGTCCTTCCCCTTCTCCTCTCCTCTCCTCCTCATCCATGTCCTTCATCAGTCTGGCGCGTTCTCGAAGGTCTCCTCCATCCATGCTCGAGTAGTCATCCTCTGAGCTCTCGTCTTCTTCATCCTTGTGTTTGCACTGAACCTCCTCCTCTCCCTCATCACGCATGTCTGCCTGGCTCTGTCTTTTTTCCACATCCACATCCCTCTCCCTCGCCTGCTCTCCATCTTCCACAGCTTCCTCCTCATCCCTAGGCCTGGGCCACAGGTGGACACCCAGTCTGGTCTCCACGGCAATGACCCCTGACCTAATTTGGTCACGGAGGCCTCCCTCGTCGAGCACGATCTTGCGAACGGTGTACTGGCCATCGCTGTCACGGTTCAGACGCCAGTACAGGTACACCAGTAGGAGGAACAGGATCAAGAACATGAACAGCAGGACCAGGCATGTTGTGTTGGTTGAGCCGCTTTCATCTGGAGTCGACATGACTTAAGTGGGAGGACAAGAAGAGAAAGAGGGAAGGGGAGGGGGGGGGGGAGAGGAGACCCAGTGTTAGCAACAAGCTTAAAAGTCTGTAATCATTTGAATGATTAAAAAAAAACAAGGGAATATATTAGTCACTTTGTGAACTTTATAGATTGTTGGGGCAATGTTAACACTGCCAACTAGCAATATAATGTCTGTGCCATACACACCTCAACCAGTTGCCACAGATAGGTCAATCAGATCATGTGAAGTAAAAATGATATAATTGTGGCAACTCAAAGTACGCGCTACAAAATTGTTGAGTAAAGAATTCACAGTAACACTATGAGGATGAGTTAGATAAAGAATTCTTAGCATATGGCATTTCTGTTAAACTAAATTTCAGATGATGAAATCTCTCTCGAGTCGGAGAGATATTCTACACTGAACTCAAGACATTAGGTAGTTTTGAAAGATAAGTGAAGCGGCACTCTGAACAGGCACATCTATAATTTTGCAAAGGCTGTTTTCATGGGCAAAGAGTGGACCATTTACGACTTTAAATTAAATTTGACCAAGTAAAAGTTGAAAACACACGTGTGTACTCACGCCCACACACATACTGAGAAAGAGGGGCGCGCAGGGGGTGGGGGTGGGGGTAAAGGAAGTGGTTTGGCTACTTCATTTGATTTAAAGTAAGTAAACCTGCTGTTGTTTTTTCCAGTATAATTGTATTTAGGCAGCTTTAAATGTTATTGTCTGTTCATGTACCAAGCAAAAAAGTATCTTGTCTTTACGTTTTCGTAAGGTTACACATTGCAGGAAACATGTTTTTAAATGTGTTTCAGAAAAGGCTGGAATTAAGCACGCACAGTATCACGCAGGATTTAAAATAGGGTAGTGAAACAACAGATGTCCAAGAGGTGTCACAAATAGAGTTCACAGTTCACTTTTCACTGAAAAATTCAGTGAGCATCGAGAAATGAAGGGATAGAGAAGTAAGAAGAGAAGAGAAAGTAAGTGAAAGTAAGGCAAATATAGAAAAAATACAAAAATCAAATGAGGGATTAAACAAAAAAGTGTATAATGAGGTCTTTAGTGATCAAACTAACACAAGTGTCAAACTGACTGCGTGGAGACGGAGACTAAGGAAACAATGATGTCACGGTGCAAACAGACCCTCGCTATGTACAGCTTATGACCCTAGCTTATAGCAAACAGACCCTCTTAAAGTACAGCTTATGACCCTAACCTATAGTTTATGTACATTTAAGGTTAAACACAAACAGACTGCATGTCTAAAACTCACCTTTGCAGTAAGTAGTTTGGACGAAGCAGTCAAGATGAACTCTGCACAACTTTTCAAGTCATCCGAAAGTCGGGGTGGGTACCATGTAACATGCAGAGGAGCGAAAGACAGAAGCGAGGAAAGAATCGAAAGAGGCCGCGCCTCTTGCTACGCACCCAATGAGAAGTGAAGAGAAAACAGAGATATGAACTCAGACTTCGAGGCAAGATGGAAACAAACATCTGGCAGAAAAAAAAGAGGAAGCTGAATATTCAAAACAGCAGAGATAAGAGGGTAAAGAAATGAGGCAAGATGATTACCATTAACTGAGATTACCAAGACTATTGCAGCATTTTCTATATATGTATTGAGATATATATATATATATATCTCAATACATACATACATAAAAAATATATATAATATATATAAAATGGCAAGCTGAGGGGAACATTGTTTAAAGAAGGCTTGTAACTTTTTCATCTCATATACAGTACACAGTTTCAAAAGTGTCAAATAATTAGATCCAAAAACTGTGCTCTTGTTAACGCCTTCACCCGTATTTGCAAGTCGACCGGTAGGAACTGGTTGGCTGAGGTTAGGGTGAGACATGGCTCAGTGACCACATCCTGTCACTGCTACTGCTTCTATCGGTAGTCGCACCCTGCAAGGCATGCCTGCATCAGCTTTCAAACAACTCACAGGCAGTGTTACAACATAACTGAATATGGTGTTTGCCTGAAAAGTTTTGGTGAAGTGGTGGTACACTGATGCGTTCATTGTTTGGTTATGAAAGATTGTCGTATTTTGATGGATTTCTTGTGAAAACACTACTGTTATACCATATAATATAACTACTTTAGCTCTGAAGTTAGTTGTGGTTGCATGATTTAGCAAAGGACTGATCTGAAGCACACCACACACAGACACACAGACACGCACACAGCATGCTTCCTTAGTATCCCAGCAGCGGTCGGTGTCTTCACAAGGCAAACCCACAGGAAAAGTCTTCTACTGAATCTTCAATGACAAGTCACATTTCAGTTGTAAGAAGGTAGAATACTTAACTTCACATAATGGGTGTGTCTGGGGGTCTGGTTCAAGGTGTAAGGTGGGGCGGGCATGTTAGGAAGGGGAACAATATTGGGTCAACCTAGGTATGAAATGTGTGAAGGTCTGCAGACAGGAAAGGTCTAGCTGACCATTTGAATGTGGCGCCTCGATGTGTGAAGGCTTTGGTGCCAGTTTAGGCTACTTAATAAGATACATTCCAATGTGGGAAGGATTCAAATGAGTTGAAAATATACGGAAAAAACAGATATTCTTCAGTTATATGGGTGTTTTTGGACTTTATTGTGACTTTTCCAAGACTGGTGTTTTTGACCTGTTATATTGCAGTTTTATATCAAATGGCTGTTATTATTAAGAATTTTCACCTCCTCTTCAAAATGAAATAAATATAAATGTTTCAAACCAGCACTGGCCAAAACTAGGCTTATTTGGTGGAGACGTTGTTTTTGTTTGTTTTGTCGACTGACTTCTTGCAGCCAGATATAAAAAAAGTTAGTCAGTTAATTTAGTCAGTTCAGTGTGTCTGCCCTGCATCCAAAAAGTGGGCCAATGAACCCTAATGGAAATCAAAGCAGTGCCACAAACAGATTGTAATGACTGGACGCAACACAGCAAAAGTGGAAGTTGTATTTTAGTGTTTATTGGAAAGCCCAAGAGATTTATTCTCTACTACATCGCTAGTTTCAAAACACAAAAAATTATGACAAATTAAAGCGTATACGCAGGAAAAAAAAGATTGACAAATCAAAAAATGAGGATGAGGAGTTTTAGACCCATCCTTGATTGTAACCATGATGCCACATAAGAGGTACTTGATAATTGGGAGAAAAATGTAATCAATTTAATCTTCATTAGGATATACAGAAAATCATTGTGACCTTCCTAACAACAGGCGAGTGTCAAGTTTGCTGTCCTACAAGAGAACAGGAAAGGTGAATCAACCTATCTTGAGGTTCTTAAAAAAAATGCCAACACATTTGCTAGGTAGCTTCTATTGCTTATTAATCCCTCTCATCACAAGGTACGTAATAATTAAGTGCAAAATCAAAGACACGCACGCACACACACATACAAGAATCAATCAGCGTAACACACTGATTAATTAAATGAGCTAGTTGTGTTATTTAGACTTACACAGTTCAAGATATCTGGTAGTAAAAAATAACAATGATCATATACAAAAACTAGCCTAAAGGTAACGTAATCACACCCAACAGTCTCACTTATCTTGGAATGCTTATATGCAGCATTAACTACAATTCAGCTGTTGTAAGCAGTGCAGCAAATATGTTAGTTACTGGAGTAGCTTCAAAGGCTCAGGTTTTTCAAAAACCAAATCCAAACCAAAATAAAAAAAAATCCCTACTATATAAATTAGGAGGACTGTAATGTAAAGATAGATACTATAGAAAAGCCACAGTGGGAGAAGTGAATCAGCCCCACCCACCTGAGGTAGTGCATGTACTTAATATGCACACTCTCAAACAGAACAGTGATATGGAGCTTAGAGTTAGCAGCAAACAAAACCACCTGATAACTGAGCCCTTGAGCACAATGTGGAGAATAAGGTTGCTAAGTTTCTTATTCGGTCAGTTTTTTCGCTCTCCTTCACTGGAAACAACAATTCAAGCTATCTCTAAAAGCCTTGGTGCTCAAGATCTGCTTCTTACTCTGTAGGCATGTCACTAATGATTCTTCATCGTTGAAATTAATGCAGCATTAGTGTAATGAACGTATTAACTAGTCTCCTGGTCCTTTTTTTTTGTAGTCAGTACAGTGACATGAGTATTCAATCCTATTAGGAGACATCCTTACTGTCCTTTTGAAATCTTGTACCTCACTAGTCCTCAGTAAACTACATCTCCCATGATTCATCACAATATAATTAAGCTACTAGAGGATGTTGTAAGGCTATGGGCTGGGGGTCGGGGTGGGGTGTTAGAAGGAATGTGTACACCGCCGCTCTGGGACTCAGACGTCTCCGTCTTCGATGCGAGCCAACTGCCTTTCCAGCATGTCGATGCGCTGCCCCTGAGCCTGGACCACCGCCTTCAGGGCCTTCACTTCCGTCAGGATCTCATTCAGCTGATCGTCCTGGAGAGGAAGAGGAGGGAGGGAGGGGGGGGGGGAGGGAGGAATGAGAGAAATGGGAGGGAAAGAAAGAGAGAGGGAGGGATGGGAGGGAGGAATGAGAGAAATGGGAGGGAAAGAAAGAGAGAGGGTTGGGAGGGAGGAATGAGATAAATGGGAGGGAGAGAAAGACAGAGGGAGTGATGGGAGGGAGGGAGGGAGGGAGGGAGGGAGGAATGAGAGAAATGGGAGGAAGGGAAAGACAGTGGGAGGGAGGGAGGGAGGGAGGAATGAGATAAATGGGAGGAAGGGAAAGACAGAGGGAGGGATGGGATAGATGGTGGGTGAATTGAGATAGATGAGGTGTGAGAGAAGACACGTCAGGAGCAAACATGAGAGGATGAGCAGATAAAGACAGAAACGAAAACAAATAAAAAAAAGAAAGACAGTGGTAAAAGGAACAATGAAAGAATGAATGTTACAAAAAAGTTAGAAAAATGAACGAAAGAATAAAAGAATGAAAGAATGAATGAAATTTACAGAGAGCAGGAAGGCAGCAGGAAGACATTGAATTTCAAATTACAAAGACAAAAATAGGAAAGAGGAAGACACTAAATTAGTCATATGTTAGAAGTAAAAAAAGTTTCACTTTTCACTTCTCTCTCGCTCTCACCTCCTTCGCCCTGTCTGGCACAGCCTCCGTCTCCTGGGCTACCCTCGCTGGGGCGGTAGTTTCGACCTCCGTCTCCTTGACGACGGGGGTTGCCGTGGCGGCGGGTCCGGAGTCGTCACTCTGGGGGGGCAGTTTGGGGCGGCCCCGCAGCGTGTCTCTCTGCTTGGAGGGCGGGGCCACGTAGCCACCGCTCAACGAGATGAGGATGGGCGGGGCGTCCTGTCCAGCGATCCAATCCTCCGCGAGCAGAGAGGGCTCCGACCCTGCTGTGTCGGGATAAAGATCCCCCTGGAAGAGGTCGGACTGAGGGAGGGAGGCGAGGAGAAGAGGGAGAGAACGGACAGAGAGTAAGAGAGAGAATGTGCATGAAGAGAGAGAGATAAAGAGAGAAGGAGTGAGAGGGAGGGAGGGAGAAAGAATGAAGAGCAAAATGATTTATAGAAAAGCAGAACGGAATATACAAAACCATTCGCATTCTCACACACAAAAGAGCGAGAGAGAGAGAGAGACAAGGTGTGGTGCATGAACTGGCTTTAGTACTCTGTACCCAATCTAGAACCTAAATACTCCATGTCCTGTACTGAGTACCCTCATCGGGATGGGAATTGCTACAGAGGTGATGATACAATACCGTACTGTCACGATATTTGGGCCACGATACAATATTACTGTGATTCTCATTTTAAGATACAGCAAGTATTGCGATTCGATTCTGACACATTGCGATTTATCTCTCCCAAGATTGTATACATTTGTGCTCAACCTCTTTTCCAATTTCTGCTGTGACGCAAGAGAAGAACGAGGTCATATTGTGGACTTCAGAAGCAATGTTATCGGAGTAGAGATATGTACAAAAATAAAATAAAAATCATAATATTAAATAAATAAAAAAATATTGCGATACCCGCTGCTGTATTTATATTATATAGTGTAGAAAAATATCACGATACTACACTGTATTGATTTTTTCTCCCACCTCTAGTAACCCATCAGTAAACATCAGCAGAACTAAAGCCATTCCTCTGTCGCCAAAAAATTGAATACATTACTAATTTACATCAGAGGATGCAGTGCAGGCTCAAAACAACATGCCTGATTTGTATCGCACAAGTACACATTAACCACACAGACACGCATGGTCACCTTGTTCTGTCCCCTTTTTTGAGGACACTCATAATTGGTTGGTAGTGTGGCATTTGGTAAAGAGAAAGTTCCGCACACACTGTCCTAGAACCAGTTGCTTACCTTGCGTGGCACGGTCATGGAAATGGGTTCCACCTTCCTCTCATGAAGTTTGTAGAACCTGTTAAGAACAGGAACCACACATTTAACTACACGTTTGCCCTGCTCAATCCCACAAACACTAAAAGGGAAAAACATTTATAGTTTTCTACGATTAGTCTAAGTTTGCTCCCGGAAACACTTTCACTGCATATGTCGGACCCTCAAGAGCTGCATAGTCATGTGGTCCTTTACCTGGCTCTCTCACACTTGTTGACGTCCACCCCTCTCTTACCTGGCTATCTCACACCTGTTGACGTCCAGCCCTCTCTTACCTGGCTATCTCACACCTGTTGACGTCCACCCCTCTCTTACCTGGTTCTCTCACACCTGTTGACGTCCACCCCTCTCTTACCTGGCTATCTCACACCTGTTGACGTCCACCCCTCTCTTACCTGGCTATCTCACACCTGTTGACGTCCACCCCTCTCTTACCTGGCTATCTCACACCTGTTGACGTCCACCCCTCTCTTACCTGGCTATATCACACTTGTTGACGTCCACCCCTCTCTTACCTGGCTATCTCACACTTGTTGACGTCCACCCCTCTCTTGCAGAGGAAGCCGGCTCCCCTCTGTGGCTCCTTGCTGCTGTACAGACTGATGAAGTGGACATACGGGGACTCGTCCGTCACCTCAAAGTAACGGATGGTGCAGTCACCCTGGAAGACACCAAACACCACGTTACAGTGTGTGTGTGTGTTGGGTGGGCATTTGGAAGACTTCAAACACCACGTTACAGGGTGTGTGTGTGTGTGTGTGTGTGTGTGTGTGTGTGTGTGTGTGTGTGAGAGAGAGAGAAAGATGTGCTACATTAGGCTGCCAACATACAGTATATAATTAATATTTATAAATATAAAGTAATAAGGGTGTCTTAATAGGGATGTAGGGGGGTGTGGGTGTTGAACTACAAGTCCAAAGTCTAGTCCTCAGTGTTCGCCAGGTTGAGGGTTTGAACGTCCTGTGAGAAAGAGCTCTTTCTCATTGTCTCTATGTTTGTATCTCTACTTCCTCAAATGAAAAAATATGAGCTTCCTTATTTGTGGTCAAGCTACACGTATGGGATAAAGACAAGCAGACATCGGTACCTTTCCACACAGATAGACCATGCTGGTGTCTGGGTCATAGAACGGCAGCAAAACTCCATTACTAGTGTCCATCTCCTGGACAGCCATGGGCTCTGTGAGATCATTCTGCACAATAAGACAGAGACAGTTTAACAAACACACACACACACACACACACACACCCACACACACACACACACACACACACACAAGTAAACCTGGCTAAACACACAAACACCACACACACACACACACACACACATCAACACAGGGATGTAAACCTGGCTATACACACATACACACGAACACACGCCCACTAACGCCACACACAAACACAAACACAAACGCACAGAACCAAATGCACACAAACACCAAACACGCAGCCACTCATAGCCACTCACACTCACACACACACTAGTCCACCAAATGCCTTCATCTCACCGTGTCCCATAATGCCAACTGCCTCTCGCTCATGCGGCTGAACCCCGTTGTGAGGATCTTCCCGTCAGACAGGAACACTGCCCTCATTGGTCTGGTGCCATCGTGGGCCTTCTCCTTCACCTGGGTACGTTTTTATTACAGTCTTAGTTTTTGTTGTATTTCATTTGTACTGTGTGTCCCGATTAGCAGGGAGGTTTTCATTGCCCCTGTCGCCATTGTGCTTGCTCTAAGGGGGTTCAGACTCTGGGCTCTGTAAAATACCTTCAGACCATTTTATTGTTTTGGCGCTATATAAATAAAATGTAATTTATTTGAATTCTATACATTATGGAGCAAATTAATCTTCCTCCACTTACTGGGACTGACATCTCCCCTGCTATCTTATGCAACACAACAACAACATAATCAGTAATGCCAAACAACAACAAAAAAGTCCAACTTGTGCAGTAAGGGGAGATCCCATGATGCAGATGTCTGTCGGAAGTTAGCAAGATATGCTATTATATGCTAACACTGACATTAAATCCAAGCTCATCCCATCTCCCAGTGAACTCATTGAGAACAGAGCTGTGTAACGCCACTGTGCTGAATGGGGCTTTCTTTCATTCAAAAGGTTAGGCTTAGCTTAACATTAAGTGTATGTTTTTACTACGTCCTTAACACTTTGCTTGCTTCCACACTTGCTTTTTATCAGTAATTGTTGGTATGACCTAAAATAAATATCACGATAGCGTATACCTAATTTATTGCAATAAATGAGTTTTGGTTAGTGAGAGGTTAGAAACGACAAAATCCGTTAATTTCCAATTCATTTCGCTGAGTCAGTGACTGTAAATAAGAATGTGTTTCAAAACCGTCGGTGAACTAGCACCTTGAGGACGGTCCCCCGGCGCGGGTCGATGATGCGCAGGGCCTTGTCCTTGCAGGTGGTGCACACGACGCTGCCCTCCCTGTTCCAGCACACGCTGTAGATCAGGTCTGGGTGGGCATCGCTCAGCTGGTACACCAGCTCCCCCGTCCCCACGTCCCAGACACACACCAGGTTGTCACAACCTGGACACACGGGACGAACGGAACAATATTTGACTGAATTAGCAGAGCAACCATAAGGACAGTACAGAAATACTTTTTTTTTTTTTTTTATCAGCATGAGGGTTTGAGTATCAAACTCAGACCTTGGTGTTGTCAGCACCTTGCTCTGCCAACTGAGTCTGGAGGTGTTCGCACCTCTCTCTATCAGTTGAGCTACAGGAACTCAATGCAAACAAGCAAGAGCATGTAGTGAGTTGTAAAGTCACCGCGTTGATAACTTCTGTGCTAATCAACAGCAACCAAAATTGTAGTTCAGCTGATGATATGACAACACAGTACACCTGAATGTGTACCTACTAAATGTTTTTATGATCATCATACAGACATCCTCTTTTACATACTTGCACCTCTTTTTGAATACTTAACCTAGCTGGGTTTGCATAGGGATAGCCATCATGCAAATAAATACTCTGAGGACAAATGAAAATGACCACCAATGTCAGGTCTCAGGACAGTTTCCATGGGATCAGAGTCTGTAAACATTCCACTGAGAGTACGTCAATCTGTCAGATTTCTGGCAGAGCCAAAGAGTGAATAATGTGGAGTGGTTGATCCAATCCCTCCTCATGCATGCTCATTTGAACCTAAAAGAATATCTACGGAAACCTATGGAGGATCCAGACCACAATGAATGCAGTGAAATATAGGGCCTGAAAATATAAGGCTAGGTGCAACACAGAGCTAGAAATATTCAACCTTTACACCCTCAATCCCTTACAGCAGATTTTCTCATGGATTGGATTGGCATGCAGTGACCACTCTGTGAACAGTGAATACAACGGACATGTTGCTTGTCAACGTAAACAAATCAAGTTGTTACATCCGTACATCAACCCAGTCTTTGTGGCTCAGGTAATTATCCTGAGTGGGAAGAGGAACACACCTGATAATCCAAATTTAGAATCAGACCACACTCCTCCCAACTAAAAAACACACGCGCACACACACAGACACAGAGTTGAGAGGATTACCAGCGGTCAGCAGGATATTGAGAGCAGTGGGGTGCCAGGCTAGAATGCCCACTCTTTTGCTGTGCCCTTCCAGCGTCACAACAGCCTCAGTCATTGGAGCCTTAAGTCCTTCGTCCGGGATCTGCCATACCTGTACACACAGCATAGGAAACACTGTTAGACACTGCTACACCTGTACACACAGCATAGGAAACACTGTTAGACACTGCTACACCTGTACACACAGCAAAGGAGACACTGTTAGACACTGCTACACCTGTACACACAGCATAGGAAACACTGTAAGACACTGCTACACCTGTACACACAGCAAAGGAGACACTGTTAGACACTGCTACTGTTACACTCTTGCATACTGCGAGTGTTATACACTGTTACACACACTGCACCTCAGTCTTTGACTGGACTTCACTTTTACTTTGAAGAAGTGGGAGCTCTCTAATACTCGAATTTAACACTTCGTAGCAGGCAGGCAATGTTTGTTGTTTTATGCTGTACTCTGTGTGTTAGAGCTTCTGTATGTAATGTAGTCTTGGAATACCTGAGCTAGCTGGCTTTTTTAGTTCTGACAAACCTGAGGGTTTTCATGTCCTGTCGAGAGCTTTCAGTTTTATTATTCAGCAACTTAGTTTGAGTTCTAACCAACCAGGAAGTATGCAAAAAAGACTGACATCTATGCAAGCTGTTTTACAAATGACTAAATGTATTCTGCATATTGAAGAGAGGCCTTCTATGGTGGTTCCGTAGGAATCGCTAACATCTAACCCATCATGAGTAAGGCATCAGGTGGGTCTGGGATGCCAGACACCACTATTGTGCCTTCTGGAGGTGTCATGGGCCTTATTCAACAAAACACTGAAGAAGGAAGGTGCCTGCTTGAAAACCCGAGTGAGATGCTCACAAAGGCATTTTTTGTTGTTGTTGATGTTGTTGTATCCTGCTGCTCATGCTCTATGTTAGGGCAGTCAAATTGTTGTGTAGCTGTGAACTACAGACAGCGCATGTTTTACTGTGAAGGTGGGCCTTTACGGACCCCTCGTACACCATGCAGTGCATGTTGCAGCTGTCACCAGCCAGTTGTGTGTGTTGTTGTATCCTGCTGTTCAGGGTCTATGGTTGGGCAGTTGTTATACTGGTTAGGTTAAGTTGTTGGGTATGAGTACTAGCATGTGAGTCCCCAACCATTAGCACAAGAAATTCACAAGAATATTTTCTATAAGTGAAATTACAACAGGAAGGCCTCTCAAAAATACCTGAATATTCTTCAACTGACCCATGCTATCAAAATTATATTCTCTGACGGAGTCTCCTACGAAGTACAGCTGTTCCTCTCATTAATTCAATTTATCCTAAGACGAGTAGGCCATATGTTCAAGTAGGCCATGAGGTTCAGAGGATGCTGACAAATTTGCTACAGGCTGAATCACACACTCAACTGTGTTTTTTTGTTTTGTTGCAAGCCTCTGCTTCGGAGTGTAAGTGAACTAGGGGGAGGGGTGTTCTTTGAAGATCTGAAGCCTAAACCACAGCACAGATGCTCTGCACTGCTCACGTACCTTCACTGTGCAGTCCTCCGAGGCGCTAGCAATCACGTTGTCGTCATGGGGACACCACTGCACGTCAAGCACCGGGGCTGCGTGGCCGCAGACAGTTGGGGTGTTCTGGTCAACGCGTCCACTCTGAAGGCAAAGGTGACAGCGTTTCGTTTTGAGACTCTGTGTGTGTGTATGTGTGTGTGTGTGCTCTGATTGTTACGTGGCTATGTTTAGCCTCGAAGGGTCATGTTGAACCACTACCTCATTTGTTTTGTAATTTTTTTTTTTTTTTTTTTTTTACAAACTACCCATTCACAAAATTTTTTATTTTTTTTTATTCAATTTCATAATATTCTGTTTCGTTTTCTAAAATGTCTCTAAATGATTATCCGTTGCTACTCTCCACCGGTTTTTAAACATTTAATGTCTCTAGGCATTTAAAGCTTTCCCACTTTTCATCACTCTATTCTCAACTTCATTACTCATCTTAAATAACCTAATTTTTCTACCCTATAATAGAATCCTATCAGCACCAATCATTCTTCAGTTGGAACTCACAATGAGTCCGGAAATTGACTGTAAAATGGAAAGAGGCCATCTTAAGGCCCGCAGAAATAAATTGGTAGCCTTGAACTGGTTCTGTTAGAGGCCTAAAGTTTCACAGACCTCCATGAGATCTTAACACTCAGCAGTTCAGCGAGTACAGTGATAAGATGAAAGTCTGTGGGACTCATGTTTGGCGTTTGGATTTACAAGTAAGCATCTTAATGAGGAGTTAGAGCCCACAATGTGAGACTTCAACTTTCTAGATGATGGATGATGTCATTGTGATTCTGCACGGAAATGTGGTAAATTATTCTTCCTATTTTTGAAAACAGTAGGTAGATTCAGTAGATCGATTAATTAAGGCTGAACGCACATGTGTTTTGTAAAACAAAACATGGAAGATCTAGAACAGGGGAGCAAGAGAAAATGTGTCGGGGGCTTAGGATAAAAGTACAGAATGATTGACAGGTCAGCGTCAGTACCTTGTTGAGGGGCAGCACAAGGAAAGCCCCGCCGCCTCCCGCCTCCACGATCACGGCGATGAACTTGGGGTTGGGCGCACAGAGGGGCGCCTCCCAGGTGACCCGTGTCACCCTGACATCGTCCAGGCAATGCTCCGTCTTCCACGCCTGGGCGAAGACGTGCCTGAATTTACTCTGTCTGACCACACCCCGCCGGAAGGACATGACTGAAAGGAACGTGGTGGAGAGGGTTGAGGACAGTGACAGAGAGAGACAGACAGAATTAGAGCATTATATCAGTGTTTGTAAGTATTGTTACTAATAATTTACAAGTAAGATGACACTGACTGTGACTGTGTGGAAGATGGTTGAGAAGAAAGACAGAGACAGAAAGTTGTGGAGAAAAGTTTAAATATTTATATGTATTTATCACTTATAATTTATATATTTATTCACTATTTATAAGTAGGATGACATGCGAGACAAATTACAAAAATGGCACATGATCTATGGGGCATGGGGAGTCGGCTGCCTCAGTACAAATGAAATGCCGAGCATTTGGCACAACTCTTGCATGGATGGTCAGAGCCACAACACACCTGTGCAACACAACACATGCCAAAGGGGCAGTGGCATGTCTCACACAGATATTAGGCTACAGTCCGACTCTGAGGCCCATCATAATGTGTGTCATGCCAGATCTACAGTCGATATAGAAATTCATATTGTAACACCTAAATGTTAACTATATCGATATGTTTCATGGCACAGATCTACAAATAAGCATGTCAGTGAGATGATAACCCTTCTAATGTGATGAGCAAATTGCAATAAACATGTCATTTTTTCCCCCGCTATGGTCAGTGTAAATGGAACGCGTGTTTGAGTGCCATGTCGTGTATCAAGAGGCTCATAGAGTCTCACATGACATGTCTCAATGAAGCCTATCCACCCCACACAATAGCCTAAATTCCCGTGAGCTAAGAATAAAAAGAGTGTAACTGCAACTATAGACACCCGTGGGCTATATCATGGTTAGGCTAACATACCGGTGTGGAATCAGAAAAAAACAGAAACGAACATTGCAGTTTGAAATATATATGGTGTCTGTGGCAAGTGTGCCGTGCATAGGTGGGAGTGGTGTTGGAGTATTTTTGGATACCCTGAGAAGATGTGTAGAAAAACAAAAAGGTAGGTAGTCTGAAGGCGGAAAACGAATTGCACCAGTGGGGAAAGGGGTAAAACATCGAGGGCAATTAGACATGGCAAACCGTTTCCTCACAGACATAAAGGGGTCGTTTGTTCACGCTCTAATGACATAACAATGGCTTGTGAACTACTACATGACACATTACTACACATACTAGCTAATGTAATATGGAAACAATCAATCATTCGACTGTACCTCAAACTCGAACAATGTTGCTTATGTGCAAGGGACACCCGATTGCAACCGATGAAGCAAGAGAGTCAATAAATAATCCCTCCCCAGTGGTAACTTAATCCTTTCCTCACTGTGTCCAAGTGGAAGGTAGATTGCTATAAAGGCCCCCTAGTATTTGAACTGAGAACAGTTAACGTGCAAAAAATACGATAAATGAAATAATCGTTCTCGGACAGCCTAGATCATCTGAGTAAAAATGCAAAAAATCGCAATTACTAGCGTTAACTAGCGGTTACCTCGGTATTTGCAATACACCACTGAAGCTAATTAGCATACCGACATCTGAAATTATATTTTACAATATAATCGATTTTTGGAGATGTTGGGAAAATGCGTAAGCTTGGAAATAGACACCGTTCAATTCATCCATCGCCGTAAACCTGCCTGGACCATGGTGGAATGACAAACGTCTGTAATAAAAAGCATACTTCCGCCTTTGACAGGAAGAAGTGAAGATTGGCAAATCCGTTGCTTTGGTCATCTAAATGTACGCGTTCTTTCCTTGGATTGGTGCACTACCTATTTAGGCGTTGAATGTTCGGTGGGAGGAGAAGGAGGTAGCATAGGAAACTAGAGATGCCGTAGGTGTGTGTTGTGATGTGGATTAGCGAGACTGACTCAGAGCCGAAAGTAGTAACTTGTAGTTCTGCTAGAAACATTGAACTACTGCATTTATGTTCAGCTCATTTCAGTGTAGAACAAGTTAATGTAGCCTTCAAGGAAATGTGGTGCTATCGCTAGCTAGCTAATGTTAGCTGCTATCTAACTACTACTGACTAGTAGCCAGTCGCAACATTATTACATAGTAATCACATGTGGTAGCTGCATAACACCTACTATTAGGGATACTGAGGACTAAATTCATATATAAATAATATTGTTACATGTTGTATACCATTCCGACGGTTCCGTAACGTCACCCCATCAATGATGGTGAAATGACTGTATGGTTAACGTCCTCTGGGGTTTTGAGCTATTTTAGAGAACTGCCGAGAGTTGGTTAATGTATACGTAGGACAAATGTAAAAAAAATGATGATTGGATAGCGGCGTTTTTCTGCATGACAAAGGTGTGAGCCTGCAGGTTTGAGGAATGCAATCCCGAATAAACATAAAATCCCGAATAAACATAATCAACATTGGAACAAGAAGTGTAGGTCCCTCGATGTTCAACAGGTGGCTCTGTGGCGCAATGGATAGCGCATTGGACTTCTAGGTGACTTAACGAAGGCATTCAAAGGTTGTGGGTTCGAGTCCCACCAGAGTCGCACTTTTTGCCAGCCTTTCATGTTTTGTTTTAAACTCAACCATTGCTTGTGTACAGGAACAAGATATAAAGTTTAGCTAACCAAGCCTTATTAGGGCTCTATGAATTGTCAAAGTCCTTCAAGGCCTCCATCAGAAATCAGAATCAGAAACGTTTTTATTGCCAAGTAGGTTTACACCTACCAGGAATATTCCATGGTACATTGGTGCAAACAATACATTTAAACAATACACATATTAAGTACTTTTACAAACATAGGCACAACAATATATAAAACGTTTTACAGAATATGTTAAAGTGAAATATTGTCTCTGTGTTTTCTAATCCAGATTGATACAGAAAGATTCTAGACATTTTCAGACTATTTAGTCGGTTCTCCCTGGCCAATTCTCACCGTCGCTGTTCATTAGCCCAATCAGGGGCGGCTCGTCTAGTGATGGCAGCCTGACACTGAAGCGCCGGAACTTGCTTCATACCTTAACTACACCAACCATAAAACCACTGCTTCGAAGGTTGCTTTGGTACGGTAAAATTTGGTGCGTGCACACTAGATTGTCGTTGTTTTAAAGATTCGTGTCACTGTCTAGCTGGGCTAATTTAGTTGCAGCCTTGGCACATCACCAGGAGAGGTCACTTGTTACTGAAGCTTCAAGTAATGAACCGATTTTTGAAACAATGTGCCTAATGGTTCAATGCTTCACCAAAGCTTCATTTGCCCATCACTAGGCTCGTCCATAAGGGCGATTGGGGCGACGCACTGCCTAGGGGAAAAGGGAAAAAAAAAAAAAAACTCCTTATGTATAAACGCAATATCCTTGTAAGTCACGTAAATGACACGTAAATTTAAATGTAATCTTTTTTTTCTGTCGGATTCTACCACTAGACCGTCTGATCTGTCTCTGTATGTCATTGTCGAATCAGGTAACAGTCGTTCAGTCAGCCTAAAGTCGTGCTTCAAATGGCCCCACCCCTTCTGGGGCGATATGAAAATCGCCCCAGACCTCTCCCATTGACTCCCATGTTAAATCCATTTTTTTCACAAAACAGAGCTTTCAATGCATTCTCTATGGCTTCCGGGAGGGCTCGCCCGGTCTTGTCATAAGTAGTGGACGTAAAAGCCTATACGAACGTCATACAGCTTCGACGGAGGCATATTCTGTCAAGATGGCTGCCCTGTCCAGTGCAATAACTGGATTCGCTCTTTGACAGAAACTCCTTTTTAGTCGGCGTACTAATGAAGATAAATTGACAACAAAACAATTAGGACTTCCTAGACCAAATGTATCCATTCAACAGGTTTCTACAAAGGGAGGGAAATCCTACATCCAAGAATTGGAACGAAAGAAAATCGCGTGGCTAATGCGGTCTGTATTTCATATACCACTGTCACTTTTCATAGGTTTTACAGTGTGTTTCACAGTTCGCTTCTTGCACTAACACTGAATAATTTTTTATGTGATGACTTATTTTGCTTTTGTAAGCCAATACTTTCAAGATCAGTCAATAAATATTGTTGTTTTTGACTTATGTTACCCCTTCTTTATGATGTTACTGGACATATCATGTGTCCTGTTAAGCTATGTTACATCATACAACATTTGAGACACGTGGATAATGAAAAAGTGGGATAATTTAATGTGGAGCCACATCATGTTTGCTTATGAAGGCTCCTGGATGCAACTTTCTTCTATAGCTTTCCACCTGTAACTTGCTACTCTAGCTATGTAGCAAGAGGGGACATATTACTGTTGTGTGCTGCCAATAGTGGACAAAAAGGTATTGCTGTATGAGTTAATCAGCTAACTTAATGTACTTACTGAATGGGTCGCCTTAATCATTATAAAAAAAAATTGCCCCCCCTGAGAATTTTTTCTGGAGCCGCCACTGAGCCCAATGGATGTGGGCAAATCCAGCCGCGGGGTGCTAATGGGCTTTCCGCCAATCGCCACTCTTCTCTCCATTAGCGTGAACTGAGATTGAACTTGGAGGACGTTATGTTACCAAGTTACGCAGAACAACGCTCTCATCACTCAGCTGAAGATAGCTGAAGCAACTGTCAAAGTAAATAACCACAACATGTTTTTATTTTCTCTGACGATTTTGTGCCAGTCTGCACGAAAGCCGTGTCTTGTGTAAGTTATAAATTAGATATCACATTGAAGCCAAGCTAACGTAAACGCTTAGAATAAAGTGAAGTGCTACAACCTTACTTTGACGAGTTGTCTTCGCTTCAGCTATCAGCAGAATGATGAGCGCGTGAATGAGGAGCATCGTTCTGCGTAACTTGGTAAAGTATGGTCATCCAAGTTCACGCTAATGAGTAGAAGCGCGGCGATTGGCGCAACGTCCATTGGCCCTCATCCATTAGGGCCGAAACACACCAAACGCGTTTTTAAAAACGGGACGCTAGCAAATGCATTGTTTCCTATGGTACGGCGCGCCTTGCGTGTGCGCCTTTTCTCCGCCACGCGTTGCGTCTTTCTAGCGTTTTTTAGATGCGCTTTAAAGTTAAACTATTCTCAACTTTCTCGGCAGGCTGAGCACGCAGCTCCGCTTCATAGGCGCTGGGCAAAACAACCTGGTGCCCCTGCGGCTGTTTTTCCCGCCGCTCTTTCCCAAGGCGATTTTGAAGCGTAGGCCTATACGTTTTTAGAAACGCGTTTGGTGTGTTTCAGCCCTTACGTTTCCATTAGGACGTTAATCGTCCCGCTCTCATTATTCAGGCTAATGGAGAGCGAAGGCGAGGATTGCCTGAGAACCAACTAAATAGTCTGACAATGTTTTGCAGATTCCTCAATTTCTGATGCAGTGGAACATGAATACAGTTTTAAGATTCAAATGTCTCCCTTTTCTCCAAGTTTCTCCCTTTCCCCAACCTGTATTTTATTGCTGTTGGCCCAGTGAATTGCATTTTTGTGCCCTGCAAATATTTGGATTAATTATATTGTTAATCTTGATAGTGTTATGTTATTGACCTTTATATTAAAGATTATAGTCTTTATTTATTATTAATGTATTATTATTATTATTAGTTATTAATAATAATATTATTATTTTCCTTTGGCTGTTATATCTTCTATTAGGTGGCGTGGTAGCACTGATCCTAGTAGTGTAGGCTCTGAAACTAGTAGTGTAGGCCCATTGAGTCTTTGTTCTGTACTGTGTGCCTCTCTTAATAGCCTAGTCACCACTTCCAGCAGTGAATAATATTAAAAGTAAAATCCATTCCAGGTTTTGTCCACTTTTTAACCACAGATTGACTCACAGTAGAAACAAACATTGGTCACAACACATCACAACATTTTAGTTTTAGTATTTTTTGACATTAATGTTTTATTTGTGCTCATTTAATTTGTGGCATATCTGGAGGCAAACCCAGGAACAGCTCTCAGTAGACAAAAGTGTCCCCTTAAAGGGGATCTTACGAAACTGGACGTAACATTACAATTATTTTTAGGCCAACTGTCATTTTTACAGTAATTCCTGCATTTTCTCTAGTTTTAGGCCTATACGTTCCTGGTGGATAGAGGACACCATGCAAACACATATTTTAAGCAAATGTATCGGATATCAGAAGATGATTTTGTTGTCCTGGCGGGAGCTTAACTTGATATATAAGAACCGTTTATTTCTCGTTGTTCATAACAAACAACTGAGTAAACAACAAACCTTAGGACTTCAATACCCAGAAGTCTTAGCTGCGCCTTTTCCGGAACAGGAATACGCATGGATTTATTGACATTCTAAGTAAAGAGTCTTTACAAATCATTGCGTCTTACAGTATCTGTCATAGATTGTCCATAACCCAAGTGAACGAGTTACTACGACAGTTTTATTGTCCACTGTATACTTTACGTATTTTTTGCTAATACGGTTGTGATTGCAGTGGGGTTATTGACACCCTCACAGCGGAGCCGCCTGATCATCCTCCGTCGGCGGAATTGTTCGCTGACAGATGGAGGACGACAGATGGGATCCTCGGGACGTGCGACAAGGCAGCGAGGGATATCATGGAAAATAGGACATTCCACACCAAAGGGGAATACCCCACACACATTCGACTTAATTGAGGTCATGAGTATGGCGGGGCGGATAACATATATTTTCGTTTGGTAAATCACAATCACACTTGGGCATCTGCGTCTGTAGCAGCCGGCTGCAATCTATCCGGTGAGTAACTTTCATTGCTAGGCAGGTTTAGCTTTCGCCAAGTTTTCTCCGTCTATACATCTACCCAGCGGGGTGTCATTAATCATGGTAGATAATCGCTACGCCACGGCTCTCGTGATCGCCTGCGTCTTGAGCATCATCGCAACAGTATACCTCTCGGTGGCGGTCGGAACACCACACTGGTACCAGTATATCAGTCCCCCCGTTTACGGCGAGGCCAATGCTTCGGAGCTTCGCGCTCTCCAGGAAGAATTCATGGACGGTGAATTCGATGAAAAGACCTACAGCGACTCCCTCTTTCGCCTCAATGGGACAGTAGGTTTGTGGTGGCGCTGCTTGCAAGTGCCTACAGAAAACCACTGGTACAAGGAGCCAGGTAAACACGATTTTCCCAAACAATTACCTAAAACCACATATATCTAATGTTACTGGATGCCCCTACATTTTGATTCTGCGCTTTATTCTTTCAGTAGCCTATAGTTTTGCACCTCTTGTTTGTTTGATCGACATGGTTGATGATGCTGTTCATCTGTTTTAGTGTTTGTGTGATTTGGGTGTGTTTTGTGTTGGCCTCTGGCTCCCTCTCCCTCTCCTCAGATCCTAAGATGGTGTTGGATTGTGTTAGTTTCACTCTGCAACAGCAGTTCACCCCGAAGTACAAGGAGCCAGGGAACCACAACAGCGGAGAGGACCTGATACGGACCTGTAAGTACTGCCTGTTATGGAATGGATAATTTACATAATAGTTTATTACACCCATATGTATATGACATATAGGACTGTGTTTCTGACTGCCAGGTTAGAGTAGATGTTTACAGAATAGATTACACCCATGCAGCGTATGTTACTTATGCATTTCTGTCTTCATACAAAATATGCCCCAAAGTCATTAACTGTTCTAGATGCACCAACATTAAACTTGTATGGTGGTCCATCTGGCTCTCTATCTGTCTGTCTATCAGTCAGTCTGTCTGTCTGAGTCTCTGCCTCTCTCTCTCTGTTGTCAGTATTATTCAATAAAGACACTCTACGACTCAGTCAGACAGTGAGGAGATTTGGATTTGCATTATCCACACAGCATGATGCAAGACAATTTGGAAAAATGTGTTCCACTCAGAATTTGCATAGGCTCTCAGAGGCACACAAATAAACACACGCACACACACGCGCACACACACACACACACACACACACACCCACCTTTCATTCTGCTTCACACATAAAACACATTTCTACCACAGTGTAATCCTTCACAGCAACACAAGTCTGGCAATTTCTCATCATGTTTTTCCATGCAAGGCATCATTTTTACCAGATATCCTCCTGACAGTTTAGGTTGTATTGTGACTATCAATCATTAATCTTGACTCGGTCACTTGACTCTGTCTTTTGTCCCCTCTGTGTGTGTGTGTGTGTGTGTGTGTGTGTGTTTGATTGAATGTGTACTCGACAGACCTATGGAGGTGTCAGTTCCTGCTTCCACTGGTGTCCTTGGGACTGGTGGTGCTGGCAGGCATAATAGGGTTCTGTGCATGTTTATGCCACAGTCTCGCTCCCACGCTTGGCATTGGAGTTCTCCATCTGCTGGCTGGTGAGTGTATTGCACATGATATGTAGCTTGACAGGTTATGCAAGAATGTTGTTGAGGGCACCTTTTTTCCTGTGGGGGGCATCAAGTCAGCTACACTTCAACACACACACACACCCACACACACACAGACACACACACACCCACACATACAGCTACACACACACACACACACAGACAGACACAACCCCTAACTTCTGCAGATGCTGGTTTTATTTTCCCATCCACAGAGACAGACACACACATGTGTTGTGTTGTGGGCTAAGAGAAATGTAATTTCATTCACCCTGTACAGTATGTCTGATAACAAGTATAAGTGGAAATAAATGCTGACTTGACTTTTCTCTACTCTTACCCCCCCCCCCCCCCCCCACCCTCCAGGCTTGTGTACCTTGGCGACGGTGTGCTGCTACCTGGCTGGTATGGACTTGCTGCACCGCGTGTCCATGCTGCCCGACCGCGTGGACGCCTCCCTGGGCTGGTCGCTCTACCTGGCCCTCATCTCCTCCCCTCTGCACATGATGGCCGCCGCCCTGCTGGTGTGGGCCGCCCGCAGCCACAGCCAGAATTACTACCGCATGACCGCATACAGGGTGGCCTAGTTATACCCCACCCCTAACCATAACTACCCCCAAACTAACCACTACCACTAAAAGTATTAAAACCCCCCACACCCCATGTCTCACCTTTACCCTACCCAACCCCTTTGTAGTCCCCTAACTCTTCTTTCTATGGGGGGACTTAATTTAACCCCTTATGGTTGTTGGACGGTCTTTCTATTTAGATCAATAGGTGGCTTGAAGATTTTGACATTTGAAATGTTTGCATTGATGTGCGTGTTCTGTTTGTGAACTGATGAAACGTACTGATGAAACGTACTTCTGTTTGTTTGTTTGTTTATTTATATATTTGGTCCTGGCGTTTGTGCTGTCATGCTCTGCTGGCTGCATTCTTAAAGCTCTTGACAGTACTTTGGTGTGCTTCCCCAAAGGGTACCAAACCGCCATACACGGCCATAGTCGTCCTTACTAGTAGATGACTGCCTAACCTTTCTGGTAGCCTTAGTGTCGTTGAACCTCGTCTGTTTCTCAGGGCCATGTACTTAGATACTGACTGTTCCTGGACCAGCTCCGGGCCTGATCGAGGCCAGAGGCCTCCAGAGACAGCTGATGTTCGTGTAGATACCAAGGTTGTGAACTTCTTGGGCTCCTGCTATGTTTTTGGTCCACCTGTGCACTTTAGCGAGCTGATTTTACTCAATACAGTGTGGTTACTACTCATGATTTACTCTTTTATCCCGATTTCTGTCATGATTTGAGTGGTACGCTAATTTGGTAGATGTATTTTTAACAATGGAGCAAAAATGGTCTCCAAATGTAAGAATTATCATCTAGTGTGTTTGTGTTTCATTGCTTAAGTGCTTGCTTCTCTGCTAGTGATGTGTAAACAAAGTAGACATTACAAAAATGACTAAAAATGACTTCATATTCTGTAGGCTTCAAGGACACAGTTTGTTTTGGGGATAAAATATGAACGTAAACACACTTTTTTATTTTTTTCATATTTTACTTTTATTGGCCAACATTAGCTTTCTGTTCCCTGGAAGTTCCACCTGAGCCAAGGGTATTTGTAAATGAATCATTTAATGCACGTTCCTTGGCACTCTCCTTGGCTAAACTGGAAAACCTCCAAAGTGGCTCTAGTGCTTGCATGCGCTTCTCCATATAGTGCACTGGAAGGGGGATAAAAGGTAAACATTTGAGCTTATGAATTCAAGGTGCAATAGAGAGGATTGTGTCATAAGAGACTGAAAAGAAAACTGGGGGGAAGGTATATGCACAGAAAGGCACATAATGTACACTTTCCCCCCAAAACATTTCTTGTTAAACACTTTGATCAGTGTGGTGTTGAATGTCAGTTTCTTTTGGCCATTGGGAGCTGCCTGTGGTACCAAAGGAAATAAATGAAGGTCAAACACAGTTCAGTGAATCAGTGAAGAAAACTGTCATTGAAAGAGCGTTGAACTGGATTTAACACAGTCCAGCGTCTGTAATGACTATCTGGGCGATGGTTGCCACGGGAGATAGAGTACAGCCTGATAGAGTTTAAAAAGTTAGCCTCTGAAAATATGACCTCATATGCAAAGACCTGCAAAGATGGTCTGTTTTTTTCTTCAGAATTGAGCCATCATATACATAGGCTAATTGTCTTTACATTACTTTGACACTAAAGTAGATACACTGTCAAACATGAATGGTCTCCTAATCTGTCTTTAATTAGCAACAAGAATTTCAACAGGGTCCAGCTCTGCGGCACCAGTCAGAACCACAATGCCAAAGAGATGAGCATTCCTGCTTTCCAATCATTTCGCAGATTCGCAGCACCCTAAAGGGAAAGGGAGGACCCCTTAATTTCGCGTACAGCAGCTTTAAAACATAACCTTTTTCAGTATACACCACCCTTGGCACAGTTGTGTCCTATGAGTACCATGTTTTACTGTGTACTGTGCTGTCTGTGTGATTACCTTTTCAGAGATGACAATCCTGTGGCATTCATGTCGGTTTTCTTTGTCTTCAATGAATGGGAATCCGTGGCAACGTAACTCACATATGTAACAGACTGTTCAGGAGGCCTCCTCGTCCCAAATGAGGGAACATGCATTTCAGGTTTTTCGAACAATGGTGGGGTGGACTATAGAGACGCATAGGTTATATTGTGGCTTGGGGCTGGCTCTCTTTGACTGGACTATGCCTAAACATGGGAGCTGTAGATCCCATGAAGTTATTACCTAAAATGAGCCAAAATTATTTGGAGGAGGTGGAGAGCGCAGAGCTGATGGCTTAACGATAGGTGATCAGTAGTGAAATACTATTAATTAATTTTATGTCAGTTCACATTGCCACCATATTTATTTATTTATTTATTAATTATTTTCAGTGTTACTATTTGTTACGTTTACTATGATTTGTCTTGTATTAGAAAGAGTTGTTTTTTTTACATTTGATATTTAGAAGTAGTTTGTTTATTTATGGCAACTGTGTTTTTGCTATTTAATTTAATGATGGCTGTATATCTGTACACTATTTACACTTCAGGTCTGGCTGTGTTATATACAGACAGAAAAAAACTGATTATGGTAGAAAAAGACACAATCAAGCAAAGTTGGTTTCTTCAGCTTTTGAAATGACAATATCAATCAATGATCAATTATCTTTTGTTTTCATAATTCTGTTCATGATATCCCAGAATTGTCTTTGAAATGGCTGTTCAAGCAGTGCTACATTTGCATTAGAGTTTTGCATTAGAGAATTTGAAAATATATATACGGTATATTAATTAAAGCAGATGACGTATGTTGTATTTCTGTGATGATTTCTTCGTGCAGTCCTCACACACACATTCTTGTGGAGTTCGAATCAAAGGATTTGTGTCTTTATCCACTTGACCCCAGTCTAGGAGACGCCTGTGACATGTCTCTTGTTTTCACACGTCCGTCCCCATCGTCAATCGGTCTCTGTTGCACTGGATGGATGGAATGGTGACTCTCCTTCGGCTGGCCAGAGAGAGAGCAATGCCCGTCTCGTAGTAGGCACACTCATTTACAAAAAACGGATAGAGTGGCTCTTTCCCTTTATAGCGCAGGGTTTCCCCAGAGAACGAGAGGAACAGCGGATCGCCTGGGTGAAGGAGGCAGAAGTCACGATCCTAAGGGAGAGATACAGAAAGAAGGGAAGAAAAAGAAAGAAAATAAATGTTTAATATAAATTAGTGTAATTTACCTCAGATATGACAAAATACAAAAAAACATTACATGATCGCGAGACATGAAAATAAAGAAAGAAAGGCGTAATGGAAAAGACTTACTAACGAGATCATGTTAATTTAGGTAGACTACACCATGGTGTCATCGCGGTATGCAATGAATTATTCACATTTGGGTTTGGACGTCATACCCCCCAGTGGATTGTTTTAACTGTGTTGTCATATGTCGCCGCCCTACAGGTATTTGCATGGGGGTATTATTCTTTATTATTGAGGCATTAAAGCAGCAATATGGAGTTCTGTTCCAAAATGAGTAAGCTAACTACCTAAAAGGCATGCAAAAACCTTGCAAACACCACCAACAGCCCAGATGACTGATAGGAGCTTGCCAACACACTAACTGGTGTCTTTTGGTAGTATAGCTGGCAATGGCATGCGTTTGAAAGCTTTTCAGTTACACAGAACTACATAGGGCATATGGTGGATTGCTAATGGGGAAGACACAGGTGTTAATCTGTCCTTCACATGACCATATGCTATCAAAATGAATTTGAGGATGGTACTAAAACTAGTTTCCTATAAAACCATACCTCAAAAATGTGTCAAATTTTTGCATAGTGTTACTTTAAGGCAGGACAGGAAATCTGTGGTCTTTGATTTCCAACATTATTTGTCAAACCATAATAAGGCTTTAAGTTAAAATGAAAATATTCAAGATTTATATCTCTCAATCAGGTAGGTGTAATAGTCCCCCCCCCCTGAACCAAAGCTGACAGATAAATCACTTGATTTAATTGGACTCCCTCTTTCTGTGAGCTTACCTTTAACGTCACATTCCCTAGGTTGCACTGAGTTGACTGGCTGTTAGGCCTAAACGTATGTATACTTTATATTTGAACTCCTTCTAGGCGTGCATGTATATATTTTTAGTCATCAATTTGTTTTTATAAACAGCTATAAACAGTTGTATTTTTGGTGTGACACTGTGTCTGTCTTTCTTTGTATAACAAACCTGTATGACGTGTTGGGCTAGGTTATTAGTAGGTATTCCCTGGAGGGAATTCCTGCAGTAGCACAATTAACCCATTACATGTGGATTGAACTGTTTTGATGTATTGCCTTGCACTGTCAGAGAGCAAAGTCATATAACTTGACCAGTAAGTGAACCTACAGAACAAACAAAACGTTGCCCGACCTGTTTGCATTAGAAATCTAGCTCAGTGACATTAAAAGCCTAGGTGCCTTAAACAGTATATATGGCTAGAGTTGGAGACGCTTGTGGTTCAGATATGCACTGCTGAATCCGGAGTATGTTGCACGTGCCTGGTTTCTGCACTTTACTTTAAATGCTCTTTATCTGCTATAGGGAAAGATGTGGGGAAAGACATGGGTTATTCCGTGTTCCGTCCTCATGATCAAGGCCTCTGTGTAATGACAACTGCAGAGAAAACATTATCTGGCATGATTCTTAGCCAAAGTTCCCAGTTATCACCTTTTCATGACCCGGCACAGAAAGTGCATGTAGGCACATATTAGTCAGTGCTGTTTTCCCATGACCTTTTACGAGCAGTAATAAATCATCTGAATAATTAACATAGAGAACAACTAAAAGTTGCCGACCTGTTTGCATTGAAATGCTTGTGGTTCAGATCTGCATTGCGGAATCTGGAGTGTGCACGCACATATTGGCCACTGCAGTCCTCCCATGACGTTTTCAGAGCAGCCATAAATAATCTGATATAATGCCTGTCTCAAACTCTCTCACAGCTTACTGCTGCATTCATTCATATCTTCCTTATTTGTGGACAAACAGCCAGTGATCATTAACTATTGACCATTAAACAGCTGCAGCTGATTCAAAATGATGCTGCTGCTAAGAGTGTTTTGCTGTGTTGGTGCTGGTGTTGGTGTGGAGCTGGTGTTGGTGTGGTGCTGGTGTCGGTGTAGGTGCTGGTGTTGGTGCTGTGGTTCAGATATGCACTGCTGAATCCGGAGTATGTTGCACGTGCCTGGTTACTGCACTTTACTTTAAATGCTCTTTATCTGCTATAAACAAAGATGTGGGGAAAGACATGGGTTATTCCGTGTTCCGTCCTCATGATCAAGGCGTCTGTGTAATGACAACATGTTCTGGCATGATTCTTTCTGGAAGTTTCTAGTAGAACCATAAAGGATATATAGGGCCCAGCACTAGACATTGCTTCAGGGGAATGCCAGTTGAAAGGAATTGAGGTTTTTGAGATTTATAAAACATTGATTACAATTTGTGTGAGGTTAGGTAGCCCACACTTGCACAGTCCTAAACGTGGGGACCTCACAGGGGTTTCACTGGGATGAGGCACACTGAGACCTGGGCCACGGGTGACACTCACCTGAAGTTCTGGATGAATAGCTGCAGTGATGGAGCGTGTCTCCGGGTCTCGAGGGTAGTCAATGTTCTTTACCAAAGTGAACACTTCCACAGACCCTCCCTCAAAATGAGTCCCTTAAAACAAAAGAAGGTGGAAATGGAGGAGGATATCAGATATTAGAGTGTGTGATTTTCACACCTGGATAAACATCACGTCCGGAGAAAGTATCTACTCTTGCTATGGAGGTTTTAGGTGTCCATTCAACCATTTAACCAACCAGACAGTTTTGGTTTTGTGTATCATATACAAGAGGTATATCCCATACCGTTATTTGCATGTTTCCTCGTTCCTTTTGGGAGCTGTAGTTTTTAGTACCTGAGTTAAAGAGGCGAATCCATTCCAACATTAGCTCTATTCCCTCCTGCATTGCAACAAAGACGTTGGACCGGACAGAACCGTGGGGCTGTGGGCCAATCTCCATCGCTGTGGAAACCAAAGTACTTGTCAGTCGTGGTGAATCATTTAGAGCAAATGGTAAATGTTAACATACTGCTAGATGTGCCCACAAAGATCCACACCTTAGTGGATAGATTCGGATGAAATATTTCACATTTCTCAAGCATTAGAGATGTAACAGTTTAGACTTGAAAAACAAGAACACTTCTACATTCTTTCTTCCATGTGTAGAGGCAGGTGATCTAGCTCATCAGTACTGCCAGAGTTCCGTAGTTGGGCTAATTCACAAATCCAACTTTATGGCACAAGCTCTTAGTCTAACTCCTGTGAGTGCTTTACGTAGGTAACTTTTCTTCGCTTAATCATACGATGAGAATACCTGGATGTCTTCATTACACATGACTGTGAATGGGAGCAAACGTCTGATACTTTATAGGTGTAGTAAAACTACAAACCCTTTCATACTGCTCATCGTCATGAGCTCAACACTTGCACATCATGGCACCGTAATTAAAAAGCAAAACAAACACCACAAACAGACTTTGTGCGTCAGCAACCGTGCAGCAAACAACACATTTCCAGTGGCAGAGCGGTTTACAGGAGACAAAGGTTCTTGTCTGAGGTCTGCCCAAATTAAACGATTAAAATGTTTCCTGGAACAGGTGCTGCTTTGAAGTAACTCACTTAGTTATACATGGCGCTCGCGCGTCTGTGCACGGACACACCCCAGCATTGTCTGAACACACACATACACACACAATCACTCCTACACAAACTGAGAAACCATTCATTTAAACGTATCTCTCACCAAAGCCGTGTTTTCCCACTGACTCCAAAGAGTAGGCTTCGTTCTTTGGCAAGTCGAAGTGTATGTATCGTACAGGTATGGTGGCCAGCTCTCTCTGCAAGCAAAGTGGAAAAAAAGCTTCCTCAGTGTTTACAGTAGTTACAGCCCTAATTCATATTAATAATAATTCATAATACATTCATTTGTAAAACATTCTGAAGCAAAACATTTCGGTCATTTTACCAGACCGCCACATGAAACTACTGTATACATAACAGGAACTCATACGAACACATAACGTATATACATAATGTGTTCAGGTGCTTTGGGGAGAGCAAGCAGTGAGACACTTTAGTGTGTCTGACTCAGTACAAGAGATAACAAATGGGTTTCCAAATTCTTTCCTCATACTACCACATACATGTCTCCAGCCCTATACAACTTTACTTTACATGCGAACCATCACAGTCTACATCCTCGCACCCATGTTGTCTACTATTCTGCTGTGCATAACTGAATGCACAATCAGATGCACTACTAGAGGTTAAAGATGCAAGTGTGAGTAATAGGTTAAGCCCAAACTCAGCTAGTACACGGGATTGCTGCCCCTGCCTGGAGATGCCTGTAGATGTGCAGGGAGATCCAATCGCTGTCAGAGAAGGTGATGAAGCATAGGCCCATGTTGGCTGTGGTGTTGTGTAGGTCGCACACCAGATCCATGGCTTTAGGGCTTCCTTTGGGCCCCAGCAGACCATTTAGCTCTTGGGAACGTATAATCTCGTATGGCGTTTTATCAGAGATGGGAGAACTGAGTGAGAGACAGAGAGAGAGAGAGAGAGAGAGAGTGAGTGAGGACCGACCAACTAACTTTTGGTCTCATTGAGGGGGATTGAACACGTCAGAATCATTCCCCACCTAATTACATGTGTTAAAGTATTTTCCACAACGTTTTCAGTTTTTACTCCCAGAAAACAGAATTAATTCTGCCATTTACATTCTGTCAGATTTTAAACTTATTGTAGGCTATCAGTGTGAAAATACACAAACAAACCATGATGTCGTTAAGTGTACATGACGGCATAGAGTACTGTGCTAGCTTACTTGAGAGTGGCTCGAGTGAAACAGCGGTTCAGATCTGCCTCGGTGTAGCGACGACACTGCTGAACAGCGCGCGGGTTTCCCATCACCATCGTCACGCTGAAGGACTCCTGCCCTTCACGCTGCTGCTGCTTCTTCTTCAGGCGCTCCCGCACCAGGTACACACCCGAGAGCTCGTTGCCATGAGTACCGCCACACACAGCCACGCGGGACAAGGCAGGAAGTGACACTGTGCTCATCTGTGACCAAGACACTACAATTGCAGCAAAATAATACGAATGAATTGTACGATTGTTTGATTGATTGGCAAATGGCAAAAGAAGGACAGCCACATGATGTAAACCCCTGCATACAAACAGCCTATACTAAACACAATGAAGGAATGAGTGAATGATTGAATTAGTGACAGACAGCGACGGAACAGCCACATGCATACCAGTGCATTAAAACGGCCGTGGCTAAAAGCTAAAAAATAATTAAGGAATGAGTGAATGGATGAATTCATTAATGGATGGCAATTGGTAAAAAAAATGACAGCTACACAATATATACCAGCATATTATAGCAGCCTTTGCTAAAAGCAAAACTAAAAAGCTAACTGTGATTATTTCTTTTAACAGAACGAAAAAATTACACTGAGGCTATAGGTAAAATATGGTACCTACAACAATGGTAAATACATTATAGGTGGGAAATGCATGATTCTTAATAACATCACACAACACACAAACAGAATAAATCAAATGAACGAATTAACACCCGAGCTACCCTTATTACCATTACCATTATCATATATTCTCTCTTCCTCTCCTCCTCCCTCTATCATCTCCTCCTCTTCTTTAACCTTCTCTCTGTGACTTTCCTGTCCCCACCAACTGCTACTTCACATTTGTGCCCTTTTAGAGTCTCCACACTGACCACACTGATGGGCTCCCCCTCCTGAGCAGGGTTCCCTGCTTACCACTGAGACCACATGCTCACTTATGTAGCATGATCGCTTTGATTGAACAAACCCTAAGGAATCACAAATGTACGCAGGGAATAATCCGCCTTACCTCGCCCCTCTCCCGGGTTGTGTGTTCCTCTCCTTTTGTCCTGCCCCGCCTGATGGACAGTGGCACAGATTGTGCTGGCACGTGGCAGAACGCTGACCTTTGAACTCTGACCTAGACCGGTGGGCTGTTAGGGTGTGGTAAGAGCCAGGCATCTGCATTAAAGCATCAAGAGAAGGGAGTGGATACAGGAAGACCAGCAGCCAGTCTCAGACCACTGAGTCAGTCTTTCTCAGACCACTTTCCCACCCCTGGATTTCTCTCTCTCTCTCTTTCTCTTTCTCTCTCTCTCTCTCTCTCTCTCTCTCTCTCTCTCTTTCTCTTTCTCTCTGTCTGTCTCTCACTCTCTGTCATTCGCTAGCTCTCTCACACACACACACACACACACACACACACACACACACACACACACACACACACACACACACACACACACAGACACACACACACACTCTTTCTTTCATCCCCACCTCTTTCCGAATGCTTTTACAGGGTTTCCCTGACTCAGCTATCTCAACTCACACTCACTGCTGCTATGCTGTGCTGTGCTCTCTCTCTCTCTCTTTCTCTCTCTCTCTCTCTCTCTCTCTCTCTCTCTCTTTACCTCTCTCTCTCTCTCTTTTTACCTCTCTCTCACCCCCTCCATCTCTCCTGTGAGCAAACACTGCAGAGTTATGTGGAGTGATGGGGCTCCACCCTCTCTCTCTCTCTCTCTCTCTCTCTCTCTCTCCCTCATTCTCTCTCTTTCTGCCCGCTTCACTATCCCCCCATCTCACTCTCTTTCTTCCAGCTTCTCAACATCCCTCTCTCTGCCTCTCTCTCTCCCCCAAGCATTCTATCCATCTTTCTGTTTCTCTCTCACACATCCAGTCTCTCTCTCTCCTCTCTCTTTCCTCCAGCCTCTCAACAACCCTTTCTCCTTTAGACTTTCTATCCCTCTTTCTGCCTCACTCTTTCGCAACCAACCTCTCTCTCTCTCTCCCCTCTTTCTTCCTGCATTTCCCTCAATATCCCCCTATCTGTCACTTCCCCTTTCCCCTGGCCTTTCTATCCCTCTCTCTTTCTCTCTCCCTCCCGCCCTCTTTTTCTCCTCTGCCCACTTCAGTCCTCATCCCACACATCCTGATCCGTTCACACATTTGGTGCAGAGGTCCAGAGGACACACCCGCCTCTCTCACCTCTCTGTAATGTATGGGATGGCACTTTCCAGGCAGCCTTTGAAGCTGCCCTCAATGCAGGAAGCCCTGAAAGCATAAAATGGACACCGTTGTAGTATGGCAGAGGATAGGCTAGGCCCTCATAAAGAGCCAGCCTGTGTCATGTGTCACACTCTTTCAGACACACAGCTGACAGCTACTGAATTATTCAAAATGTCTATCCCTAAAACGACTGGGCTATGAATAATGACCAAATCTAGATGTAAAAGTAGGAATGCTTTGGGCCTTGGTCAGAGGGTTACTTTATCCCAGCGATGCAGAAAATGCAGATGATTTATCACAAATTAATTTGAATGTTTTAGATTGATTCTGTACGTGACCTCTTGGCTATACAAGGCCACTTGTTCGTGGAATGTTCAGTTTTCCAGGTTGAGGTGTATCTAAATTTTTTCTTTGGAGATTACTTACCGTTTTTGATTTTCAATGCTATTTGCATGAACCTCAGGAAAACCATTCTGCCTGACAACAGAATTCGCTTTATTCAGCGTTGTTACATTTGATGAAGGTAGAAAAGAAATGTAATTTTGTTTCAGAGAAGGCTCCAATTAGCCTGACTCCCCCCTCTCTGCATAAACACATGTCAGATATGCACACGCACATGTTTTGAGCTCTTGCCATGGTTATGTAACAGGAATGTCCAAGGACAAGCTGTGTCCGCCAGTCGAAGGATATCCGACTTGTTCCCAGTATATGCAGCCCTTTCACAGTAAATGAGTGTGGAATCATAATGCTAATTTTACAAAATATTTGAATATACATACAACTAATGCAAATTTCAGGATTATTATTATTTTGTGTATTTAACAATGTATTTAAGAATAAACAACATACATTTAAAATATGCATAAAATATACATCATAAAATCTATAATTTTACAAGACACTTGCTGTGTCTTTGGTCAAAAATGACCGATGTGATTTATGATGAAAATGTCCACCTATTTCTATCAACACCCAGACTGACTGCATTAAATGTGACATCTGACAACTTAATCATTTGTTATCAGTCATAAGTCTTTCAGTCTTGGACATTCATGTCAAAGGCCAGCCATTTTTGACCAGACACAACAAATGTATCAATACCATGAATCCTTATGAGTAATAAGAATAAAAGAAAATAGATTTTATTAAAGACTGAAGAAGTTTCAAAATGGTCATTTTTGACCAGAACACAGCATGAGGGTCTTATGAAGCAGGGTTCAAGGAAAGTGTTACAGATACAAAATTAGTAACTTCCCAAAGAGACGAAAAGAGTCAATGAAGCGGAGTGTCCGGACTATAGTTATAGTTACAGTTTAGGTTTTTAGGACTAATAGCAAATTATGCAACATTATGCAGCCATTGCAGTGTAAATTCAACTGCACAGTGTATTACCGTAACCACTCTTTTGGTTCCCTTGATATGACAGTTCAGCTACAGCATATTGAGGTGCACCGAATGTAATACACTTTAGTTAAAGGTCTGTCTTTAGAATGCACTTTAGTTAAAGGTCTGTCTTTAGTCTGGATTTTCCAGTGTATTTCCGATTTTCATTTCCCATACTTTATTGAATGTTCTGTGCACTCAATGAAATGGTAAAACATATTAATGTAATGTGTCAATGAAATGTTACAGTATTCGGGAATGAATAATGAATGTAAGTTCGCTGCTGGACCCTTATAAGGACACTATTTTGTTCGTAGCAGTGACCCAACATAGTGGCCATTTCGAAACCCTTGAAATGACCAACATAGTGGCCAATATTACATAAGATACCACACAATGTGTTGCATAATCGGTTAACCTTTGGCTTTGCATTATGTAAAAACACATTCAAAAACACTATTTGGAGTGTACCTACAATGATATACACCCATGGCGTCGCACAATAGGGCCTTCTTACCATCTCACTGAGGTGTGACCACAATTGTAGTGGCATTGTATTCAAAGGGTGTGTCTAAGAGGGTGGCCTTTCTGGTGTCAGTGCTCATCACAACGCAGCTTATCTGTATCTGAAACCTGAAAGAAAGGGGTAAGCACTGAAGCACACCTGGTTTTGTATTTTTGTGTGCTGACACAATTTATTGTATAACCTCATGTAAGAAACTCAAGAGAGTGTGACAACTATCTTAAAAATCCTGTCATACCAGCACTGTATTTGGCAGCACTTCAACACTTCTTGAAAAGACTGAGGATGCCTCATTTGAAAAACACTTGACTGACTCAAAGATCAGGTTACACCGTTTCAAAGGTGACCTGTATGAAATGTCTGTGTGTCATTGTGGGAAATGTTAGGTGAAAATTCACCCTCAAGTTTTCTCAGGACTCCGGAGCTGTAGATCAGTATATTTAATCAATAACAATTGCAATTGGGCTCACTCACAGTACAAGGATGAAAGTAAAGCAATATTAAACACATCGCACAAGGTTTATATAGACAGAAGTTTAGCGTTCAGCAGGGATAGCCACGTGGTGGATCTCTGACGTCCGAGGCAAGGATGGAAGTTTTGCACAAGGTCGGAAGAAGCACAGTTCGACCCTTCTTATCACCTCTGGTCTAAACATGCTCTTGTACATATGCAGACTAAGTGGCACCTAATAATCTAAGTTACACACACGCATAAACACAGAAAAGCCATGTTCCTGCTTACATAAGTACATGATTCATATAAGGTAAATAATAATACAAGGCACTTGATTATTATATTCTTAAGTCATTAACAGTGTTTGGAAATTATCTCCATCAGTCGCTCCGTTTATCCGTTTCAATGGATAATTCAAAATCACAATCAAAATCACAAATCATCTTTCTTAATTCGTCAATTATCAATTTCAATGGATAACCTCAAAATCATCTCTCACATGGATTTTCGGAACAGAGAACATTACTGAGCATCACTCCATATCATCATTAGTTAATCATTTAAAATGTCATCACATTTCTCATCACACATTTGTATACTTTGCATTTGTAGGCCAACATAGTGGGTGTCGACTGTGTGTGTGTATCATTAGCTCGCCTAGGCTTCTGATAACATTCAAACAAGGTTTCTTTGCTGTGTCCTTGAAGGCCCTGTTCCCCATCAGGCATTCTGCAGATCACATCGGCTGTTGAATATTACTGGGCAGGAACATGTAAACAGTCTCTTTGTGGAAAGTGTGTTTGGGCAGTCTGGTTTTCCACCACGGATGATCTTTGGCCAGGCCCTATTGCGGATATTTGACCAGGACCGGTGCCTGTTGTGATCAATATGCTAACAGTCCCTAATGTAGAGCAGTACAGTTATTATCAAAAGTTTCACACATTGTTTCATTTTTCCCTTGTAACTCCCCATGACTTCCCAGAGATAGGACCGCCCCTCCCTCCCAGTATCCACTAGGCTCTTTTACCCCACTGGACAGTGTAGTTTTCTTCACAAGGTTTGAGACGAAAAATTGCCTAACGCAAAGAATCCCCTTTGTAGCTGGACTTCTGTCACAGTGTTCCGGCCTTGGAAAACTAGTGTAGAGGAAGACAGCTCCTATCCTCCTGGTGGCCAGGTGGCTGTCTCCGCTATCTTGACTGCGGTAGATGTTGACAGTAGCACTTGGTATGGTCTGTCCCACTTGGGCGAGCGGCAGTGTTTTCTTTTGAGGCTGTTGATTAGGACCCAATCTCCTGACCCAACCTTGGTTTCAGCCTCACAGGTTCCTGTAAAGCAGAGAGTTCTGAGAGCATTTTGCTAAATCACATTTTTTCCATATATTCTGCAAATGTATATTTAATCTCTCAGTCTGTTTCAGCAAATGGTTTGAGTGCTGAGGCAGTGTAGATTCTTCCATACATCATTTCAAACAGTGATGACAATATGCATGCTTAATTTCACTAATTTCACTCTTGGATTGTCAATTTGCTTTTAATAGTTTGGATTTAACTCAATAAAATCAATAATGAATGATTAAACATCTTTCTCATAAAATATAAATCAGAAGTAAATTATCTCCATCAGGAAATATTTTAAGTCCCACTTCTTCGACAATAATTGTCATCTTTGTACAGTGTCACGTATTCTGTTTAAAGTGGATGAGCTGAGATTTACCCCGGTTTTGCCATAGATAGATGCAGTAGATAGATAGGAAGGAAGAAAGTAAGTAAGTGGATGATCCATGATTCACCTTTATTTAAAAAAACAAAAAGAAGATAATGAATAAATAACTAACTAAATAAAACACAGTGTACGAGCTGAGATTCACCCCTGTGTTTCAAATGAATAACTAAGCAAGTATGAAGATAAATAAACAAAACAAATAAATAAACAAAACAAATAAATAAACAAAACAATTGGTTGACTCAGAGGTGACTCAGAGGTGACACGTACAGAATGTCCCTCAGTCTACTGTCACGTATTCTATGCAGAGTGGATGAGCTGAGGGTCACCCCTGTTTTATAAGAACAGCAACTTACCACTGCAAATAGTTAAGAAAGTCGGTAAGTAAGTAAAAAGTCAAATAAATTAGTATCTAAAACACTTGGACGCATTTGACTGACTCAGAGATGACGTATAGATGGTCCTTGGTCACTGTGGGACATATGCCATCCTTGCCGGGCTTCTTCGTCAAGAATTTTGACCTTTATACAGTGTCAGGTATTCTGTGTATAGTGGATGAGTTGAGATTCACCCCTGTGTTTGCCAACAGATAACTAAGTAAGTAAATGACTTGAAAACACTTGGAAAAGCACATGACTGGCTCAGGGATGACATATATAAAATGGCCTTGGTTACTGTGGAACCTATTATGGCAAGCCAAACAGGGTTACTGTGGAACCTATTATGGCAAGCCAGACAGGAATTATTGAACTCTGATACATATACAATGAAGTCTGATATAGATAGAATGAACTATCGTGACTGTGCTACCTGGATTCACCAATAAAGAGTTTACCTCCCCATTTTTGAAACGTGGTGGCCAATATTACGTAAGACAAACCATCTGGCTATGGTCTGAATTGTGGCTGATTACATTGTCAAGGCAACGGGGACCTGATACTTTGCCAGAACACAGCCTCTGGCAGAAAGAGAGAGAGAGATTTGGCTAACAGAATGCATTAAACATGGTTGAGGATCTGTGATGCTTTGGGGCACTATAGGGTGCTATTGTTTGCATACGTGGCATTATGGATTCCAGGAAGCACCAGGTGATTTAAAATCAGAATCTGACTGCCCCGTTTTCGTGGTTGCGTCTTTGAGCAGGAGAACGATGCTAATGCTATGGTGTTCCTGTTTTTCATCTGGGATAGCAGGTGCGAACAAAACCAAGGCTATACGTTTATATAAGCAGAGAGAGCTGACACAATATGTACCTGCGCTGTAAGTCTATTTGGGCGGGGGGGGGGGGGGGGGGGGACATTTGCAAAATGAATACATGCAAAGAGTGGATTGTATAGTTTTGTTAAAATCACTGATCACAATGATGCCAACAGACAACAGACATAAATCTTATACACCAGCTTTGCTTTAAAAACTCCGGGAATCCAACCCTGCAACTTGGGTTCAAAGAACTTCAGAGTCAAACTCTTAATCCCTTATCCTCTTAATACTCCTTGGAAGATCAAGAGAACAGAATGTCCAGAGGACAATGATCAAGTAATTCACCTGTCACTTCAATGACTGCACCCAATAATCTTTGGAATTGTTGCCAACATTACACAGACTACTGCAACATAACATAACACTTATTTCATTATAGCACTCCTGCTCTGCACCAAAACACAACTGCATTAGCCTAGAGTGCAACATAACAGCATTCAGTCACATCATTTGTTTATAGAATCTAATGAGCACGCCAAACTTGAAGAACGGATTGGAAGACAAAGTCAGGATTTCTGGTTCAGTTTATTTCAGCGTGGAGAATGGCCTACCTGACAGTAGGAATGTGTTGGCATTTATACCATTCAATCAGGTAGAATACATGGGTGTGGTACTAAGACAACCCCCTATATGTCATCAGGAAGATGAGCCATTTGGGGTTCAGGTGAGAACATAGGACAAAGGGTGAAAATGACAGCATTCAGTGACATTTGTTTATTAGGTTACAGTACTGTACTGTGCAGTACTGTAACACCACTTATGTATGTGGTTTTATTTATTTCTGGTAATAAAAAAGACTAAATATTCTAAATTAATAGCAAATTCCTTAATTCATTAATTAATTAAGACCCTTTGATATTAATGATGGCGATATAAACTGTAGAATTACCTATTCACTTTTTTGTTATTGAATTTGTTATTATAACTATTGAATTCATTAACCAATTAGTAAATTCTGCAAATATGTCAATTTTTCTATGTAAATATTCTGTCCCATGATCTGTCTCTTTTTTATAGCCATATCCTTAATGCATTCAAAATACTATTACTTTAAACTCTAATGAACAAAATGAGGGTGTCTTTGTCCATTTATGTACTGTACCTATTCAGTTAAATATATAGATTATCATATACCAGGTGGTTTTAGTCAGAGTTTAGGTAAGTATTGGTAAGAAGTGTTTTTAATTAGTTGCTGTTTGCATATCTTTGCATTGTTGATTGTTCTTGTTTTGAGTTCCTAGTGAGTTGATTTACACATGAAATAAAATAAATCACATATGTGTGAGAAATAATATCACAGGTGAAAGATCTGTGTAAAGAGACAAAGGGACAAGCACTGGATGACTGATCAGTATTCTTTAATTTATCATATAAATATTGCTGTCGTCTCAGAGGCATACAGGCTAAGACTGCTCCAGGCATCTTTTTCTTAAACCACCACAATGAGAATCTAGGAGAGATGTGAACTCCAGTCCCTGGTTAAAGTGCAACAACTAAAAGTACAGAAATATCCAACCTGTGAAATACTCTCCTTCAAATTACTCATAACATTGATATCACGAGTTATGGACTACCTTTGTGATTTTAGTTAAACACACACACACATATTCTCTCTCATTTTAACATATCAACATTCTTCACAAGTTATGTGATACGGCCAATACATATTCTGAAAAATAAAGGTATAAATAGATTACATATACAGTATATAGATTATACATATATGTGATATATTATATATATATTATTATATTATACATATATCACTGATATAATATACATTCCTACAAGTAATTAATGCGATTATAAAATGAGTCCAGTCCAACCCTTTAGTATGTCAGGCCTTAAGCGCATCAGGGGTGCGCAAATTGAATGCACATCGAGGAGGACGTATTTCCTTCATGTATCTGTGGAGGAGGGTGGAGCGGTTACCACGGTTACCACGGCTACCACGGCCGTGTGACGAGCACGGAGAGGAGGGTGAGGCTGAAGGTGGTGAAGAGGCTGATCCTGCTGCTGACGTCACCCGAGTTGCTGGCGTTGATGGCTGCGGGACAAATCGGAGAGACAACAGAGGTGAGTGACACCCTCACAAAGTCAAAACACCACCTTCGAGCACACATATCAAAACAGATTAAACCAAGACCTGACAACACCCAATAACTTTTTAGGCAGGGCAATGTTGGTGCATAAGTTGAAGATTTATGTCACACACTGCACCCTTTCTTTGACTGCAAGTTAGTGTTGTTTCACTAAGGAGAAGTGCTGTCACTCTAGATAGGAGTCACTAAGTAGTCACCAATGATATGTGGATAGACTTTACTAAGGAGAGAAGTAAATAGCTGTCACTGAGGAGATCTAGATAGTCGCTAACAAAAAGTCGCTAGATAGCAGTCTCATTGACTCACCTGTGCCATCGACTGTAATAATGTCCATAGTCAGCTTGCCACTTCTTGCTGCTCGTATCATGGTGTTGTATATATCTAAGGCACTTGGTAATGTGGAATTAGATGTGAAGCAAAGTTCTGACTGGTGCAGGATGGAGTTTGGGTAAATGGTTCCATCACTGAGGAAGAGACACGTGGTTAATTAGTGGTGATTCACCTGATGGGTTGATGCCATTATAGATGATTGTACAAATAAGTGCAGTCAATCTGGACAACATTTTTCTTTATCTGTTTTTTTTTTCTCTTTTAGTTGATTTGAGTTAAATACAACATAAATTAAGAACATGTGTTCCAAAAGAACATTGATCATAGTCTTACTTTTTATGTTATATTTGTTTATCTTTAAGGGAAGATAAAGATAAGCATAACTCTACAATATCCATAATAGCATTATAGTCATCAATTACCTGAATGACTTAGGGGTCAAACAGATGAAGTCTGAAGAGTAGTCTTCCTGGAAGAAAGGCTCCAGCTGCAAAGGGAGACATACAATAGTTAGGCTTCTACTTATCTGGTCAAAGACACAGTGTTCAATGCCAGTGTTATTTAGCAGATCTTCAGTCCCTCCAATTTGCCATAATTCACGACTGACACTCACCTCTTTTTTAATGAGGGCCGCCCTACTGCGGTAGGAAGTCGAGTTCACGTCAGCCAGGGTAAGGGCAAATGTCTCATTGGTGGTAAACCGAGAATTAGCCGTCAGCTGTGGAGAATCTATAAAAATACGAGCAAAAGAAGTTGTGGTAAGTGTATGTTTGTGTGGTTGTATATATGTGTGTGTTTAAAATGCTACCATATAAGCTGTCACTTGATGATTAGCCTTGAGGAAAAACACGTGAAACTCACTAATAACGGTGATGCTATTCGATTCTACCGCGAGTGGGTTGGAGGTGCTGACTTCGTCCTTTAGCTGCTGGGCGACCTCATCCACATCTGGGGAAGACTCCGGTGCGTCTTGATCAAACTCCACCTGAATCTCTACCTCCGTATTATCTTGACGATAACGTGTTACGGCCCTGTATTAGGAGAATGAGAAACAAGTCAGGGTACTCGTAGTCATGAACTTGCCTGTTGAAAGCTCTTTATTGGTTAACTATCCCACATACAGAAGCACTGGATGTTGGAGAAAATGGGTAATTTACCTTAATGAAACGACGATGACTCGGATGAACCTTGTTCCATATTTTCTGCTGTAAATTGGTGTGCACTGTGAAACACAGACTTATCATTACAATGGTCACGAATCCAGTTTAATGATCTACACAAAGACATGTTAACAGGTTTATAAGTTTAACAGGCTTGTTTTTTAGGTAAACCAAATGATTGATATAAATGAAACTGAATCATGTAATTGCCTTACCCAGCTAACAATGGATGCTGTAAGCTGTTGGTAGAGGGCGCTTTGAGAGTTGCTGTAATCAGGATTGAAGATTTGGAGCAGCACAACGCGTATTCCGATCATGTAGCGTGGACGGTTTGTTGCAGCTGTTGTTGTTGTAGTTGTTGTTGTTGTGGGTTTTGTTGTGGTGGTCGTGGTGGTTGTTGTGGGGGCTGTTGTGGTGGTCGTGGTGGTTGTTGTGGTGGCTGTTGTGGTAGTTGCCGCAGCTGTTGTGATAGTTGCAGCAGCTGTTGTAGGGGCTTTTGTGGTAGTGGTGGTAGCTGTTGTGGGTGCTGTTGTGGCTGTCGTTGTAGTTGCACCAACTGTTGTGGTAGCTGTTGTGGTAGTGGTGGGAGCTGTTGTGGTAATGGTGAGAGCTGTTGTGGGTGCGTCTGTGGTAGTGGTGGGAGCTGTTGTGGTAGTTGCTGCAGCTGTTGTGGTAGTTGCTGGAGCTGTTGTGGTAGTTGTAGTTGCTGTTGTGGGGGCCATTGTGGGTGCTGTTGTGGTAGTGGTGGTAGCTGTTGTGGTAAGTGCTGCAGCTGTTATGGGTGCTGTTGTGGTAGTTGCTGCAGCTGTTGTAGGGGCTTTTGTGGTAGTGGTGGTAGCTGTTGGGGCTGTCGTTGTAGTTGCAGCAGCTGTTGTGGTAGCTGTTGTGGTAGTGGTGGGAGCTGTTGTGGTAGTGGTGAGAGCTGTTGTGGGTGCCGTTGTTGTAGTTGCAGCAGCTGTTGTGGTAGTTGCAACAGCTGTTGCGGGCGCGTTTGTGGTAGTGGTGGGAGCTGTTGTGGTAGTTGCTGCAGCTGTTGTGGTAGTTGCTGGAGCTGTTGTGGTAGTTGTAGTTGCTGTTGTGGGGGCCATTGTGGGTGCTGTTGTGGTAAGTGCTGCAGCTGTTATGGGAACTGTTGTGGTGGTTGCAGCAGCTGTGGTTGTTGTAGTCGCTGTAGTTGCTGTTGTGGGTGCTGTTATGGGAGCTGTGGTAGTTGCAGCAGCTGTTGTGGTAGTTTCTGGAGCTGTTGTGGGTGCTGTTGTGGTAGTGGTGGGAGCTGCTGTGGGTGCTGTTGTGGTAGTTGCTGCAGCTGTTGTGGTAGTTGCAGCAGCAGTTGTGGTGGTGGTTGCAGCAGCTGTTGTGGTGTTGCAGCAGCTGTTGTGGTGGTTGCAGCAGCTGCTGTGGTATTTGCAACAGCAGTTGTGGTGGTTGCTGGAGCTGTTTTGGTGGTTGCAGCAGCTGTTGTGGTAGTTGGAGCAGCTGTTTTGGTAGTTGCATCAGCTGTTGTGGTAGTTTCTGGAGCTGTTGTGGGTGCTGTTGTGGTGGTTGCAGCAGCTGTTGTGGTAGTTTCTGGAGCTGATGTGGTGGTTGCAGCAGCTGTTGTGGTAGTTGGAGCAGCTGTTGTGGTAGTTTCTGGAGCGGTTTTGGGTGCTGTTGTGGTAGTGGTGAGAGCTGTTGTGGGTGCTGTTGTGGTAGTTGCAGCAGCTGTTGTTGGGGCGATTGTGGTAGTGGTGGGAGCTGTTGTGGTAGTGGTGAGAGCTGTTATGGGTGCCGTTGTTGTAGTTGCAACAGCTGTTGTGGGGGCGTTTGTGGTAGTGGTGGGAGCTGTTGTGGTAGTTGCTGCAGCTGTTGTGGTGCTTGCAGCAGCTGTTGTGGTAGTGGCTGGAGCTGTTGTGGTAGTTGTAGTTGCTGATGTGTGGGCCACTGTGGGTGCTGTTGTGGTAATGGTGGTAGCTGTTGTGGTAAGTGCTGCAGCTGTTATGGGGGTTGTTGTGGTGGTTGCAGCAGCTGTGGTTGTTGTAGTCGCTGTAGTTGCTGTTGTGGGTGCTGTTATGGGAGCTGTGGTAGTTGCAGCAGCTGTTTTGGTAGTTTCTGGAGCTGTTGTGGGTGCTGTTGTCGTAGTGGTGGGAGCTGTTGTGGTAAGTGCTGCAGCTGTTATGGGGGCTGTTGTGGTGGTTGCAGCAGCTGTGGTTGTTGTAGTCGCTGTAGTTGCTGTTGTGGGTGCTGTTATGGGAGCTGTGGAAGTTGCAGCAGCTGTTTTGGTAGTTTCTGGAGCTGTTGTGGGTGCTGTTGTGGTAGTGGTGGGAGCTGCTGTGGGTGCTGTTGTGGTAGTTGCTGCAGCTGTTGTGGTAGTTGCAGCAGCAGTTGTGGTGGTGGTTGCAGCAGCTGTTGTGGTAGTTGCAGCAGCTGCTGTGGTAGTTGCAGCAGCATTTGTGGTGGTTGCAGCAGCTGCTGTGGTAGTTGCAGCAGCTGTTGTGGTGGTTGCTGGAGCTGTTAAGGTGGTTGCAGCAGCTGTTGTGGTAGTTGGAGCAGCTGTTGTGGTAGTTGCATCAGCTGTTGTGGTAGTTTCTGGAGCTGTTGTGGGTGCTGTTGTGGTGGTTGCTGCAGCTGTTGTGGTAGTTGCAGCAGCTGTTGTGGTGGTTGCAGCAGCTGCTGTGGTAGTTGCAGCAGCTGTTGTGGTGGTTGCTGGAGCTGTTGTGGTGGTTGCAGCAGCTGTTGTGGTAGTTGGAGTAGCTGTTGTGGTAGTTTCATCAGCTGTTGTGGTCGTTGCTGGAGCTGTTGTGGTGGTTGCAGCAGCTGTTGTGGTAGTTGGAGTAGCTGTTGTGGTAGTTTCTGGAGCTGTTGTGGGTGCTGTTGTGGTAGTTGCAGCAGCTGTTGTGGTAGTTACAGCAGCTGTTATGGGGGTGATTGTGGTAGTGGTGAGAGCTGTTGTGGTAGTTGCAGCAGCTGTTGTCGTAGTTTCTGGTGCTGTTGTGGTAGTTATAGTTGCTGTTGTGGGAGCCATTGTGGGTGCTGCTGTGGTTGTGGTGGGAGCTGTTGTGGTAATTAATGCAGCTGTAATGGGGACTGTCGTGATGGTTGCAGTAGCTGTGGTTGTTGTAGTCGATGTAGTTGCTGTTGTGGGTGCTGTGGGTGCTGTGGTGATAGTTGTAGTTGCTGTTATGGGGGCCGTTGTAGTAGTTGTAGTTGCTGTTGTGGGGGCTGTTGTGGTAGTTGTAGTTTCTGTTGTCATGGTTGCAGCAGCTGTTGTGGTATTTGCAGCAGCTGTTGTGGTGGTTACAGCAGCTGTTGTGGTAGTTTCTGGAGCTGTGGGTGCTGTTGTGGTAGTGGTGGGAGCTGTTGTGGGTGCTGTTGGAGAAGGAGAAGGAGAAGTGCTGTTCACTAAGGAGAAGTGCTGTCACTTAGGACATCTAGACAGGATTCACTAAGTAGTCACCAATGATATGTGGATAGCCTTTACTAAGGAGAGAAGTAGATAGCTGTCACTAAGGAGATCTAGATAGTCATTAGGAAAAAGTTGCTAGATAGCAGTCTCATTGACTCACCTGTGCCATCGACTGTAATAATGTCCAGAGTCAGCTTGCCACTTCTTGCTGCTCGTATCATGGTGTTGTATATATCTAAGGCACTTGGTAATGTGGAATTAGATGTGAAGCAAAGTTCTGACTGGTGCAGGATGGAGTTTGGGTAAATGGTTCCATCACTGAGGAAGAGATAAGTGGTTGACTAGTGGTGATTCACCTGATGGGTTGATGCCATTATAGATGATTGTACAAATAAGTGCAGTCAATCTGGACAACATTTTTCTTTATCTGTTTTTTTTCTCTTTTAGTTGATTTGAGTTGAATACAACATAAATGAAGAACATGTGTTCCAAAAGAACATTGATCATAGTCTTACTTTTTATCTTCTATTTGTTTATTTTTAAGGGAAGATAAAGATACGCATAACTCTACAATATCCATAATAGCATTATAGTCAACAATTACCTGAATGACTTAGGGGTCAAACAGATGAAGTCTGAAGAGTAGTCTTCCTGGAAGAAAGGCTCCAGCTGCAAAGGGAGACATACAATAGTTAGGCTTCTACTTATCTGGTCAAAGACACAGTTTTCAATGCAAGTGTTATTTAGCAGATCTTCAGTTCCTCCAATTTGCTATTATTCACGACTGACACTCACTTCTTTTTTAATGAGGGCCGCCCTACTGCGGTAGGAAGTTGAGTTCACGTCAGCCAGGGTAAGGGCAAATGTCTCATTGGTGGTAAACCGAGAATTCACCATCACCTGTGGATAATCTATAAAAATACAAGCAAAAGAAGTTGTGGTAAGTGTATGTTTGTGTGATTGTATATATGTGTGTGTTTAAAATGCTACCATATAAGCTGTCACTTGATGATTAGCCTTGAGGAAAAACACGTGAAACTCACCAATAACGTTGATGCTATTCGTTTCCACCACGAGTGGGTTGGAGGTGCTGACTTCGTCCCTTAGCTGCTGGGCGACCTCTTCCACATCTGGGGAAGACTCCGGTGCGTCTTGATTAAACTCCACCTGAATCTCTACCACCGTTTTATCTTGTAGATTACGTGTTTCGGCCCCTCTATTAGAAGAATGAGAAACAGGTCTGAAGTTAGGCTACTCGTAGTCATGAACTTGCCTGTTGAAAGCTCTTCGTGGTTACTAACTATCCCCGTTACCACATACAGAAGCACTGGATGTTGGAGAAAATGGGTAATTTACCTTAATGAAACGACGATGACTCGGATGAACCTTGTTCCATATTTTCTGCTGTAAATTGGTGTGCACTGTGAAACACAGATTTATCATTACAATGGGCACAAATCCAGTTTTATGATCTACACAAAGTCTTGTTAACAGGTTTATAAGTTTAACAGGCTTGTATTTTAGGTAAACCAAATTATTGATATGAATTAAACTGAATCATGTAATTGCCTTACCCAGCTAACAATGGATGCTGTTAGCTGTTGGTAGAGGGCACTTTGAGGGTTGCTGTAATCAGGATTGAAGATTTGGAGCAGCACAATACTTATTCCGATCATGTAACGCGGACGGTTTGTTGCAGTTGTTGTTGTTGCAATTGTTTTTGTTGTGGGGGCTGTTGTGGTGGTCGTGGTGGTTGTTGTGGGGGCTGTTGTGGTAGTTGCCGCAGCTGTTGTGGTAGTTGCAGTAGCTGTTGTGGGGGCTTTTGTGGTAGTGGTAGCGGTTGTGGCTGTCATTGTAGTTGCAGCAACTGTTGTGGTAGCTGTTGTGGTAGTGGTGGGAGCTGTTGTGGTAGTTGCAGCAGCTGTGGTTGTTGTAGTCGCTGTAGTTGCTGTTGTGGGTGCTGTGGTGGTAGTTGTAGTTGCTGTTATGGGGGCCGTTGTAGTAGTTGTAGTTGCTGTTGTGGGGGCTGTTGTGGTAGTTGTAGTTCCTGTTGTCGTGGTTGCAGCAGCTGTTGTGGTATTTGCAGCAGCTGTTGTGGTGGTTACAGCAGCTGTTGTGGTAGTTTCTGGAGCTGTTGTGGGTGCTGTTGTGGTATTGGTGGGAGCTGCTGTCGGTGCTGTTGTGGTGGTTGCAGCAGCTGTTGTGGTAGTTTCTGGAGCTGTTGTAGGAGCTGTTGTAGTTGTGGTGGGAGCTGTTGTGGTGGTTGCAGCAGCTGTTGTGGGGGCGTTTGTGGTAGTTGCAGCAGCTGTTGTGGTAGTTGCAGCAGCTGTTGTGGGGGCGTTTGTGGTAGTGGTGGTAGCTGTTGTGGTAATTGCTGCAGCTGTTAAGGGGGCTGTTGTGGTGGTTGCATCAGCTGTGGTTGTTGTAGTCACTATAGTTGCTGTTGTGGGTGCTGTAGTGGTAGTTGTAGTTGCTGTTATGGGGGCTGTTGTAGTAGTTGTAGTTGCTGTTGTGGGTTCCACTGAAGTTGTTGTTGTGATCTCTGAGGAATCAAGGGGGTCATTTCAGTAAATCTGTGCTGACAATGCCCTCCTTTAAACAAACACATGGTTGAATACGGGTATGGAAATAATTGCTTGCTTACCTTCAAATATTCCTGAACCTTCCTCTATGATTTCCCGTCGGGCTCGTTTCAGTGAAGGCCCTGTCAAAGCTTCAGTTTTCTTCTTGACAGAAACCTCCTTGGGAGGGGCAGGCAATCCATGTTTTGTGCCAGAATTGGCCTTTGGAGTAACCAACATGAATTCGGGATCCTCTTCAAACAAGCCATTATCTGCTTGAGCATTGGCCTTGGAGTCAAAACTGGTCTGAGAGTTGCTTTCCTTCAGCAGGAGGTGCGACCTCTCTAGGTCGCTGTTGAACTCAATGTCATCGACTTGTCTTGGGAAACCCTTGGTGGAAAGGCACAATAGCAGAGCAAGAAGACCTGTGCAGGAGAGAGGTAATGGGAAGAAGCAATTGGTTGGAAATATTGCTAATTTAAAAAGTGATAATGAGGCCAGGCAACTACATATTTTAAAATTAGGATCAAATGGTGCCCTTTCCCCTGGTGGTGATGCAAGAGTTCTAGATTGGGCAGAGCCAAACATTTTTGTCAATTTTCAGAACAAGAGAGTGATTTATAGTTCGTACGAGCTGCCATATAAATCTAGCCAGACAAATCACATTTTCACATCACAAATCACAAATCACACGTTTTTTCAGATGCTTCTAGCCAGAACAATAAAACCTCAAAAACACTGAACACATTGACCACATTTCATACATCAAAACATTAAGATTTGCCCAGCACTGCAACATTAGACAGATACCCAGTGTCAACACTGACACACACATTTCTTATCATGCTCATCAAAGCTGGACAAACTGTCACAAATATCACTTTTGTATTTGTACAGAAGACATACAGAAAACGGTTAGCACTTATATGGCCTTTGGGGGAACATAACAAGCAATGAACCCATGTACACAGAATTAATTTACGACCAATGGTGTGTATTTTTTAAGGTAATACTCCACGAAGAGTTATATGTCTCTAAACCTAACCCAAACATCTTGTAACTATATGTTCTATTATAAAATGCATTTATTAATTAAGTTATAAACATGTTTTTTTTTACGGTTAAAATTAAATGGGCCATGACTCCAGAACCATTCAGATTATCCTAGTTCAAACTCAGAGCTCATAATCAGATTTAGTCTTTCAGGGATCCATGTAATCCACAGCAGTGTAAAACACACATGGCGGACTCAATAAAGTGGTTTGGCCACATTTTAAAAGAATGCTGTGGAAGCTCAATGCTATGCTAGATGTGTAGAAAGATTAATTCATTCATTCATTTATTGCATCAAAAGAATGCCTCTCAGAACAGGTAACACCTTCAGAAAAACATGTGCGTCTGGCAGGGTGGTGCTGTGTTATGCCATGCTATCCCGAGGGCATCCCTGACTGAAAGCTGAATACGATGGCACATATCTGGGTGTGTTGCTGACTACACTGTACAGTATACAAAGTATGCTTTGGAGCTTATCCAAATGAAAAGAGATAATGAGGTGACAACAATGCCTTCTGCCTCCCCATAGCATTTCAAATGGTGTGGTTTGTAGAAACTATCTTACTATTTGTCTTCAGGATGTGTAGAAAGATTTGCGAAATCTACTTGTATGTTTGTTATTATTTGAACACCATGAGCGATGAAGCAGAGCCATATCCAATGTCTTAAACCTTTTACGGTCATGCAGTGTAAAGGAAGAAAAACAAAACAAGGAAAAAAACTATGTGCATTTCTTTGCCCCTTGAGTCGATATTAACACCACCATTTTTAGACATAACATACCAATTGGCAAAAAATGGGTCAATAAGTAAAAAAATGGAAGTTAAAAGGTAGAAAAATGAAAAAATGTTTAATGCAAGATTTAATAATACACAATCGACCAAACGGCTTAAAAGTTAATGCTGTGGGGGGTTCAGGGGCATGATGTTTTTGAGAGTGATGTTTGTGTTTCTATGAATAGAGATTTTACACTGGTTTATGAAAATGAAAATAGTTGCCTGATGCTAAATAAACATAAAGAAATATCACTGACCTGTGAACAGCAGATGGATGGACATGCCTATCAGTTTATCTGAAATAAGAAAGAGATGTATATAACATAACATAACAATCGGTTAACTGTATTAATATAATATACATTACAATGATAAATAAAGGGGCCAACACCACTATGACTGCTTTTTCTGTTAAAAAGAGGAACTTCCAGTATCAGCCAATTTGAGTTATAATGCCATGGAATCCATAAATTGAATTCTACAAATGAATCATTAATGCACAGCAGTTGTAGAGTAAACCATATGACTGAAATGTAATTATGTAATTAATATAATTATATGTAAGTACTTTTTTCCACATTTCAACACAAATTATACATTGATAATTGGACAATAATGTCTTAAAGTCTTCTACAAAAGTTCTGTATGTGTCTATAAGAAGTCACAACTAATAGCTTACCTCTGTGATGTCCTCAGTGAAGAGCCTTTTTGTGAATCCTGATTATATGTGACACTACTGTCCTCTCTCCTGAGTGAGTCTGAGTGAAGATGAGAGAATGCTGGTTATTAACACTTGATAAGAATGCTGCAAACCTGCCACTCCTGTTCATCTGACATCTGACATTTTCCTATTGTGGCTGTTTGGTCTGTCATCAGACACACAGTATTACGCAGGTGCTTCCCCACCCTCTCTCGCCTGGTCATCCACCCAGCCTTGCATTCAGCATTCAGTCACATAATTTGCATAAAAGCCCAAAAATAAATCTTAAAAAAAAAATTGAAATAAAAGAAGACGTAGTCAGGATTTCTGGAGTTTATTCCAGCGTGGAGACACCCTCAAGTGTGTTGATCAAAGAATGGCCTACCTGACAGTAGGAATGTGTTGCCATTTATACCATTCCATCAGGTAGAATACAGGGGTGTGTGTGGTTTTACGACAAATGCACTCAAAATACTATTACTTTACACTCTAATGAACGACATGAGGGTGTCTTTGTCCATTTATGTACTCTACCTATTGAGTGAAATATATAGGTTATCATAGACAAGGTGATTTTAGTCAGCTTTGTTAACTTGTACCGTGATCTCCGATCCCTCAGACGGCACTGCATCAATAACGGTCATTCATCTATAAGCAATGAATTCACATGGGCTCAGGATTACTTTGGCAAACCTTTGTCAAGCACTACAATATGTAGTTATATCCACAAATGCCAGTTAAAACTTTTGTGTGCCAAAAGGAAGCCTTATGTTAACCGTGTCCAGAAGCGTGGTCTACTTCTCTGGGCTCGGAGGCATCTGGGATGGACCATCACACAGTGGAAACGTTTATTGTGGTCAGACGAATCAGAGTTTTAGGTCTTTTATGTTCACATAATATTAAGTGTTTTTGAAATGTCATAAGTGCAGAGAAAATAGTCAGGTATAGGCTCTTAGGCACGTTCTATATGGATGGCTGGATAAAATCAAATCTGGTATGAGTACCATATCCCACTGAGTAAAATAATAATGGGATGAGTAGCGATCATGTAGGGCTAGGCCTACACATTAGGATGCTGTCACTTTAAATAGGTACGCTCCTGGGTTGTACGGAGACAGGTGATCGCACAAAAGGGGAGGTTTTCTTTTTTTGGGTGGTGTGTTGAATGGAGAAGTGGCGGCAAGCTAATTACATACAACTTAGAAAGCCAAATGCCTGTTTTGTTTGAACAAGTTTTGTTTCTTTGCTTATGTTTATTATTTATTATTTTATTCATCAAATGCTGGGTTATTGGAGGCTCCCAGCAACAGCCGTAAGAAAATCGGGGATGCAGCATTTGTCAATTACGCCCCAGTGCTATGGAACATACTGCTTATAGACATCAGGGAAGCCAGCTCGCTTAACATCTTTAAAAGAAAACTAAAAACGTACCTCTTCACATTAGCCTTTAACTAGCTACCACTTCGCACTATATATATATATATAAATACTTTTAATTTAATTTAAATACTTTTATCTACTTGTGATATTAAGGGGTTAGATTAAATATACAGTGCCTTCCACAATTATTGGCACCCTTAGTGAATATGAGCAAAACAGGCTATGAAAAAATATGTCTTGGCTGTTTATCGTCTTGGTCTTTCACTGAAAATATTCACAATTTTTTTTTTTGACATTAAATAAATAGTTTTCCCCAAAACATGTGTGCCACAATTATTGGCACCCCTAGAATTAGTATGAACAGGTAGGTGGTAAAACCTGCTAGGCTCTAGGCCTGCCGCACCTCCACCGGTGCCCTTTGGGCTAGCTGCGGGGTCGTCAGCCGGGGACCACCTTTCACAGATGTTTCGCCCCTTATCCCGGAACATCTCCTGGTGGCGGGGCAGTGAACAGGGACGTCTCCCAGTCACCCCCCCGCAGCTAGCCTTTCTCAGGAGTTGCTCGCTCCCCATGCCTTGTCCCGCCTCCTTAACCAAAGCCAAAAACTTGCCTTCTCTGCTTCCTCAGACAGCTCTCTGGTGGCTTTGTGTAGCTCCTTGCCCCTCAGCCCTTGCTCTTTAAGTAGGCGAGTCTTGAGCTTGAGCTTCCCACAAACCCCCTCGTGCCAACCTCCACTGGAAAGAGTTGTGTACTCCAACCGCTCTCCCTCCACTCCGCAACCAGGTCAGAGTACTTTGCCCTCTTCCTTTCGTGGGCTCCCTCCATCCCCTCCTCCCATGGCACCGTCAGCTCCACAAGCAGCGCAGATCTCTCCGTCCTGGCCCACAGCACCACATCTGGCCTCAGTGTGTTATGTTAGTGAATGAATGCTGCCCCCTAGAGGCTAGAGAGTTCAGGAGTTGAGGATGTACTGAACACGTTAGAGTAAAGCTCCAGTCATCTATACCAATCCGGTGTTGTCTCGTCCTTCTTAAGTTATAGGGTCTACACCTAATAACACAACATGGTGTCAGAAGTGTCTTAGACTAAGTTTGGACCTATTTTGAAGATCTTAGAAGAAGAAACTTCGTCTTTTGGAGTGCTACAACAACTGGAGTTAGCTTGCTAAGTAAGCGCGCGCGAGAGGAGCCGCCTAGCATGGAGCGCTATCAGATTCCCCCACCAGCGAAGTTCGACGTCTCGAAACCGGAGGAATGGCCCAAGTGGAAGAAAAGGTTTGAAAGATACCGGATAGCATCGGGGCTAGATGTACAGCCAGGTGAAAACCAGGTAAACGCCTTGTTATACACTATGGGAGAGGATGCCGAGGATGTAGTAACGTCACTTCAACTCACCGATGAGGCTCTTACAGAATATGAAACTGTGTTGGAGCGGCTAGAAGGCTTCTTTGTGGTAAGAAGGAATGTGATTTTTGAACGTGCAAAATTTAACCTGAGACACCAGGAAGAGAAAGAGACTGTTGATAGTTTTATCACTGCACTTTATTGCTTAGCTGAGCACTGTGGCTATGGTGCCTTACGTGAAGAGTTGATACGGGATAGACTCGTCGTTGGACTGCGTGATAAAAAGCTATCGGAGCAGCTTCAACTGAATGCAGAGCTCACTCTAGACAGAGCCGTCACTCGTGCACGTCAGAGTGAAAGAGTGAAAAAGCAGCAAGAAATAATGAAAAGTAATTTCAAACCGGACACAAGTGCAAATGTAGATAGTGTTTGTTTTCAGCAGAGAAGCTATACTACAAACAAAGAGAAAGTGCGATGGCAAACAAAAGGAAAAATGCATGTAGCTAAACAGCAACACGACAAGGGAAGCGCTTGCAAGAGGTGCGGGAGAGCGCCAGCGCACAGTACACAGCAATGCCCTGCTCGCGATGAAACCTGCAATAGTTGTCATAGGCGAGGTCATTACGCTAGAGTGTGCTTGAGCAGAACAGTAGGCGAAATTGAAGCAGCTACAGAAAGTGATTCTGATGAAGATGTTGCATTTTTGGGTTTAGTTAACTCACAAGACCCAGACAATGGGTGGGTGACAGAACTTAAGATAAACCAGCATGTAACACAGCTGAAGATAGACACAGGGGCAGACGTAACCGTTCTCCCTGAGTCAGAGTACAAGACGTGCAAAAGTTTCCCACCTTTACAGATGTCTGACAAAGTCTTATACGGGGCAGGAATGAACCGCCTCCCTGTTAAAGGAAAATTCACTGCCACACTGAAGAGTGTCAGTTTAAATAACACCATTGAGCAGGATGTTTATGTTGTATCTGAGCTGAAGTCAGGGCTACTTGGCCGCACTGCTAGTGTTGCACTGGGACTTGTAGCCAGAGTAGCTGGCATTAATGCTGCCGTCAGTCAAGAAAATGTGAAAGAACAATTCCCACAGTTATTCAGCGGATTGGGAAAATTAAATGGAGAGTACAAGATAAAGCTGAATCCAGACGCAAAGCCATACTCTTTGTCAACCCCAAGACGCATACCGCTACCTCTCATGGCCAAAGTCAAAAAGGAATTAAAACGCATGGAAGATCTAGGAGTGATCTCAAAAGTTGAACAACCCACTGACTGGTGTGCTGGTATGGTCACAGTTCCAAAACCTAACGATGAGGTTCGTATCTGTGTGGACTTGACAAAGCTAAATAAGTCAGTGAGGCGAGAAAAACACATGCTGCCATCAGTTGAGCATACTCTAGGTCAGCTAGAGGGCGCCAAAGTATTCTCAAAATTAGACGCAAACTCAGGATTCTGGCAGATCCCTCTTTCTGAAGACTCCAGATTACTTACCACATTCATCACACCGTTTGGACGGTACTGTTTTAACCGCTTATGCTTTGGAATTTCATCAGCACCAGAGCACTTCCAACGAAGAATGTCGAGGATACTGGAGGGCTTAGAGGGAGTGCTGTGCCAGATGGATGATGTGCTGGTCTACGCTGAGACGCAGTCAACCCATGATGGCCGCCTGTGGAAAGTGCTGAAAAGGCTGGAAGAGAATGGCGTGACACTGAAAACCGAAAAATGTGAGTTTTCAAAAAGCTCAGTCAAGTTCCTAGGTCAAGTCATCGACGCTCAGGGCGTCAGAGCGGATCCAAACAAGATAAAAGCGGTCGCTGCCATGGAGGAGCCTAGAGACGTCAGCGGGGTGAGACGATTCCTGGGCATGGTGAACCACCTCGGGAAATACATACCTCAGCTGGCAGAGAAGACACAGCCACTGCGAGATCTTCTGCGAGTGAAAAATATGTGGACATGGGGACAACCCCAGCAACAGGCGCTTGACAGCATCAAAGGAGAACTCAGTAGCCCACCTGTCATGGCACTGTACAACACACAGGCATATACGGTTGTGTCTGCCGACTCATCCTCGTATGCTTTGGGAGCTGTCCTGCTACAGAAGCAAGAAGACCACACACTGAAACCAGTAGCATATGCTTCATGTGCTCTCAGTGACACAGAAAGAAGATATGCCCAGATCGAGAAAGAGGCCCTAGCAGTCACATGGGCATGCGAACGCTTCTCAGACTTTCTGGTCGGCATAGACTTCCACATAGAAACCGACCACAAACCACTTGTACCGCTGTTAGGAGTAAAAGACCTGGACGAACTTCCCCCAAGAATCCAGAGACTGCGCATGAGACTGATGCGATATCGCTACACAATTGCGCATGTGCCTGGAAAACTCATGGCCACTGCAGACGTCCTGTCGAGAGCTCCCCAGAAAGGAGAGCCTGATACTCACCTGGAAACGCAGCTGAACCTGTATGTCAACATGATCCTGTCCAGCTTGCCAGCCACAGAGACAAGACTACAGGAAATAAAAGAACACCAAGACAGAGACGAGGTAATACAGGAAGTGAAAAGGTACTGCCATGAAGGTTGGCCTGACAGATGTAGAATAGATGGGAGACTTCGTCAGTATGCACCGTTTGAGGGAGAGCTAACAGTGGAAAAAGGCCTGTTACTGAGAAATAAAAGACTTGTCATACCCAAAACATTACAGGCAGACATAATGGAGAAACTGCATGCAGGCCATTTCGGCATAGTCAAATGCCGGGAACGTGCCAGACAGTCAGTCTGGTGGCCAGGCTTAAGCACCCAGCTCAAGAACCTGGTAGAAGCGTGTGACACCTGTGCGAGAGACAGGGTCCACCATAAGGAGCCACTGATGCCTTCTGACATCCCAGAGAGACCATGGGAGGTTGTAGGAGCCGACCTTTTTGAGTGGAACCAGCATCAGTATCTCCTGATAGTGGATTACCTTTCCCGTTACATTGAGATAGCCAAACTGTCAAGCACTACTTCAGCAGCAGTCATACAGCATCTCAAGTCTATCTTTGCCAGACACGGGATCCCCTCAACAGTAAGAACGGACAATGGTCCCCAGTTTTCATCTGATCTTTTTTGTCAGTTTGCAAAAGGCTGGTCATTTCAACACATCACATCAAGCCCAAGATTCCCTCAGAGTAACGGGGAAGCAGAACGAGCAGTGAGAACCATCAAACACATGCTGAAGAAGGAGTCTGACCCTTATCTAGCACTCATGACCTACCGAACCACCCCTTTATCCAATGGTCATAGTCCAGCTGAACTGCTGATGGGTAGACGCCTTAGAACCACACTGCCCGTAGTACCATCTTCTCTCCGACCCAGATGGACTAATCTGCAACAACTGAGACAGAAGGAGCAAGAAAGTAAAAAGAGACAGCAGCGTGACTTCAACAGACGACACAGAGCTCACCATCTGCCTCGGCTCAACACTGGCGATCATGTCTGGGTGTCAGACACCAAGGAAAGAGGGACAGTGCTGAATGCTGCCCACACACCGAGGTCTTACTTGGTGGAGACCCCCAGCGGAGTTCTTCGCCGTAATCGACGGCATCTCGTCAACACACCTGTTGCCCCAGGAGAGCCTGAGGACTCGCCTGATGCTCCACCGGACACCGCTGCGGCGGAACCACTGCCAGCAGTGCACAATTCTGCTGAACAGGAACACTTGCAGCCCTGCAGTCCTGATCAGAAAAGATACCCGGCAAGAGAGAGAAGAGTGCCAGGGCACCTGAGAGACTTTGTTACTAGTTAGAGTAATGAGTGGCCTAAGGGGCAGAATAACCCCCTCACTCATTTGAACGACTGAGCAGTCTACCTCACCTTCATAGTTAGTTGTGTGATGTTGAGTGTTTTGTATGTGACTTTATGTATTGTGATTTTGTAAAGTTCGAGTAATCTCTGTTGAGAATATTCAATTGTAAGAAAAGGACATTACAAATATAGAGTATAACATTGAAGAAATGGTAGAATGAGTTCAATAACGAGTTGACAGTAAAACAAAGAAATATTGATACTTAAGTGAAATGTTTATTACAGAACTAAGAAAGGGGGATGTTATGTTAGTGAATGAATGCTGCCCCCTAGAGGCTAGAGAGTTCAGGAGTTGAGGATGTACTGAACACGTTAGAGTAAAGCTCCAGTCATCTATACCAATCCGGTGTTGTCTCGTCCTTCTTAAGTTATAGGGTCTACACCTAATAACACAACAAGTGTGGTGCTGCAGATCTCCCCTGGGAAGTGGAGCTGCCTGCCCAAATCCACCTCCATTCTCCATTCCACTCCTGGCAACAAAAGGGTGGATGCTGGTCTCCTTCTGACAGTGTCCCCCTTTTCCCCTTCCCTAAGGAAATGGGTCCTCTGCTGGCTCCCCGGCTGCCTCCCAGCGCTTGCCTCTTGCTTTTTCCTCTCCACTACCTCTGCCAGTTTCCTCAGCACCTGATCGTGCCGCCATCCATACCTGCCCTGGGATAGCGCGGCCTTGCAACCTGACAGAGTGTGTTGTAGGGAAGCATTGATGGTCCCACAGAGGTCACAGGCCTGCTCCGTGCCCAGCCACTGTTGGAGGTTTCGGGGGGAGGGCAGAGTGTCGTAGGTTGCCCTGATGAGGAAACTGAGTCGAGCCTGTGGCAGTTTCCAGAAGTCTGCCCAGCTCACCACCCGACCCGCAACCCCCTCCCATGTCGTCCAGCGTCCCTGCTGCCCCTGCGCCACTGCCTTGACCCTGTACTCTTCCTCTGCCATCTTTGTCACCTCTGAGACAACAAGATCCTTCCTCTCCTTCCTGCTAGCTCTGGACCACAGAATAGGCGGATCTCCCCGTCCAAGGCCAGCGCGCCCCGTCTGGACTCTGCCCACCATCTCCTGGTGCTGCAGCCTGCCCACTGCCTTCTGCACCTCCTCCTCGGCCCTCCACTTCCTCCCAGTCAACACCCGGGCTTCCATGTCCCTCACGGTCTCATCTGTAGATTCCCTCAGCTCCATCACCAGCCTTGCCTTCTCCTGCCTGTAACCTATGGTGATAGATTTCAGGGGAAGCTGAAGTGTGTTCTTTCCATACAGGCTGGCCAATGAGTGGCCCCTTGGGAGTCCTAGCCATTTGCGGATGAACGAGCTGGTTTTCTCATCCATCTTGCTCACGGCTGACGAGGTGACTTCGCACAGCTTCAGCGGCCACATTACCCTTGGGTACAGTGTGAAATTGAAACACCACACCTTGTACTTTCCAGGTAACTGGCTTGAGTCAATTTTGGCCAGGCCTGCTGAGAGCTGCTGCAAGGTGGTCTTTCCTATTTCCTTGTCTGAGAGGCTGGCTGTATATTGCCTCCCAAGACTTCGGATGGGCTGGTCTGCAATGCGTGGGATGTTTTCTCCGCCGATTATAAAGGTGACCCTGTCATTCAGCACCCCTTTCCGCAAGGAAAGGCTCCTTGACTTTTTTGCTTTGAACATCCTGGCCCAAGTGATCAACTCATCCAGCCTCTTCATGAGAAAAATATTATAATTAAAATATAACAAGTATATTTTCAGTCATGTTTTACATTTTTAAGTTCACCTGTTTGTTTAGGAACTCTTAAGAGGTCAACCAAGACTTCCTGTTCCACTGGCGTACAAATATGAGGTGACACAGGCCAAATTCTATTAGTCATTCATCACTATGGGAAAGACCCAAGAACCCAGTGATGATGTGCGACGAAAAGTTGTTGAGCTGCACAAATCAAGAAATGGACACAAGAAAATCTCTAAACAGTTGAAAATACCCATTTCCACTATCATGGAAATAATTAAGAAGTTTAAAGCGTCAGGAGATGTTAAGAATCCGCCTGGAAGAGGACGGGTCTGTACATTGACCCCATGCACCGTGAGGAGGATGGTTCGACTGGCAAAATAATCTCCAAGGATCACAGCTGGAGAATTGCAGATGTTAGTTGAGTCTTGGGGTCAGAAAGTCTCCAAAACTTCCATCTGGCGCCACCTACATCACCACAAGTTGTTTTGGAGGGTTGCCAGAAAAAAGCCTCTGCTGTCAATCAACAACAAACTAAAGCGCCTACAGTTTGCCAAATGTAAGTCAGACTTTCAATGGGACTGAGTTATATGGTCAGGTGAGACCAAAATAAAGCTTTTTGGCAACAAACAGCAAAGGTGGGTTTGGCGTAGACAGAAAGATAGCCATACAGAAAAGCACCTCGTACCCACTGTGAAGTATGGTGGCGGATCTTTGATGTTGTGGGGCTGTTTTTCTTCCAAAGGCCCTGGACATCTTGTTAGGATACATGGTATCATGGACTCCATCAAATACCAGCAGATATGAAATGAAAACCTAACAGCCCCCTCCAGTAAGCTTAAAATGGGCCGTGGTTACACCTTCCAGCAGGACAATGATCCGAAGCACACCTCAAAAATAAACACAAAAATGGTTCACCGGTTGCAAAATAAAGGTTTTGCCATGGCCATCACAGTCCCCCGACCTAAACCCCATAGAAAATCTGTGGGATGAGCTGAAGCCGAGTCTACAAGCGTTGACCTCAGAATCTTTAGGATCTGGAGAGATACTGTATGTAGGAATGGTCTCAGATGGCCATGTGTTCACCAACCTCATCACGCATTATAGGAGAAGACTCAGAGCTGTTATCTTGGCAAAGGGAGGCTGCACAAAACATTAAATTAAGGGGTGCCAATAATTGTGGCACACTTATTTTGGAGAATAATATTTATTTAATGTAAAAAAAAAAAATGTTTCTTTCAATAATTTTACCTCAATGAAAAGGTAAGATTTTTCTGAATATTTTGAGTGGAAGACCAAGAGGATGAACAGGAAAGACATATTTTTTCATAGCCTGTTTTGCTCATATTCACTAAGGGTGCCAATAATTGTGGAGGGCACTGTATCTCTGCAGTTTTATTTTCTATCTTATGCTATGCATTTTATGTATTCAATTTTATAATTTTAATAATAATTATTATCATATTATTTTATTCCTTTATTCCTTTTGCACTATATCTGAGTTTTTATGTTTCTTTGATGTCTATTTTTATGTGCATGTCATTTCTTTGTGCACGTTATGTATTTGCTGTAAAGCCCTTTTCTTTTGCATGAAAGGTGCTGTATAAATAAAGTTTTATTATTATTATTATTATTATTATTATTAAAATTTTCACGGACTGCATTCTCTGGTCCGATCCAAAGCAAGTTTAAGGATAACAGGGATACGGAGGATTCCATTCAGCTTTTTTGTTCCTGTGTTTACGTCGCAATATATATATATATATTTTTGTTTCTGAAGAGGATTGTTTTTTTTTGTTGGATTACGTCTACACACGGGAGCTTTTTTGATTATTATCAAGGAAGCAGGCCGACACTGCGGGCTGTCGGAACACTGGGTCACACTGGGACTTTAAATATTTGTTTCCAAGGGATTTATGTTGAGGAACATTGATATTTTTTTTGTTACGTTAATAGCCACAATTGAATTATTTATGTATACGTGTTTCTTATATGTTTACTCTGCCTAAATGCGTTTATACAGATCTCCTGGTTTTAAGATAACAGTGAAATGTAACGAGTTCTGCTTTGGGGATATAACCGTTGCACACCTTAAGACTTGTTTGCAGGAAGAATTGGACAAAGTTACACCTAGACACCTAGACAAGGTGATTTTAGTCTTGTTCTTGTTTTGAGTTCCAAGTGAGTTGATTTACACATGATGTAAAATAAATCACATATGTGTGAGAAATAATATCACAGGTGAACGATCTGTGTAAAGAGACAAAGGGACAAGCACTGGATGACTGATCAGTATTCTTTCATTTGTAATATAAATATTGCTGTCGTCTCAGAGGCATACAGGCTAAGACTGCTCCAGGAATCTTTTTCTTAAACCACCACAACGAGACTCTCTGGTTAAAGTGCAATAACTAAAAGTACAGAAATATCCATCCTGTGAAATATTCTCCTTCAAATTACTCATAACATAGATATCACAGAATATGGACTACCTTTGTGATTTTAGTTAAAAACACACACACACCCACATTCGCTCTCATTTCAGCATATCAACATTCTTCACAAGTTATTTGATACAGCCAATAAATATACATATAAAATAAGGGTATAAATAGATTACATATACATAAATTACACATATATCACTGATACATTATAACTTCCTACAAGTATTTATTGCAATTATAAAGTATGTCCAGTCCAACCCTTTAATATGTCAGGCCTTAAGCGCATCAGGGGTGCGCGAATTGAATGCACATCGAGGAGGACGTATTTCCTTCATGTATCTGTGGAGGAGGGTGGAGCGGTTACCACGGCTACCACGCCCGTGTGACGAGCACGGAGAGGAGGGTGAGGCTGAAGGTGGTGAAGAGGCTGATCCTGCTGCTGACGTCACCAGAGTTGCTGGCGTTGATTGCTGCGGGACAAAAGGGAGAGTCAACAGAGGTGAGTGACACCCTCAAAAAGTCAAACACCATTCTTCAAGCACACATATCAAAACAGATTAGACCAAGACCTGACAACACCCAATAACTTTTTAGGCAGGGCAATGTTGGTGCATAAGTTGAAGATTAATGTCACACACTGGTGCATAAGTTGAAGATTTAGGTCACACACTGCACCCTTTCCTTGACTGCATATTAGTGTTGTTTCACTAAGTGCTGTCACTTAGGACATCTAGATAGGAGTCACTAAGTAGTCACCAATGATATGTGGATAGCCTTTACTAAGGAGAGAAGTAGATAGCTGTCACTGAGGAGATCTAGATAGTCGCTAAGAAAAAGTCGCTAGATAGCCTCATTGACTCACCTGTGCCATTGACTGTAATAATGTCCAGAGTCAGCTTGCCACTTCTTGCTGCTCGTATCATGGTGTTGTATATATCTAAGGCACTTGGTAATGTGGAATTAGATGTGAAGCAAAGTTCTGACTGGTGCAGGATGGAGTTTGGGTAAATGGTTCCATCACTGAGGAAGAGATAAGTGGTTAATTAGTGGTGCTTAACCTGATGGGTTGATGCCATTATAGATGATTGTACAAATAAGTGCAGTCAATCAACAACATTTTTCTTTATCTGTTTTCTTTTTCTCTTTTAGTTGATTTGAGAATACAACATAAATGAAGAACATGTGTTTCAAAAGAACATTGATCGTAGTCTTACTTTTTATGTTATATTTGTTTATCTTTAAGGGAAGATAAAGATAAGCATAACTCTACAATATCCATAATAGCATTATAGTCAACAATTACCTGAATGACTTAGGGGTCAAACAGATGAAGTCTGAAGAGTAGTCTTCCTGGAAGAAAGGCTCCAGCTGCAAAGGGAGACATACAATAGTTAGGCTTCTACTTATCTGATCAAAGACACAGTGTTCAATGCAAGTGTTATTTAGCAGATCTCCAGTCCCTCCAATTTGCCATAATTCACGACTGACACTCACCTCTTTTTTAATGAGGGCCGCCCTACTGCGGTAGGAAGTCGAGTTCACGTCAGCCAGGGTAAGGGCAAATGTCTCATTGGTGGTAAACCGAGAATTAGCCGTCAGCTGTGGAGAATCTATAAAAATACGAGCAAAAGAAGTTGTGTATGTTTGTGTGGTTGTATATATGTGTGTGTAAAAAAGGCTACCATATAAGCTGTCTCTTGATGATTAGCCTTGAGGAAAAACACGTGAAACTCACTAATAACGGTGATGCTATTCGATTCCACCGCGAGTGGGTTGGAGGTGCTGACTTCGTCCTTTAGCTGCTGGGCGACCTCATCCACATCTGGGGAAGACTCCGGTGCGTCTTGATCAAACTCCACCTGAATCTCTACCTCCGTATTATCTTGACGATAACGTGTTACGGCCCTGTATTAGGAGAATGAGAAACAGGTCTGAAGTTAGGCTACTCGTAGTCATGAACTTGCCTGTTGAAAGCTCTTTATAGGTTACTAACTATCCCGTTACCACATACAGAAGCACTGGATTATGGAGAAAATGGGTAATTTACCTTAATGAAACGACGATGACTCGGATGAATCTTGTTCCATATTTTCTGCTGTAAATTGGTGTGCACTGTGAAACACAGACTTATCATTACAATGGTCACGAATCCAGTTTTATGATCTACACAAAGACATGTTAACAGGTTTATAAGTTTAACAGGCTTGTTTTTTAGGTAAACCAAATGATTGATATGAATGAAACTGAATCATGTAATTGCCTTACCCAGCTAACAATGGATGCTGTCAGCTGTTGGTAGAGGGCGCTTTGAGAGTTGCTATAATCAGGATTGAAGATTTGGAGCAGCACAACGCGTATTCCGATCATGTAACGTGGACGGTTTGTTGCAGCTGTTGTTGTTGTAGTTGTTGTTGTTGTGGGTTTTGTTGTGGTGGTTGTTGTGGGGGCTGTTGTGGTAGTTGCCGCAGCTGTTGTGGTAGTTGCAGCAGCTGTTGTAGGGGCTTTTGTGGTAGTGGTGGTAGCTGTTGTGGGTGCTGTTGTGGCTGTCGTTGTAGTTACACCAACTGTTGTGGTAGCTGTTGTGGTAGTGGTGGGAGCTGTTGTGGTAGTTGCTGCAGCTGTTGTGGCTGTCGTTGTAGTTGCAGCAACTGTTGTGGTAGCTGTTGTGGTAGTGGTGGGAGCTGTTGTGGTAGTTGCAGCAGCTGTTGTGGGGGCGTTTGTGGTAGTGGTGGGAGCTGTTGTGGTAGTTGCTGCAGCTGTTGTGGTGGTTGCAGCAGCTGTTGTGGTAGTTGCTGGAGCTGTTGTGGTAGTTGTAGTTGCTGTTGTGGGGGCCATTGTGGGTGCTGTTGTGGTAGTGGTGGTAGCTGTTGTGGTAAGTGCTGCAGCTGTTATGGGGGCTGTTGTGGTGGATGCAGCAGCTGTTGTTGTTGTAGTCGCTGTTGTTGCTGTTGTGGGTGCTGTTATGGGAGCTGTGGTAGTTGCAGCAGCTGTTGTGGTAGTTTTTGGAGCTGTTGTGGGTGCTGTTGTGGTAGTGGTGGGAGCTGCTGTGGGTGCTGTTGTGGTAGTTGCTGCAGCTGTTGTGGTAGTTGCAGCAGCAGTTGTGGTGGTGGTTGCAGCAGCTGTTGTGGTAGTTGCAGCAGCTGTTGTGGTGGTTGCAGCAGCTGCTGTGGTAGTTGCAGCAGCTGTTGTGGTGGTTGCTGGAGCGTTTGTGGTGGTTGCAGCAGCTGTTGTGGTAGTTGGAGCAGCTGTTGTGCTAGTTTCTGGAGCTGTTGTGGGTGCTGTTGTGGTGGTTGCAGCAGCTGTTGTGGTAGTTTCTGGAGCTGTTGTGGTGGTTGCTGAAGCTGTTGTGGTGGTTGCAGCAGCTGTTGTGGTAGTTGGAGCAGCTGTTGTGGTAGTTGCAGCAGCTGTTGTGGTAGTTTCTGAAGCTGTTGTGGGTGCTGTTGTGGTAGTGGTGGGTGCTGTTGTGGTAGTTGCTGCAGCTGTTGTGGTGGTTGCAGCAGCTGTTGTGGTAGTTGCTGGAGCTGTTGTGGTAGTTGTAGTTGCTGTTGTGGGGGCCATTGTGGGTGTTGTTGTGGTAGTGGTGGTAGCTGTTGTGGTAAGTGCTGCAGCTGTTATGGGGGCTGTTGTGGTGGTTGCATTAGCTGTGGTTGTTGTAGTCGCTGTAGTTGCTGTTGTGGGTGCTGTTATGGGAGCTGTGGTACTTGCAGCAGCTGTTGTGGTAGTTTCTGGAGCTGTTGTGGGTGCTGTTGTGGTAGTGGTGGGAGCTGCTGTGGGTGCTGTTGTGGTAGTTGCTGCAGCTGTTGTGGTAGTTGCAGCAGCAGTTTGGGTGGTTGCAGCAGCTGCTGTGGTAGTTGCAGCAGCTGTTGTGGTGGTTGCTGGAGCGTTTGTGGTGGTTGCAGCAGCTGTTGTGGTAGTTGGAGCAGCTGTTGGTGTAGTTGGAGCAGCTGTTGTGGTAGTTTCTGGAGCTGTTGTGGGTGCTGTTGTGGTGGTTGCAGCAGCTGTTGTGGTAGTTTCTGGAGCTGTTGTGGTGGTTGCTGGAGCTGTTGTGGTGGTTGCTGGAGCTGTTGTGGTGGTTGCAGCAGCTGTTGTGGTAGTTGGAGCAGCTGTTGTGGTAGTTGCAGCAGCTGTTGTGGTAGTTTCTGAAGCTGTTGTGGGTGCTGTTTTGGTAGTGGTGGGAGCTGCTGTGGGTGCTGTTGTGGTAGTTGCTGCAGCTGTTGTGGTAGTTGCAGCAGCAGTTGTGATGGTGGTTGCAGCAGCTGTTGTGGTAGTTGCAGCAGCAGTTGTGGTGGTTACAGCAGCTGCTGTGGTAGTTGTAGCAGCTGTTGTGGTGGTTGCTGGAGCTGTTAAGGTGGTTGCAGCAGCTGTTGTGGTAGTTGGAGCAGCTGTTGTGGTAGTTGCATCAGCTGTTGTGGTAATTGCATCAGCTGTTGTGGTAGTTTCTGGAGCTGTTGTGGGTGCTGTTGTGGTGGTTGCAGCAGCTGTTGTGGTAGTTTCTGGAGCTGTTGTGGTGGTTGCTGGAGCTGTTGTGGTGGTTGCAGCAGCTGTTGTGGTAGTTGGAGCAGCTGTTGTTGTAGTTTCCGGAGCGGTTGTGGGTGCTGTTGTGGTAGTGGTGACAGCTGTTGTGGGTGCTGTTGTGGTAGTTGCAGCAGCTGCTGTGGTAGTTGCATCAGCTGTTGTGGGGGCGATTGTGGTAGTGGTGGGAGCTGTTGTGGTAGTGGTGAGAGCTGTTGTGGGTGCCGTTGTTGTAGTTGCAGCAGCTGTTGTGGTAGTTGCAGCAGCTGTTGTGGTAGTTGCCGGAGCTGTTGTGGTAGTTGTAGTTGCTGTTGTGGGGGCCATTGTGGGTGCTGTTGTGGTAGTTTCTGGAGCTGTTGTGGTGGTTGCTGGAGCAGTTGTGGTAAGTGCTGCAGCTGTTATGAGGGATGTTGTGGTGGTTGCAGTAGCTGTGGTTGTTGTAGTCGCTGTAGTTGCTGTTATGGGTGCTGTTGTGGGAGCTGTGGTAGTTGCAGCAGCTGTTGTGGTAGTTTCCGGAGCTGTTGTGGGTGCTGTTGTGGTAGTTGCTGAGGCTGTTGTGGTAGTTGCAGCAGCAGTTGTGGTGGTGGTTGCAGCAGCTGTTGTGGTAGTTGCAGCAGCTGTTGTGGTGGTTGCATCAGCTGCTGTGGTAGTTGCAGCAGTTGTTGTGGTGGTTGCTGAAGCTGTTGTGGTTGTTTCTGGAGCTGTTGTGGGTGCTGTTGTGGTGGTTGCAGCAGCTGTTGTGGTAGTTTCTGGAGCTGTTGTGGTAGTTGCAGCAGCTGTTGTGGTGGTTGCAGCAGCTGCTGTGGTAGTTGCAGCAGCTGTTGTGGTTGCTGGAGCTGTTGTGGTGGTTGCAGCAGCTGTTGTGGTAGTTGGAGCAGCTGTTGTGGTAGTTGCATCAGCTGTTGTGGTAGTTTCTGGAGCTGTTGTGGTGGTTGCAGCAGCTGTTGTGGTAGTTTCTGGAGCTGTTGTGGTTGTTGCTGGAGCTGTTGTGGTGGTTGCAGCAGCTGTTGTGGTAGTTGGAGCAGCTGTTGTGGTAGTTGCAGCAGCTGTTGTGGTAGTTATTGTTGCTGTCGTGGGAGCCATTGTGGGTGCTGTTGTGGTAGTGGTGGTTGCTGTTGTGGTAATTAATGCAGCTGTTATGGGGGCTGTTGTGGTGGTTGCAGCAGCTGTGGTTGTTGTAGTCGCTGTAGTTGCTGTTGTGGGTGCTGTGGTGGTAGTTGTAGTTGCTGTTATGGGGGCCGTTGTAGTAGTTGTAGTTGCTGTTGTGGGGGCTGTTGTGGTAGTTGTAGTTGCTGTTATGGGGGCCGTTGTAGTAGTTGTAGTTGCTGTTGTGGGTTCCACTGAAGTTGTTGTTGTGATCTCTGAGGAATCAAGGGGGTCATTTCAGTAAATCTGTGCTGACAATGCCCTCCTTTAAACAAACACATGGTTGAATACAGGTATGGAAATAATTGCTTGCTTACCTTCAAATATTCCTGAACCTTCCTCTATGATTTCCCGTCGGGCTCGTTTCAGTGAAGGCCCTGTTAAAGTTTCCAAAGACGTTTTCTTCTTGACAGAAACCTCCTTGGGAGGGGCAGGCAATCCATGTTTGGTGCCAGAATTGGCCTTTGGAGCAACCAACATGAATTCGGGATCCTCTTCAAACAAGCCATTATCTGCTTGAGCATTGGTCTTGGAGTCAAAACTGGTCTGAGAGTTGCTTTCCTTCAGCAGGAGGTGCGACCTCTCTAGGTCGCTGTAGAACTCAATGTCATCAACTTGTCTTTGGAAACCCTTGGTGGAAAGGCACAATAGCAGAGCAAGAAGACCTGTGCAGGAGAGAGGTAATGGGAAGAAGCAATTGGTTGGAAATATTGCTAATTTAAGAAGTGATAATGAGGCCAGGCAACTACATGTTTTAAAATTAGGATCAAATGGTGCCCTTTCCCCTGGTGGTGATGCATAAGTTCTAGATTGGGCAGAGCCAAACATTTGTGTCAATTTTCAGAACAAGAGAGTGATTTATAGTTCGTACGAGCTGCCATATAAATCTAGCCAGACAAATCACATAGTTCATTTTTTCAGATGCTTCTAGCCAGAAAAGTAAAACCTCAAAAACACTGAACACATTGACCACATTTCATACATGAAAACACTAAGATTTGCCCAGCACTGCAACATTAGACAGATACCCAGTGTCAACACTGACACACACATTTCTTATCATGCTCATCAAAGCTAGACAAACTGTCACAAATATCACTTTTCTATTTGTACAGAAGACATACAGAAAACACTTAGCACTTATATGGCCTTTGGGGGAACATAACAAGCAATGAACCCATGTACACCGAATTCATTTAAGACCAATGGTGTGTACTTTTCAAGGTAATACTCCACGAACAGTTATACTGTATGTCTCTAAACCTAACCCAAACATCTTGTAACTATATGTTCTATTATAAAATGCATTTATTAATTAAGTTATGAACATGTTTTTTTTTTACGGTTAAAACCTGAACCGTTGGCAATTAAATGGGCCATGACTCCAGAACCATTCAGATGACATTATCCTTGTTCAAACTCAGAGCTCATAATCAGATTTAGTCTTTCAGGGATCCATGTAATCCACAGCAGTGTAAAACACAAGCTCAATGCTATGCTAGATGTGTAGAAAGATTAATTAATTCATTCATTTATTGCATCAAAAGAATGCCTCTCAGAACAGGTAACACCTTCAGAAAAACAAGTGCGTCTGGCAGGGTGGTGCTGTGTTATGCCATGCTATCCCGAGGGCATCCCTGACTGAACGCTGAATACGATGGCACATATCTGGGTGTGTTGCTGACTACACTGTACAGTGTGAATAGTATACTTTGGAGCTTATCCAAATGAAAAGAGATAATGAGGTGACAACAATGCCTTCTGCCTCCCCATAGCATTTCAAATGGTGTGGTTTGTAGAAACTATCTTACGACTTGCGCACATACACACACATAGCGGACTCAATTAAGTGGTTTGGCCACATTTTAAAAGAATGCTGTGGAAGCTCAATGCTATGCTAGATATGTAGAAAGATTTGCGAAATCTACTTGTATGTTTGTTATTATTTGAACACCATGAGAGATGAAGCAGAGCCATATCCAATGTCTTAAACCTTTTACGGTCATGCAGTGGAAAGGAAGAAAAACAAAACAAGGAAAAAAACTGTGTGCATTTCTTTGCCCCTTGAGTCGATATTAACACCACTCTTTTTAGACATAACATACCAATTGGCAAAAAATGTGTCAAGAAGTTAAAATGTGGAAGTTAAAAGGTAAAAAATGAAAAAAAAAAATAAATTTAAAGCAAGATTTAATAATACACAATCGACCAAACGGTTTAGAAGTTAATGCTGTGGGGGGTTCAGGGGCATGATGTTTTTGTTTTGTTTTGTTTTTGTGATGTTTGTGTTTCCATGAATAGAGATTTTACACTGGTTTAGCTGTATTCTTTTAGGAGCAGGAAACTATTTTTTTTTTTTTAAAGTAAGATTAGAATGAAAATAGTTGCCTGATGCTAAATAAACATAAAGAAATATCACTGACCTGTGAACAGCAGATGGATGGACATGCCTATCAGTTTATCTGAAATGAGAAAGAGATGTATATAACATAACATAACAATCGGTTAACTGTATTAATATAATATACATTACAATGATAAATTAAGGGGCCAACACCACTATGACTTCTTTTTCTGTTAAAAAGAGGAACTTCCAGTATCAGCCAATTTGAGTTATAATGCCATGGAATCCATAAATTGAATTCTACAAATGAATCATTAATGCACAGCAGTTGTAGAGTAAACCATATGACTGAAATGTAATTATGTAATTAATATAATTATATGTAAGTACTTTTTTCCACATTTCAACACAAATTATACATTGATAATTGGACAATAATGTCTTAAAGTCTTCTACAAAAGTTCTGTATGTGTCTCTAAGATGTCACAACTAATAGCTTACCTCTAAAGTGTGATATCCTCAGTGAAGAGCCTTTTTGTGAATCCTGATTATATGTGACACTACTGTCCTCTCTCCTGAGTGAGTCTGAGTGAAGATGAGAGAATGCTGGTTATTAATACTGTTGATAAGAATGTTGCCAACCTGCCACTCCTGTTCATCTGACGTCTGACATTTTTCTATTGTGGTTGTTTGGTCTGTCATCAGACACACAGTATTACGCAGGTGCTTCCCCACCCTCTCTCGCCTTGTCATCCACCCAGCCTTGCATTCAGCATTCAGTCACATAATTTGCATAAAAGCCCAAAAATAAATCTTAAAAAAAAAAATTTAAAAAAAGAAGAAGACGTAGTCAGGATTTCTGGAGTTTATTCCAGCGTGGATACACCCTCAAGTGTGTTGATCAAAGAATGGCCTACCTGACAGTAGGAATGTGTTGCCATTTATACCATTCCGTCAGGTAGAATACAGGGGTGTGTGTGGTTTTACGACAAATGCACTTAAAATACTATTTCTTTACACTCTAATGAACGACATGAGGGTGTCTTTGTCCATTTATGTACTCTACCTATTCAGTGAAATATATAGGTTATCATAGACAAGGTGATTTTAGTCAGCTTTGTTAACTTGTACCGTGATCTCCGATCCCTCAGACGGCACTGCATCAATAACGGTCATTCATCTATAAGCAATGAATTCACATGGGCTCAGGATTACTTTGGCAAACCTTTGTCAAGCACTACAATATGTAGTTATATCCACAAATGCCAGTTAAAACTTTTGTGTGCCAAAAGGAAGCCTTATGTTAACCGTGTCCAGAAGCGCGGTCTACTTCTCTGGGCTCGGAGGCATCTGGGATGGACCATCACACAGTGGAAACGTTTATTGTGGTCAGACGAATCAGTGTTTTAGGTCTTTTATGTTCACATAATATTAAGTGTTTTTGAAATGTCATAAGTGCAGAGAAAATAGTCAGGTATAGGCTCTTAGGCACGTTCTATATGGATGGCTGGATAAAATAAAATCTGGTATGCGTACCATATCCCACTGAGTAAAATAATAATGGGATGAGTAGCGATCACGTAGGGCTAGGCCAGGCCTACACATTAGGATGCTGTCACTTTAAATAGGTACGCTCCTGGGTTGTACGGAGACAGGTGATCGCACAAAAGGGGAGGTTTTCTTTTTTTGGGTGGTGTGTTGAATGGAGAAGTGGCGGCAAGCTAATCATATACAACTTAGAAAGCCAAATGCCTGTTTTGTTTGAATAAGTTTTGTTTCTTTGCTTATGTTTATTATTTATTATTTTATTCATCAAATGCTGGTTTATTGGAGGCTCCCAGCAACAGCCGTGAGAAAATCGGGGACGCAGCATTTGTCAATTATGCCCCAGTGCTATGGAACATACTGCCTATAGACATCAGGGAAGCCAGCTCGCTTAACATCTTTAAAAGAAAACTAAAAACGTACCTCTTTACATTAGCCTTTAACTAGCTATCACTTCGCACTATACATATACACATATATATAAATACTTTTAATTTAATTTAAATACTTTGATCTACTTGTGATAATAAGGGGTTAGATTAAATATACTGTGCCTTCCACAATTATTGGCACCCTTAGTGAATATGAGCAAAACAGGCTATGAAAAAATATGTCTTTGCTGTTTATCGTCTTGGTCTTTCACTCAAAATATTCACAAAAATCTTACCTTTTCATTGAAGTAAAATTATTGAAAGAAAAAAAAAATGTTGACATTAAATAAATATTTTTCCCCAAAACATGTGTGCCACAATTATTGGCACCCCTAGAAAAATATTATAATTAAAATATAACTGAAGTATATTTTCAGTCATGTTTTACATTTTTAAGTTCACCTGTTTAATTAGGAACTCTTAAGAGGTCAACCAAGACTTCCTGTTCCACTGGCGTACAAATATGAGGTGACACAGGCCAAATTCCATTAGTCATTCATCACTATGGGAAAGACCCAAGAACACAGTGACGATGTGCGACGAAAAGTTGTTGAGCTGCACAAATCAAGAAATGGACACAAGAAAATCTCTAAACAGTTGAAAATACCCATTTCCACTGACATGGAAATAATGAAGAAGTTTAAAGCGACAGGAGATGTTAAGAATCCGCCTGGAAGAGGACGTGTCTGTACATTGACCCCATGCACCGTGAAGGAGGATGGTTTGACTGGCAAAATAATCTCCAAGGATCACAGCTGGAGAATTGCAGATGTTAGTTGAGTCTTGGGGTCAGAAAGTGTCCAAAACTTACATCAGGCGCCACTTACATCACCACAAGTTGTTTTGGAGGGTTGCCAGAAAAAAGCCTCTGCTGTCAATCAACAACAAACTAAAGCGCCTACAGTTTGCCAAATGTAAGTCAGACTTTCAATGGGACCGAGTTATATTGTCAGATGAGACCAAAGTAAAGCTTTTTGGCAACAAACAGCAAAGGTGGGTTTGGCGTAGACAGAAAGATAGCCATACAGAAAAGCACCTCATACCCACTGTGAAGTATGGTGGCGGATCTTTGATGTTGTGGGGCTGTTTTTCTTCCAAAGCCATGGACATCTTGTTAGGATACATGGTATCAAGGACTCCCAAGAAATACCAGCAGATATGAAATGAAAACCTAACAGCCCCCTCCAGTAAATGGGCCGTGGTTGGACCTTCTAGCAGGACAATGATCCGAGGCACACCTCAAAATAAACACAAAAATGGTTCACCGGCTGCAAAATAAAGGTTTTGCCATGGCCATCACAGTCCCCCGACCTAAACCCCATAGAAAATCTGTGGGATGAGCTGAAGCCGAGTCTACAAGCGTTGACCTCAGAATCTTTAGGATCTGGAGAGATACTGTATGTAGGAATGGTCTCAGATTCCGTGCCATGTGTTCACCAACCTCATCACGCATTATAGGAGAAGACTCAGAGCTGTTATCTTGGCAAAGGGAGGCTGCACAAAACATTAAATTAAGGGGTGCCAATAATTGTGGCACACATGTTTTGGAGAATAATATTTATTTAATGTCAAAAAAAAAAAAATTCTTTCAATAATTTTACCTCAATGAAAATGTAAGATTTTGCTGAATATTTTGAGTGGAAGACCAAGAGGATAAACAGGAAAGACATATTTTTTCATAGCCTGTTTTGCTCATATTCACTAAGGGTGCCAATAAATTGTGGAGGGCACTGTATCTCTACATCTTATGCTATGCATTTTATATTATTCAATTTTATAATTTTAATAATTATTATTATCATATTATTTTATTCCTTTTTTATTTTATTTTTTTTTGCACTATATCTGAGTTTTTATGTTTCTTTGATGTCTATTTTTATGTGCATGTCATTTCTTTGTGCACGTTATGTATTTGCTGTAAAGCACTTTGAGCTGCATTCTTTTGCATGAAAGGTGCTATATAAATAAAGTTTTATTATTATTATTATTATTTCATTTTTCACGGACTGCATTCTCTGGTCCGATCCAAAGCGAGTTTAAGGATAACAGGAATACGGAGGATTCCATTCAGTTTTTTTGTTCCTGTGTTTACGTCGCAATATATATACTGTATATGTTTTTGTTTCTGAAGAGGATTGTTTTTTTTTTTGTTGTATTACGTCTACACACGGGATCTTTTTTGATTATTATCGAGGTAGCAGGCCGACACTGCGGGCTGTCGGAACACTGGGTCACACTGGGACTTTAAATATTTGTTTCCAAGGGATTTATGTTGAGGAACATTGAAATTTGTTTTGTTACGTTAATAGCCACACTTGAATTATTTATGTATACGTGTTTCTTATATGTTTACTCTGCCTAAATGCGCTTATACAGATCTCCTGGCTTTAAGATAACAGCGAAATGTAGCGAGTTCTGCTTTGGGGATATAACCGTTGCACACCTTAAGGTTTGCAGGAAGAATTGGACAAAGTTACATCTAGACACCTAGACAAGGTGATTTTAGTCAGCTTTGTTAACTTAATGTGTTCATGTAAGTATTAGTTGCTGTTTGCATATCTTTGCATTGTTGATTGTTCTTGTTTTGAATTCCTAGTGAGTTAATTTACACATGATGTAAAATAAGTCACATATGTGTGAGAAATAATATCACAGGTGAAAGAGCTGTGTAAAGAGACAAAGGGACAAGCACTGGATGACTGATCAGTATTCTTTAATTTGTCATATAAATATTGCTGTTGTCTCAGAGGCATACAGGCTAAGACTGCTCCAGGAAACTTTTTCTTAAACCACCACAACGAGACTCTCTGGTTAAAGTGCAATAACTAAAAGTACAGAAATATCCATCCTGTGAAATATTCTCCTTCAAATTACTCATAACATAGATATCACAGAATATGGACTACCTTTGTGATTTTAGTTAAAAACACACACACACACACACATTCTCTCTCATTTCAGCATATCAACATTCTTCACAAGTTATTTGATACAGCCAATAAATATATATATAAAATAAGGGTATAAATAGATTACATATACATAAATTACACATATATCACTGATACATTATAACTTCCTACAAGTATTTATTGCAATTATAAAGTATGTCCAGTCCAACCCTTTAATATGTCAGGCCTTAAGCGCATTAGGGGTGCGCAAATTGAATGCACATCGAGGAGGACGTATTTCCTTCATGTATCTGTGGAGGAGGGTGGAGCGGTTACCACGGTTACCACGGCCGTGTGACGAGCACGGAGAGGAGGGTGAGGCTGAAGGTGGTGAAGAGGCTGATCCTGCTTCTGACTTCACCAGAGTTGCTGGCGTTTATGGCTGCGGGACAAAAGGGAGAGACAACAGAGGTGAGTGATACCCTCAAAAAGTCAAACACCATTCTTCAAGGACACATATCAAAACAGATTAGACCAAGACCTGACAACACCCAATAACTTTTTAGGCATGGCAATGTTGGTGCATAAGTTGAAGATTTATGTCACACACTGGTGCATAAGTTGAAGATTTAGGTCACACACTGCACCATTTCCTTGACTGCAAGTTAGTGTTGTTTCACTAAGGAGAAGTGCTGTCAAATAGGACACCTAGATAGGAGTCACTAAGTAGTCACCAATGATATGTGGATAGCCTTTACTAAGGAGAGAAGTAGATAGCTGTCACTGAGGAGATCTAGATAGTCGCTAAGAAAAAGTCGCTAGATAGCAGCCTCATTGACTCACCTGTGCCATTGACTGTAATAATGTCCAGAGTCAGCTTGCCACTTCTTGCTGCTTGTATCATGGTGTTGTATATATCTAAGGCACTTGGTAATGTGGAATTAGATGTGAAGCAAAGTTCTGACTGGTGCAGGATGGAGTTTGGGTAAATGGTTTCCATCACTGAGGAAGAGATAAGTGGTTAATTAGTGGTGCTTCACCTGATGGGTTGATGCCATTATATATGATTGTACAAATACGTGCAGTCAATCAACAACATTTTTCTTTATCTGTTTTCTTTTTCTCTTTTAGTTGATTTGAGTTGAATACAACATGAATTAAGAACATGTGTTCCAAAAGAACATTGATCATAGTCTTACATTTTATGTTCTATTTGTTTATTTTTAAGGGAAGATAAAGATAAACATAACTCTACAATATCCATAATAGCATTATAGTCATCAATTACCTGAATGACTTAGGGGTCAAACAGATGAAGTCTGAAGAGTAGTCTTCCTGGAAGAAAGGCTCCAGCTGCAAAGGGAGACATACAATAGTTAGGCTTCTACTTATCTGGTCAAAGACACAGTGTTCAATGCAAGTGTTATTTAGCAGATCTCCAGTCCCTCCAATTTGCTATAATTCACGACTGGCACTCACCTCTTTTTTAATGAGGGCCGCCCTACTGCGGTAGGAAGTCGAGTTCACGTCAGCCAGGGTAAGGGCAAATGTCTCATTGGTGGTAAACCGAGAATTAGCCGTCAGCTGTGGAGAATCTATGAAAATACGAGCAAAAGAAGTTGTGTATGTTTGTGTGGTTGTATATATGTGTGTGTTTAAAATGCTACCATATATGCTGTCACTTGATGATTAGCCTTGAGGAAAAACATGTGAAACTCACTAATAACGGTGATGCTATTCGATTCCACCGCGAGTGGGTTGGAGGTGCTGACTTCGTCCTTTAGCTGCTGGGCGACCTCATCCACATCTGGGGAAGACTCCGGTGCGTCTTGATCAAACTCCACCTGAATCTCTACCTCCGTATTATCTTGACGATAACGTGTTACGGCCCTGTATTAGGAGAATGAGAAACAGGTCTGAAATTAGGCTACTCGTAGTCATGAACTTGCCTGTTGAAAGCTCTTTATTGGTTACTAACTATCCCCGTTACCACATACAGAAGCACTGGATTTTGGAGAAAATGGGTAATTTACCTTAATGAAACGACGATGACTCGGATGAATCTTGTTCCATATTTTCTGCTGTAAATTGGTGTGCACTGTGAAACACAGACTTATCATTACAATGGTCACAAATCCAGTTTTATGATCTACACAAAGACATGTTAACAGGTTTATAAGTTTAACATGCTTGTTTTTTAGGTAAACAAAATGATTGATATGAATGAAACTGAATCATGTAATTGCCTTACCCAGCTAACAATGGATGCTGTTTGCTGTTGGTAGAGGGCGCTTTGAGAGTTGCTGTAAACAGGATTGAAGATTTGGAGCAGCACAACGCGTATTCCGATCATGTAACGTGGACGGTTTGTTGCAGCTGTTGTTGTTGTAGTTGTTGTTGTTGTGGGTTTTGTTGTGGTGGTCGTGGTGGTTGTTGTGGGGGCTTTTGTGGTAGTGGTGGTTGTTGTTGTGGGTGCTGTTGTGGCTGTCGTTGTAGTTGCACCAACTGTTGTGGTAGCTGTTGTGGTAGTGGTGGGAGCTGTTGTGGTAATGGTGAGAGCTGTTGTGGGTGCGTTTGTGGTTGTGGTGGGAGCTGTTGTGGTAGTTGCTGCAGCTGTTGTGGTAGTTGCTGGAGCTGTTGTGGCAGTTCTAGTTGCTGTTGTGGGGGCCATTGTGGGTGCTGTTGTGGTAGTGGTGGTAGCTGTTGTGGTAAGTGCTGCAGCTGTTATGGGGGCTGTTGTGGTAGTTGCCGCAGCTGTTGTGGTAGTTGCAGCAGCCGTTGTAGGGGTTTTTGTGGTAGTGGTGGTAGCTGTTGTGGCTGTCGTTGTAGTTGCAGCAGCTGTTGCTGCAGCTGTTGTGGTGGTTGCAGCAGCTGTTGTGGTAGTTGCTGGAGCTGTTGTGGGTGCTGTTGTGGTAGTTGTAGTTGCTGTTGTGGGGGCCATTGTGGGTGCTGTTGTGGTAGTGGTGGTAGCTGTTGTGGTAAGTGCTGCAGCTGTTATGGGGGCTGTTGTGGTGGTTGCAGCAGCTGTGGTTGTTGTAGTCGCTGTAGTTGCTGTTGTAGGTGCTGTTATGGGAGCTGTGGTAGTTGCAGCAGCTGTTGTGGTAGTTTCTGGAGCTGTTGTGGTAGTGGTGGGAGCTGCTGTGGGTGCTGTTGTGGTAGTTGCTGCAGCTGTTGTGGTAGTTGCAGCAGCAGTTGTGGTGGTGGTTGCAGCAGCTGTTGTGGTGGTTGCAGCAGCTGCTGTGGTAGTTGCAGCAGCTGTTGTGGTGGTTGCTGGAGCGTTTGTGGTGGTTGCAGCAGCTGTTGTGGTAGTTGGAGTAGCTGTTGTGGTAGTTGGAGCAGCTGTTGTGGTAGTTTCTGGAGCTGTTGTGGGTGCTGTTGTGGTGGTTGCAGCAGCTGTTGTGGTAGTTTCTGGAGCTGTTGTGGTGGTTGCTGGAGCTGTTGTGGTGGTTGCAGCAGCTGTTGTGGTAGTTGGAGCAGCTGTTGTGGTATTTGCAACAGCTGTTCTGGGGGCGTTTGTGGTAGTGGTGGGAGCTGTTGTGGTAGTTGCTGCAGCTGTTGTGGTGGTTGCATCAGCTGTTGTGGTAGTTGCTGGAGCTGTTGTGGTAGTTGTAGTTGCTGTTGTGGGGGCCATTGTGGGTGCTGTTGTGGTAGTGGTGGTAGCTGTTGTGGTAAGTGCTGCAGCTGTTGCTGTGGTTGCAGCAGCTGTTGTGGTAGTTGCAGCAGCTGTTGTGGTGGTTGCTTGAGCTGTTGAGGTGGTTGCAACAGCTGTTGTGGTAGTTGGAGCAGCTGTTGTGGTAGTGGTGGGAGCTGTTGTGGGTGCTGTTGTGGTGGTTGCAGCAGCTGTTGTTGTAGTTTCTGGAGCTGTTGTGGTAAGTGCTGCAGCTGTTATGGGGGCTGTTGTGGTGGTTGCAGCAGCTGTGGCTGTTGTAGTCGCTGTAGTTGCTGTTGTGGGTGCTGTGGTGGTAGTTGTAGTTGCTGTTATGGGGGCGGTTGTAGTAGTTGTAGTTGCTGTTGTGGGGGCTGTTTTAGTAGTTGTAGTTGCTGTTGTCGTAGTTGTAGTCGCTGTAGTTGCTGTTGAGGGTGCTGTCATGGGAGCTATGGTAGTTGCAGCAGCTGTTGTGGTGGTTGCAGCAGCTATTGTGGTAGTTGCAGCAGCTGTTGTGGTGGTTGCAGGAGCTGTTGTGGTATTTGCAGCAGCTGTTGTGGTTGTTGCTGGAGCTGTTGTGGTGGTTGCAGCAGCTGCTGTGGTAGTTGCAGCAGCTGTAGTGGTGGTTGCAGCAGCTGTTGTGGTGGTTTCTGGACCTGTTGTGGGTGCCGTTGTGGTAGTGGTTGGAGCTGTTGTGGTGGTTGCAGGAGCTGTTGTGGTAGTTGCAGCAGCTGTTGTGGTTGTTGCTGGAGCTGTTGTGGTGGTTGCAGCAGCTGCTGTGGTAGTTGCAGCAGCTGTAGTGGTGGTTGCAGCAGCTGTTGTGGTGGTTTCTGGACCTGTTGTGGGTGCCGTTGTGGTAGTGGTTGGAGCTGTTGTGGTGGTTGCAGCAGCTGTTGTGGTAGTTTCGTGAGCTGTTCTGGTAGTTGCAGCAGCTGTTGTGGTGGTTGCTGCAGCTGTTGTGGTTGTTGGAGCAGCTGTTGTGGTAGTTGCAGCAGCTGTTGTGGTAGTTTCTGGAGCTGTTGTGGGTGCTGTTGTGGGAGTGGTGAGAGCTGTTTTGGGTGCTGTTGTGGTGGTTGCAGCAGTTGTTGTTGTAGTTTCTGGAGCTGTTGTGGGTGCTGTTGTGGGAGTGGTGAGAGCTGTTGTGGGTGCTGTTGTGGTAGTTGCAGCAGCTGTTGTGGTAGTTTCGTGAGCTGTTCTGGTAGTTGCAGCAGCTGTTGTGGTGGTTGCTGCAGCTGTTGTGGTTGTTGGAGCAGCTGTTGTGGTAGTTGCAGCAGCTGTTGTGGTAGTTTCTGGAGCTGTTGTGGGTGCTGTTGTGGGAGTGGTGAGAGCTGTTTTGGGTGCTGTTGTGGTGGTTGCAGCAGTTGTTGTTGTAGTTTCTGGAGCTGTTGTGGGTGCTGTTGTGGGAGTGGTGAGAGCTGTTGTGGGTGCTGTTGTGGTAGTTGCAGCAGCTGTTGTGGTAGTTGCAGCAGCTGTTGTGGGGGTGTTTGTGGTAGTGGTGGAAGCTGTTGTGGTAGTTGCAACAGCTGTTGTGGTGGTTGCAGCAGCTGTTGTGGTAGTTGCTGGTGCTGTTGTGGTAGTTTTAGTTGCTGTTGTGGTAGTTGCAGCAGCTGTTGTGGTGGTTGCAGCAGCTGTTGTGGTTGTTGCAGCAGCTGTTGTGGTTGTTGCAGCAGCTGTTTTGGTGGTTGCTGGAGCTGCTGTGGTGGTTGCAGCAGCTGTTGTGGTAGTTGCTGGTGCTGTTGTGGAAGTTGTAGTTGCTGTTGTGGTAGTTGCAGCAGCTGTTGTGGTGGTTGCAGCAGCTGTTGTGGTTGTTGCAGCAGCTGTTTTTGTGGTTGCTGGAGCTGTTGTGTTGGTTGCAGCAGCTGTTGTGGTGGTTGCAGCAGCTGTTGTGGTAGTTGGAGCAGCTGTTGTGGTAGTTGTAGCAGCAGTTGTGGTAGTTTCTGGAGCTGTTGTGGGTGCTGTTGTGGCAGTGGTGGGAGCTGTTGTGGGTGCTGTTGTGGTGGTTGCAGCTGTTGTGGTGGTTGCAGAAGCTGTTGTGGTAGTTGCAGCAGCGGTTGTGGTGATTGCTGGAGCTGTTGTGGTGGTTGCAGCAGCTGTTGTGGTAGTTGGAGCAGCTGTTGTGGGAGTTGCAACAGCTGTTGTGGTAGTTTCTGGAGCTGTTGTGGGTGCTGTTGTGGTAGTGGTGGGAGCTGTTGTGGTTGCTGTTGTGGTGGTTGCAGCAGCTGTTGTGGTGGTTGCAGCAGCTGTTGTGGTAGTTGTAGTCGCCGTTGTGGGGGCCATTGTGGGTGCTGTTATGGTAGTGGTGGTAGCTGTTGTGGTAATTAATGCAGCTGTTATGGGGGCTGTTGTGGTGGTTGCAGCAGCTGTGGTTGTTGTAGTTGCTGTTGTGGGAGCTGTGGTGGTAGTTGTAGCTGCTGTTGTGGGTGCTGTTGTCGTAGTTGTAGTTGCTGTAGTTGCTGTTGTGGGGGCTGTTGTGGTAGTTGTAGTTGCTGTTGTGGGGGCTGTTGTTGTAGTTGCTGTTGTGGGAGCTGTTATGGTAGTTGTAGTTGCTGTTGTGGGTGCTGTTGTGGTAGTTGTAGTTGCTGTTGTGGGTTCCACTGAAGTTGTTGTTGTGATCTCTGAGAAGTCATAGGGGTAATTTTAGTAAATCTGTGCTGACAGTGCCCTCCTTAAAACAAACACATGGTTGAATACGGGTATGGAAATAATTTCTTGCTTACCTTCAAATATTCCTGAACCTTCCTCTACGATTTCCCGTCGGGCTCGTTTCAGTGAAGACCCTGTTAAAGTTTCAGTCTTCTTCTTGACAGAAACCTCCTTGGGAGGGGCAGGCAATTCATGTTTGGTGCCAGAATTGTCCTTTGGAGCAACCAACATGAATTCGGGATCCTCTTCAAACAAGCCATTATCTGCTTGAGCATTGGCCTTGGAGTCAAAACTGGTCTGAGAGTTGCTTTCCTTCAGCAGGAGTTGCGACCTCTCTAGGTCGCTGTTGAACTCAATGTCATCGACTTGTCTTGGGAAACCCTTGGTGGAAAGGCACAATAGCAGAGCACAAAGACCTGTGCAGGAGAGAGGTAATGGGAAGAAGCAATTGGTTGGACATATTGCTAATTTAAAAAGTGATAATGAGACCAAGCAACTACATATTGTAAAATTAGGAACAAATGGTGCCCTTTCCCCTGGTGGTGATGCAAGAGTTCTAGATTGGGCAGTTTTAATCAGCCGATTCCTTGACCCTTTTTTACATTTGTGTGATTTATAGTTCATAGGAGCTGCCATATAAATCTAGCCAGACAAATCACATAGTTTTCTCTGTGCCAAATTTGAGATGCTTCTAACCAGAACAGTAAAACATCAAACACTGAACACATTGACCACAGTTGATACATCAAAACACTAAGATTTGCACAGCACTGCAACATTAGACAGATACCCAGTGTCAACACTGACACACATTTCTTATTATGCTCATCAAAACTAGACAAACTGTCACAAATATCACTTTTCTGTTTGTACAGAAGACATACAGAAAACGCTTTGCACTTATATGGCCTTTGGGGGAACATAACAAGAAATGAACCCATGTACACAGAATTCATTTAAGACCAATGGTGTGTACTTCTCAAGTTAATACTCCACGTACAGTTAAAACCTAAATCTTTGACAGTTAAAACCTGAACCGTTGGCAATTAAATGAGCCATGACTACAGAACCATTCAGATGACATTATCCTTGTTCAAACTCAATGATCAGATTTGGTCTTTCAGCGATCCATGTTATCAACAGCAGTGTAAAAAAACACACGTAGCGGACTCAATTAAGTGGTTTGGCCACATTTTAAAAGAATGCTGTGGAAGCTCAATGCTATGCTAGATATGTGGAAAGATTTGTGAAATCTACTTGTATTGTTTGTTATTATTTGAACACCACGAGAGATGAAGCAGAGCCATATCCAATGTCTTAAACCTTTAACGGTAATGCAGCGGAATGGGAGAAAAACAAAACGAGGAAAAAAATGAGTCGATATTAACACCACTCTTTATGACATAACATACCAATTGGCAAAAAATGGGTCAATAAGTTCAAAAGTGGAAGTAAACAGGTAGAAAAATGGAAAAATAATGTTTAAAGCAAGATTTAATAATACAAGACACACTCGACCAAATGGTTTAGAAGTTAATGCTGCAATGTGGAGTGTGGTGTTTGTGTTTCCATGAATAGATATTTTACACTGGGGTAGCTGTATTATTTTAGGAACAGGAAACAATTTCTAAAAAATCGATGTAAGATCAGAATGAAAATAGATGCCTGATGCTAAATAAACATAAATAACTATCACTGACCTGTGGACAGTAGATGGATGGACATGCCTATCAGTTTATCTGAAATGCAAAAGAGATGGTTACAATGGAATATAACATAACATAACATAACATAACATATTATAATATCACAATTGATTAATTGTATTAATATAATACACACTACAATGATAGCACAATGATAAATGAAGGTGCCAGCCCCACTATGACTATGCTTCTTCTGACAAAAGAGGAACTTCCAGTATCATCCAGTTTGAGTTAAAGTTCCATGGAATTTTCTCCAAATTGAATTCTACAAATGTATGATTAATACACAATAGTTGAGTAAACCATATGACTGAAATATAATTATATAACTAATGTCATTTTTGTAAGTAGTTTTTTTCACATTTCAACACAAATTATATATTGATAATTGTACAATAATGTAAAGTCTTACAGTCTTAAAGTCTTCTACACAAGTTCTGTATGTTTCTATAAAAAGTCACAACTAATAGCTTACCTCTAAAGTGTGATATCCTTTTTGTGAATCCTGATTATATGTGACACTGCTGTCCTTTCTCCTGAGTGAATCTGAGTGAAGATGAGAGGATGCTGCCTTAATAATACTTGCTGCAAACCCGCCATTCCTGTTCATTTTCTAGTTTTGTTGTTTGCCCTGTCATTAGATGCACAGTATTACGCAGGTGCCTACCCACCCTCTCTCTAGCCTGGTCATCCACCTCGCCTTGTTCCTCGTAAAGGTCGAAAGGTCGTAAGTCGTTCATGTGTTGTATGAAAAGAATGCCTCAGAACAGTTGACACCTTTAGAAAACCAGAGTGGTGCTGTGTTATGACATGCTCTCCCGAGGGCATCCCTGACTGAAAGAAGGAACCCCCCTATCTGGCTAATTTATTTTGTGGTTTGATGGTATGGTATAGCCAACCCCTTCATTTTTCCACAGAATTCATGCCTAAATTTACTTAGACCAGCAGTACGGCGTTTAAGGCGTTGGGAGGTCGGCCATCTAGAGTCCTGGTGTGCAGTCAGCAACCTAGAGCTTAACGTCAACAAGACAGTGGAGGTGACTGTGGACTTCCGTAAAAAGGTTCCGACACATCCTCCACTTGTCATCAACAACTCATCTGTCACTGTAGTAGAGCATTTCAAGTTCCTAGGCACAACCATCACCAACACACTAAAATGGGACAATAACATCACTCAATTAGTGAAGAAAGGTCAGCAGCTCCGGCAGCTGAGAGGACTACAGGTCAGCCCCCCCATCATGGTGCAGTTTTACAGGGCTATCATTGAGAGTGTGCTTACATCCTCTCACTCGGTCTGGTATGACTCTGCCTCTGCCCGCTCTAAGGCCAGGCTCCAAAGAGTCGTACGGGCAGCAGAGCGCATCATCGGCTGCCCCCTTCCCTCCATCAAGGACCTTCACAGCTCCAGATCCCTCAGGAAAGTAATGAAGATCACGGCAGACCCCTCACATCCTGCCAACAGTCTCTTTAACCGTCTCCCCTCTGGACAGCGATACAGGGCCATCATGACCAAAACATCACGTCACCTCAACAGTTTTTCCCCCCAAGCAATAGCCCTCCTAAATAGCTCTCACACACAAACTTTATCGCACTTTATTTAACTTTATTTGATATTATTATTGTTGCACTACCTCCATTCTTATTATATATTATTTTGCTCATACTGGTACTATCTGTCCTTGTATTGTTGTTCTGTGTTGTCTTGTTGTTCTATTTGTGATGCTATAGCCTGCATGGAGAATACCAAAACAAATTCCTAGTATCTGTATACATGGCGAAATAAAGTTGAATTGAATTGAATTGAAGTCAAAAACAAGCAGTAGCAACTAGCAAAAGTAACTAGCAATTACTGACAAGCCATGCCAACCCTTCATCGACACCAACCGCTGCAGAGTTGGCACTGATAAAAGGCTTGCTTGGATGCTAAACAATGTCTTTTGGTGATGTAATTGCTAATGTTGTGCTGTGAAAGATTTTTTTACATTTTTGCAGAACTAGTGCATAGCCTGATTGGCCAGTTGGAATTACCTGTGTGTTTATCTGTCCTTCACATGACCATGGGAATAATATACCAACATATACCATGGAAATAAATTTTTTTTTGCTTTCAAGTTTTTTTTTTGAACATGACAATACTAAGGGGATCCATTAGCATCCGATGAAGTGAGGACCAGAGTGCTTGATGTCTCATGCTTGATTTGAGACTTACACAAGACAATTCTATATTTAGATTTAACGAGACCAGATCAAGTTAACCCCCTCAAAAGTCCTCCATCTACTTTTCAGAATTCTTAGTTTCACCCATGCATGATATATGATGATATGATGATAGCGACAGTATATCTGTACGAAATAAGCTAGTTGGCTATCATCACACTGAATCTTCTCAAAAAGAGGAAAACTCACAGGATGGTATGGCGGTATGTTGTAAAATGGCACGGTGGCTCAGTTGCTTGCACTGCCGCTTCACAGCAAGAAGGTCATGTGTTCGATTCCCGCATGGGGTGCTGTTGGCTCTGGGGGGCTGGTCCTCAGTGCTCAGGTGGGCTATCTCCCGGGCCTTTCTGTGTGGAGTTTGCATGTTCTCCCCGTGTTCACAAGGGGTTTCCTCCACTAAGAACTTCAACAGAAAAACATGCAAGAAGAACAGAACACATGTCCATCCCTGACCAAAGATGGACAGTTCACTTCACTTGGTCCCCGGGCGCTTACAAGCTGCCCACTGCTCCTGGGGCGTCCAAGAGGAGGGACGTTCCAGGATGGGAAAAGGCAGAGAATAAATTTACTGCGACCTCAGGCCTGCGTGTGTGTGTGTCCTGTGTCGCCTACATATATTCACGTGTGTGTTCAGTGTGTCGTGTGTGCCATTAAAACCTGAAAAATTATTACAAATTAAAACCTGACAAATTAAAATAAAGTTGAAATCCTCCTATTCTGATGTGTGCGTGGGAAGGAGAGAGCGAGCTACGCTTAATGCTGTTGAACAGGTATCGGACCCTCACAGGAATGTTGCAAGTCAAGTGTGTCAAAAACAGGCAGATTAATACTTTTGAAAAGAATGCTTCAAACCTGCCTTTCCTGTTCATTTTTCTATTTTGGTTGTTTGGTCTGTCATCAGACGCACAGTATAGTGCAGGTGCTCACCCACCCTCTCTCACCTGGTCATCCACCCAGCCTGGTTCCCTATGTAATTTATTAATTCATTAATTTACGTAGTGCAGTGTTTCCCAAACAGGGGTACGCAACGGGACGTAGGGGGTACGCGCGCGCGCACACGCGCGCGGGGAGGGGGGGGGCGGAATTGTGATTTGCACTTTCATTTGCACCAACCGCTACTACTAGTAGAAGGCCTACAATCGAGGATGCACCTGCCGGAGACAGCAACCCAGGTTGTTTTTCCAAGTCTACCTTGGATCAGGATGTTAGCAGCAGTACAGTTGTTGCTCGCCAAGCTACTAGCTTTTTTGTGTGAAAATCAACTCGGTGTGACAGACATTGTCAAACGCGACATAACAACGCACCTCAGTGAAAAGACTTTGATGTCCTTTGCCACGAGAGTAGGTTCTCAGCTCTGACGAGCATGAAAACAAAATGCAGGCACAGACGGTGTGGAAAACGATTTAAGACTTTCTCAAATTCAGCCAGACATTGCAGAGTTATGTGCATCCTCTCGAGCACACCCTTCTCAATAACTTGTGGTGAGTGTGTACAAACATGAAAACAAATATATATAAATGCGGGGGGGGGGGGGGGGGGGGGGGGGTACGGAGCTGGAGGTTGAATGTCTGATTTAGTGTATCAGAAGAAAACCTCTCAGAACAGGTGACACCTTTAGAAGTATGTGTCAGTGTGTGTGACATTTTGACCGTGTATGCTTGCGGTCCACAGGGAGAGAAATGATCAGTCCCAATCAATAGTTTCTCACAGCAACCCTACTATGACAGCCCAACCCCGTAGAGTGTCCCTGAGCCTAACACACACACACACACACACACACACACACACACACACACACACACACACACACACACACACACACACACACACACACACACACACACACACACACACACACACACACACACACACACTGCTCAGCAACATTTTAACAAGTTAGCTGGTCAGAAAATGGCCATCCTTGGAAGAAAAGCGATGTACTCTTTAAGGTTACAAGTCTGTCCTCTAATGCAATGTATAGAACAAAACGGTAGCCTTAATCCTAAAGCATAAAAAAAAAAACCCTCGTGTGAGTTTGAGTACAAATAACAAGGGTGTTCTGTTGTGAATTCTAGCCATGGGTGTATTTAAAAAAAAAAAAAAAAGCATTGTCATCAAATGAATAAGGAGGACATTGTACATGAATCAGCAACATGGTGAAGTTTGATGTACACTGGGAAGGAAAACATAAAGTTCTCAAATTCCATATTCAAATGCTCAGATAAGATCACCCCTCATGTCATAAGGAGCCCCCCTATGTGGCTAATTTATTCTGTGGTTTGATGGTATGGTATAGCCAACCCCTTAATTTTTAAACAGAATTCATGCCCAAATTCACTTAGAGCAGCAGTACGGCGTTTAAGTCAAAAACAAGCAGTAGCAACTACCAAAAGTAACTAGGAACTACTGACAAGGCATGCCAACCCTTCACCGACACCAACAGCAGCTGGGTTGGCACTCGCCCTAAACGGGCGCCATCTTGGCTACGTAGCGGAAGAGGAGGAGCCCTTCGGCAGCTTTTCAGTTTGGAAAGTTGGCTGACTGACGCCTCGCAAATCACTTCAACCATTATTGCTGGTAACAATAACTGTTATCTAATAGAACAATGCCGATTTCTCGGCGAGAAAACGCCAAAAGATGTACATTTACAAACAAAACACGGCCGTCAGCGGCGTTTGGTCTGCCATCTTTGTTTAAAATTTCCAGTTGGCCCGGAGGAAGCTGGCACACAGATTTATGGGGAAAAGACTTGCACATTTGCGTGAGTCAGTGTTCCATTTGAGAAAACACTATTCAGCGACACAACGCACTACAGATGGAAGTGCGCTGTATTGCAGTGTACTTTGTAAAGTGTTCGGTTTGATAAGACAGCTAATGTCTTTTAGTGATGTAATTGGTAATGTTGTGCTGTGAAAGATTTTTTTACATTTTCGCAGAACTGTCTAGTGCATAGCCTGATTGGCCAGTTGGAATTACCTGTGTGTTTATCTGTCCTTCACATGACCATGGGAATAATATACCAACATATACCATGGAAATTCATTTTTTTTTGCTTTCAAGTTTTTTTTTTGAACATGACAATACTAAGGGGATCCATTAGCATCCAATGAAGTGAGGACCAGAGTAACCAGTTGACATGCTTGATTTGAGACTAACTCAAGACAATTCTATATTTAGATTTAACGAGACCAGATCAAGTTAACCCCCTCAAAAGACCTCCATCTACTTTTCAGAATTCTTAGTTTCACCCATGCATGATATATCATGATATGATGATAGCGACAGTACATCTGTACGAAATAAGCTAGTTGGCTATCATCACACTGAATCTGATCAAAAAGAGGAATACTCACAGGATGGTATAGCGATATGTTGTAAAATAAAGTTGAAATCCTCCTATTCTGATGTGTGCGTGGGAAGGAGAGAGCGAGCTGCACTTAATGCTGTTGAACAGGTATCGGACCCTCACAGGAATGTTGCAAGTCAAGTGTGTCAAAAACAGGCAGATTAATACTTTTGAAAAGAATGCTTCAAACCTGCCTTTCCTGTTCATTTTTCTATTTTGATTATTTGGTCTGTCATCAGACGCACAGTATAATGCAGGTGTTCACCCCCCCCCCCCTCTCTCGCCTGGTCATCCACCCTGCCTCGTTCCCTACGCAATTTATTCATTCATTAATTTAGTGTATCAGAAGAATACCTCTCAGAACAGGTGACACCTTTAGAAGTGTGTGTCAGTGTTTGTGACATTTGTCTTATGTGTGCTTGCGGTCCACAGGGAGAGAAATGATCCGTCCCAATCAATAGTTTCTCACAGCAACCGTACTATGACAGCCCAACCCCGTAGAGTGTTCCTGAGCCACACACACACACATACACACACACACACACACACACACACACATACACACACACACACACACACACACACACACACACACACACACACACACACACACACACACACACACACACACACACACACACACACTTAGGCACATCCACACACCCTAACCACATTCTTACTGTCAAAAGTATCTGATATTGCAGTGGTGCTATTCTAGAAAGCCTGCTCAGCAACATTTTAACAAGTTAGCCGGTCAGAAAATGGCCATCCTTGGAAGAAAAGCGATGTACTCTTTAAGGTTACAAGTCTGTCCTCTAATGCAATGTATAGAACAAAACGGTAGCCTTAATCCTAAAGCATAAAAAAAAAAACCCTCGTGTGAGTTTGAGTACAAATAACAAGGGTGTTCTGTTGTGAATTCTAGCCATGGGTGTATTTAAAAAATAAAAAAAAGCATTGTCATCAAATGAATAAGGAGGACATTGTACATGAATCAGCAACATGGTGAAGTTTGATGTACACTGGGAAGGAAAACATAAAGTTCTCAAATTCCATATTCAAATGCTTCGATAAGATCACCCCTCATGTCATAAGGAACCCCCCTATCTGGCTACTGACAAGGCATACCAATCCCTCAGAGACAGCAACAGTAGCACAGTTGGCACTGATAAAAGGCTTTCTTGTATGCTAAACAATGTCTTTTAGTGAAGTAATTGGCAATGTTGTGCTGTGAAATATTTTTTTTACATTTTCGCAGAACTGTCTAGTGCATAGCTTGATTGGCCAGTTGGAATTACCTGTGTGTTTATCTGTCCTTCATATGACCATGGGAATAATATACCAACATATACCATGGAAACTAATTTGAAAATATTCTTTTTTTTTTTTTTGCTTTCAAGGAAGTTTTTATGACAATACTAAGGGGATTTTTTTTTATGCTAAATATCTCCAACTGTCACAACATTCTGGTCATCTTGTATCATCAATTTATCAGTAAAGCCCAGTCTGGCAAATCCCATAACTATTTGGAATTGTGTGTTTATCTGTCCTTCACATGACCATGGGAATAATATACCAACATATACCATGGAAATTTTTGCTTTCAAGGAAGTTTTTATTTTGAACATGACAATACTAAAGGGATTTTTTTTATGCTAAATATCACCAAGTCACAACATTCAGGTCATCTTGTATCAGTCTGGCAAATCCCATAACTAATTAAACACCCCTATAAACTCTAAACAGTGCAAGTCAGTCTTCCACCAGGGTGTGTTTTTATTGTGTATATTGTTCAATAGAAACAAATTATGTAAATTAATGGGTTTGGGTGGCTTCTGCCGTCAGGAATTACACCACACCTTTCTGTCGTCACTGTGCTTTAGCCCCAGTGTTTGTATTCTGAATTTTTTATTTTTCACGGGTGACTCACTTGAGCATCACTATGGCACAGTGAAGCACAATCACAGCGAGACTACATTCTTACTGTCAAAATCACACACACACACACACACACACACACACACACACACACACACACACACACACTTAGGCGCAAAGATACATCCACACACCCTAACTACATTCCTTCTGTCAAAAGCATCCGATATTGCAGTGCTGCTATTCTTGAGACTTAATGAAAGCCTGTTTGGCAACATTTTTCTAAAAAAAACAAACAAACATTTGGTCCAAAAACTTGTTATGTTGACATATTTATATAGATTGCAGTATGTTGCACTGTGTGCATTGCAGAGGGTTAGCTTGTCAGAAAGTGGCCATCCTTCGAAGAAAAGCTATGTACTCAAATTCGTCTAATGCAATGTATAGAACAAAACGGTAGCCTCAGTCATAAGACATACATAGACTGGGTACATATAGGATAAGCGACTTGGTAATGAGTGAGTTAAGCGGCTCCTGGAGTAGGTCTCTCTTCTCGTACATTACCAGTGTAGTCTGGTCACACAATAATGAAGAACCCCTTGCTTAAAAGGTGTGTGGCTGCCCATGGGTAAAAAACAATGTACGCGAAAGAGTGGACTTCAAAGACCGTGGAAATCAAAGAACATGCCATCTTACACTACACTGTTAGACTTTACATTTTTATTCACTTTAAAGACACATTGGTGTTTCTTTTCGTCCTAAAAGGTTAATGATATTGCCAGAATAACCACAGCTTAAAGTTGTGATAATGTGTAAAATGTGACACCTGTTTTAGAGCATGTGCGGGAGGTTTGTGGGTGAATATCTTTAATTGTGGGTTCATGCCAACTCATTACGTTTCAACATATCATTTGTCATGAAAGATAAGTTGTCCCCTGTCAATCAAGGAACGTCAGATTTCTTGAATTTCTTGGAGTTCTTTTGAGGTGATGGATATTTGCAACCAAGGTCACTGCATGGAATTAAATCCCGCACAGGCAGAGTTCCTGCAGTGAGACTGTGCCAAAGGCATCGATGTTTTGCCAAAAAGCATAGACTTAGAACGCACAAACAAATTACGGGGACTGTTCGTGCGTTTCTGTAACTATGACAACCGGCAGAGAGGAAACAACAGAAGAGGGAAACTGGGTTTGCTGTTTTGTTGTTGTTGTTTGTTTCTTTTTGTTGTTGTTTACTTGTTTGCTCGTTTGGTGAGGACGTTGGCTGATCTGCTAACTATCTTTCTCTCAGATTCGACCATCTATTCACGCTAATAGCAGCATATCTAACTGTTGGTTCGTTTCATTCTTCCTCTGTTGTCCATTCCGCCATTCAATGATTTGCTTGTCGTTATTGTGCCTTTATATCAACTTCACAGATTAGGAATTTACACTCATCATCACAGTGCAAAATGTACATAGTATTAGGACATTTTAAAGGTGTGTGATTTTTAAAGGTGTTTAAAGGTGACTCACCGAATGTGGGCTAATTACATTTCTTCAGCATATATCATTCATTGTTTGTTGTCATAGTTGAATACATAGTGATTAACACTCTTCACATTGGCTTAAAGGTTTTACTCAGTCAAGTGTTGTTCAAAGTTTTCAGGTGTGGTCGCTAACCACAGAACACAAGGTGTGCCTCAGTGCTTTGCTGGGAGGGAGTTCCCCTGAAAAAGCAGAGGGAAAAACTCTTCTCCCAGAAGTGTGTCTTTGGGGGGCAGTTCGACCCGCGGTGCGATATTGGGCCCGGACCCAGGACTCAGCAGAAGTCGTGAGCTCTCAAGGTCATCGTAGAACTCGATGTTGTCCGAGTGACTGGCAAAGCCTTTGGGCACTGGGATGCATAGGGACAATGTAAAAATACCTGTGTAAAAGAGACATTATTAGTGAGGAATAAATTGGTTAAAATGGTTAAGGATTGCATTCAGGGGAGTTCCGGTATGCGTTCGGAGTGGTAAGACGTACGTGGGAGCTCTCTGTGAACAACGTTGAATCTTTATAATTTTAGCGAAGCTTTTTTTAATCTCGTTCTGTTTGTAAATGAACACTATAATTCCTCCTAATCACAAACCAACCAAGATGCGTAAAAGAATGCAGAAATCGGAGTTAGGATCAACTGCTGCTGATGACCTTGCTGGCAATGACAACGAGCTAGCACATAGCATAGCTGAGCCTAGAGGGCTAGCTAAGAACAGTGAACTTACCCCTGCTTTGCTGGAAAAGCTGCTGACCACCACCCTCCGAAAGGAGATCTCAGAGCTCAGGTCTGAGCTGCTTGTCGAAATTCGTAAATCCCAATCTGTGCTCAGCTCGACCGTAGAAGACCACGAGAACAGGATTTCATCATTGGAATCAGCGCTAACGGAGATGTCTGCTAGCTTCCACAACACTGAGAAACAGTGTGCTAGCCTGCTAACTGAAAACCAGCTACTCCGGCATAAGGCTGATGACCTCGAAAACCGTTCCCGCAGGATGAACTTGAGGGTTGTTGGTATCCCCGAAGGCTCGGAACAAGGACGACCCACTGACTTCATGTCATCGTTCTTTGCCACCCTATTCGGTGAGAGTAAGCTCTCTAGACGTCCAGTTATAGAGCGAGCCCACCGCACCCTAAACCCCAAACCAGCGCCTGATCGACCTCCACGAGCCATTATCGTCACTTTCCACCATTTCCAGATGAAGGAGGAGATCGCCCGTCTCGCTCGAAACCAACAAGGCAAGCTCTCATACAAGGACTCTTCCATCAGAATTTTCCCAGACCTCTCTGCTGATCTCGCCCGACGCCGAGGGACATTCAGGGAGATAAAAGGTCAGCTGTACAACGCAGGTATCAAATTCCGCCATAGCTATCCTTCCAAATTAACGGTGACTTTTGAAGGGACTGATCACACGTTTGAAGATCCCTCCGACGCTTCTGCCTTCTTCAATAAGAAGATCAAACCTTCACTGAAGGTTCAGCAAGCTGAACAAACTCAGCGAACTGACAACCAGCAGGTTTGAAATGTTTAAAGTTGGTGACAATGTGATTAGCTATTTAACACTTATTTTCCACCAAACCAATAGCCATACAGATCATATAGAATGTTGTTGAGTTAGCATTAGCCTTTTACCATCAGGTCAAATGTTGTGCAGTAGCTAATAGCCTATGCTGCGTCAATTTCTACACATAATTTTTTCGTATCATTCTGCTCATAATTCTGAAATGTTCTCGCGCCCTCCCTTAAGATCTTCTGTTTTCTTTTGCCGGAACTATACTTTCATGAAGGCAATTTCCAAGGAGGGAGAATATGAATATGTGTAACTATTTGGGTTTACATTTACATTTTGTGTTTATGTGTTCAGCTGGTTATGCTATAGATGTACTGTCCTAAAATAACCCTCTTCTGTTTTCTTTTGCCTGAACTATACTTTCATGAAGGCAATTTCCAAGGAGGTAGAATATAAATATGTGTAACTATTTGGGTTTACATTTACATTTTGTGTTTATATGTTCAGCTGGTTATGCTACAGATGTACTGTCCTAAAATAACCCTCTTCTGTTTTCTTTTGCCTGAACTATACTTTCATGAAGGCAATTTCCAAGGAGGTAGAATATAAATATGTGTAACTATTTGGGTTTACATTTACATTTTGTGTTTATATGTTCAGCTGGTTATGCTACAGATGTACTGTCCTAAAATAACCCTCTTCTGTTTTCTTTTGCCTGAACTATACTTTCATGAAGGCAATTTCCAAGGAAGTAGAATATAAATATGTGTAACTATTTGGGTTTACATTTACATTTTGTGTTTATATGTTGGGCTGGTTATGCTACTGATGTACTGTCCTAAAATAAATTAATATGATCTATAGTGCCTTATCACCTCTAGTGTAAATCCCCCCCCCCCCCCCCCCCCATCATAATGCTTCAAACTGTTTTAGCTAGGTTCACAGTGCTCTCAAAGATAGGTGTTTCTTTGAGAATGAAAATGTGTTTTGACTATGTGGGCGACAGCACTGGCAGGACTTTTTCCCTGTCAGCAGAGGGGCCCTTTTTGACCCCTCTCTTTTATTTGTTATTTTTTTTTTTTGTTATTCTTATTTTCAACTTTAATTTATTTCTTTATGTTTTAGTTATTTACTACCCTAGACTTTTCTTCTCTGGATTATTTTCTTATCTCTGGCACAGGTTTCCTTATACCACCTACTCCAATGAGTATACGGGCCATTTCTGATGTAGGGGCAGTGAACTTTTTGAGTTGGAATGTCAAAGGACTCAATTCTCCAGTCAAGCGTAATAAGGTATTTAGCCATATCCACCAGCTTAAAGCAGATATAATGTTTCTCCAAGAAACACACCTTAAAGCAACTGATCACCAACGATTACACAGGAATTGGATAGGCCAGCAATTTCACTCAAAGTTCCACAGCAAAGCCAGGGGAGTGGCAATTCTTATCCGTAACACGGTCCAATTTTCCCCATCCTCTATCCTTGAAGACCCATATGGGAGATATGTGATTGTGTCTGGTCTCCTGTACTCCACTAAAGTCACTCTTGCTAATATATACGCACCAAATTGGGATGACCACAATTTTGTATCAAAAATTATCTCTCTCCTGCCTGATCTCAACACTTATGAGCTTATTCTCGGAGGCGACTTCAATTGTGTTCTTGACACTAAACTAGATCGCTCCTCCCCTAAACCCGCACACACTTCACTCACAGCCAAGACCATTCAAGCTTTTCTTGAAGATTTTGCCATTTCAGACGCATGGCGCTTCTCCTTTCCCACCTCACACCAATATTCATTCTTTTCTCATGTACACCACTCTTACTCCAGAATTGATTATTTTTTCATTGACCAAAAACTTTTGTCTAAAATTAAGTCATGTTCATATGAAAGTATTACTATCTCTGATCATGCTCCACTCCTGCTAACTCTCCTCTTCCCTGGGAAGCGTTTCACCCTAAAAACCTGGCGATTGAACACCCTGTTACTGTCAGATAGTGATTATACCCGTTACCTATCCAGCGACATTGGACTTTTTTTGGAAACTAACTCCACCCCAGATATCTCACCATGCTCTGTTTGGGAGGCACTTAAAGCATATGTTCGTGGCCGGGTCATTTCTTACTCCTCTTTTATCAGCAAACGACGTAAATCCCGACTGTTAGAACTGTCCACAGATATCCTGACAGTTGACAAACAATACGCAGTCTCACCTAATCCAGAGCTGTATAGGAAAAGGATAACACTCCAGACGGAGTACAATCTGCTCTCTACAAACCAGGCCACCCAATTACTACAGAAAACGCGTCAAACATATTTTGAGTTCGGTGACAAACCTAGTAAACTCCTGGCTTTACAATTAAGGCAGCGATACTCTCAAAACTTAATTTCCCAGATCAGATCTCCTGACTTAGGTGTCACTTCCAACACTTCTGATATAAACACCTGCTTTAATAATTTCTATAAGAGTCTATACCAATCTGAATCAACTGCAGATCAGTCGCTGGTCAATAGCTTCCTAAATACCTTGCCTACCCCCTCTATCAACCAAGACATTAAGTCCAGACTTGACGAACCTCTCTCACTAGACGAAGTAACACAGGCCATAAGATCTATGCAGAGCAACAAGTCCCCTGGACCTGATGGGTTTCCTATTGAGTTTTATAAAACTTTTGGAGATGCCCTGGCAAAACCTATGCTCAATATGTTCAATGAAGCCCTTAACATCGGTTTACTGCCGCAGTCCCTTCGACAAGCCTCTATTTCCCTGATTTTAAAGAAGGACAAGGACCCACTCGAATGTGGCAGCTATAGGCCCAGAAGCCTATGCCCAGTGGATGCCAAAGTATTGGCTAAAGCCTTGGCACGGAGACTAGAATCCATCCTTCCACAGCTAATACATAGTGACCAGACAGGCTTTATTAAAAATAGAATGTCATTTTTTAATATTAGACGGGTAATGAACACTATACACACAGCCTCTACTCCAGGTGCTAAGGAGATTCTTGTCCTTCTTGACGCGGAGAAGGCATTTGACCGCGTTGAGTGGGACTTTCTCTTTGCTACCCTGCGCAGATTTGGTTTTGGCGAGAGATTTATTGCTTGGGTGAAACTCCTATATACTTCTCCCTTGGCTTCTGTGCGCACTAATGATATCTCCTCCCCCTATTTTGAGTTACAGAGAGGGACAAGGCAGGGATGCCCTCTATCCCCTCTTCTCTTTGCTCTCTCCATCGAACCCTTGGCTATAGCCATACGCTCAGACGATAAAATATCTGGCATCACGAGGGGAGGAATAGAACAAAAAATATCACTTTATGCAGATGATGTCATACTCTATCTATCCAATCCAGCTACGTCGCTCCCTCGAGTTCTTCACTGTCTTGAACAATTTGGTGCCATCTCTGGATATAAACTTAACATTAGCAAGAGTGAACTCTTCTCTTTAAATATTGCTTCAGAGGCCCTCCCACGATCGGCCACTGTGTTCAAACTAGCTAAGAATGAATTCAAATATCTTGGAGTTAAAATCACCCGAAAATTTACAGACATGTATAAAAAGAACTTCATATCTACCTTAGAGCGCACCAAACTTGACTTTAGCCGTTGGTCTTCCCTCCCACTAACCCTTATGGGACGTGTAAGCTCAGTTAAAATGAACGTGTTGCCAAAGTTTCTGTACCTTTTCCAAGCAATTCCAATCTTTATTCCCAAGTCCTTTTTCAAATCCCTAGACCAGATCATCTCCTCTTTCATATGGAACAAAGGCCCTGCTAGAATACGAAAGTCACTTCTACAAAAACCAAAAACATCAGGCGGACTTGCCCTACCAAATTTTCAAGTGTATTATTGGTCAGCAAATATACATCGCATACTGTACTGGCTACATTGCCATTATGGCCTTAGTGACTGGGTCCCGACCTGGGTAAAATTGGAGGAGGCTTTATGCAGACCAATGTCTCTTGAAGCACTGGCTTGTGCACCGCTCCCTATGCCCTCTCTCAAACCAGACTGTGGTCCTGTAGTTAGTCAGTCATTGAGAATTTGGAAACAGTTTAAACGTTGCTATGGAATCAAAGCCATTTCTATATTCTCTCCTTGCAACAATAATCCAGCCTTCCCCCCATCTCTGCATGACGATGCATTTGAGGTATGGCGCAGGAAAGGCATTGCGGTATTTAAAGATCTATACATAGACAAAACATTTGCCTCCTTCGCTCAACTATCCCTAAATTTTCAGCTCCCTAAAACTCACCTTTTCAGATACTTCCAGATTCGGGATTTTGTGCAAAAGAATTTTAAAGGCTTTCCAGCAGCCCCTACTGAGACACTTCTAGATAGGATACTGCAAACCAACCCCCACAATAAAGGAGTCATCTCCTCCTTATATGCCCGCATCATAGACTCTGCACCACCTGAAGATCTGTCAGTGCGACAACAATGGGAGATAGATATGGGCTATAAGTTTGATGATGAGGACTGGACTGAAGTCCTAAACAGAATTCACTCCTCTTCCATCTGTGCTCGCCACAGTCTTATTCAACTTAAGTTTATCCACCGAGTATATTGGACCAAAGCCAGACTTTCTAAGATCAATCCTGACATTGACCCTATATGCGATAGATGCAGGCAGGCTCCAGCTACGTTGATGCACATGTTCTGGCTTTGCCCCACATTAATAACGTTTTGGAAGTCCATATTTAGCTCTATTTCTAAAGCCTTAAACATAAACCCTCCCATTGACCCCTCTCCCTCTGTTGCCCTCCTTAACCTCCCACCTACAAATATCCCTCTTTCAAAACGCCAGAAAGATGCCCTAGCCTTTGCCACTTTAATTGCCAAAAGGTCCATTCTTATGGCATGGAAATCTCCACAGCCACCCTCTCATGTTCACTGGATGAGGGATCTAATGAACTGCATTCACCTGGAGAAAATTAGATATACAAGACGAAATAAGACAGAGCAATTCCAATTCACCTGGGGTCCTTTTATATCCCTCTTCTCCTCTCTTAGCTCTACTGAACTTACTCCCCTACTAGTTTCCTAAGTCTGACTCATTCTGTGCCCCCGTACACACACACACACAGCCTCAGCCTAATACACAGAAACATCCATAATCTAGGAATCCAGAGATAACCCCCCCCCCCCCCCCTTTTTTTTTAAATTGTATTTATTTTTTCTCTTCTTTTTTTTTTTTAATTTATTTTAATTTTCTTCAATGTATATACATATATGTATGTGTACAGACTATGATTTGGTCTTTATTTTAGGGTTGCTGTCTGGGTCGTGGGAGGGGGGAAGGGAGAATTCCTTGTAAAACTTGAATCTGTCTCATTTTATGTTTTCATGTGTTGTTACTTCAAGAAAACAATAAAAACAAATTTGAAAAAAAAAAAAAAAAAAAGGATTGCATTCAGAATCATGTTAAGGATTGCATTCTATTTTATAGGTTAAATATTACCAGAGTGGGTTAAAGGTTTGCTTTCTTTTTATTGATTAAAGGTACGGTGTGTAGTTTTAAACACTGTTCTTTAACTAGTGCCAAAGTAAAAATGTCTATTTAATTTTGAGGACTCTCACCACCTAATAGTAAAATGTAATTAACATTAAATGGTTGTAAATACCTTTACCTACCAACAACCATCCGTTTCTTTGGTTTTACTTTTTAAAGGAATGTGTTTGAGTAAAATGAACTATTTATTTTTTTAAAGTCATGGACTATTCACCCCCCTCCCATCTGGCGGTTGTTACAGGAGCCTCTGCTCCCTCACCAGCAGGCTCAGGAGCAGCTTTGTGTGTGTGTGTGTGTGTGTGTGTGTGTGTGTGTGTGTGTGTGTGTGTGTGTGTGTACACTTCTTCCCTGCGGCGGTGAGCCTGCTGAACTCCACACCACCACTCTAATAGCATCATTGCACTCATTACTGCATTCTTTACAGTACTTTAATGAATATGTTATTGGCACTATTCATATTTTGCACAGACTGAAACACCTACACTGTTCTAATGGGAGAAATAAGAATTTGGGAGAAATGTTATCAATAGTTTATTAAATGAAACACATTTTTTCCAGAGCTGTAAATAGAAATGAAGCAGTAATTAAGCAGTTTGAATTATGATATTGAAGTGCCATTAGTCATGACAATCTATTGATGTGCTTTTGTGATGGTAATTAAAGAGGTTGTAATAATGAAAAAATGCACTTGTACAACATTAATAGCTCTGGGTTGGGTAACTGGCTCAACCAGAAAACTGCATTTCTTTTTTAGGCCAAGGGTGAGAGACACCGTCACAGTTAAGGCTAATCCCAACTGATTACATAATTATTAGTGCCATCTATGCTTGTTATGGTCTTTGCAACCAAGTGTGTTGGCTGCTAGCTAGTTAGCTTAGTGAGAGACACTGTGAAAGCCAAGGGCAATCCCAACTATGCTGGTTAAGGTGAAGAGTGTTGGCTGCTAGCTAGTTAGCCCGCTTGTCTTAGAATCTATAATGCTTTTTTTGAGATTGAGTACATTTACACTTATCCAATTCTAGCATGAATTACCAAGTAAACTAAAAAGTGAAAAAAGACAGGTAAAGGGAGCTTCAACAACACAAATGTCAATTTCACAATCCACCTGAACCTTCTGACATAAGACAGTCATAATAATGTCATAATGATGACTTGACAGCTAATACATATATGAATTAACAATAATAAGTGTTGATGTCCAATGCTATGTCCACTGAAGCTATGTTTTTTTAATTGACATGATACATACTAATATCGTTATAACTGGTAATTGTCAGAACAGACTGTAAACGTGTCAGTTGCCATAACAGCCTAGTTCACATGTTAATGACACGCTACTCTGCTTTCTATGTATTTTCCTTGATTGGCTATGTCCTCCTGTTATGCCTCATGTGTAAGTGGCTTTGACCTTAAAGCACTACCAAATGTATAAATGAATACCAAATGTCATCATGAGCTGACCTCTGAACAGATCTGGGACAGATATATTTCACTGTTCACTACACAATTTGCTATGACTGAGGGTTAAAAAAGGCTAAATGTTTCTACGCTACAGTTTCTGTCCTGCTGACAGGGCACTGACCTGAGATCAGTAGGAGGTGGAACATATCTGGCGGTGAAGACGTCCTCAATGACGGAAAGCACAGGAAAGGCTCTGCTGGGTTCACTGACAAAATATAATGTGAGGAGGATCCATTAGCATCCGATAAAGTGAGGACCAGAGTAACCAGTGGACATACCTGATTTCAGACTTACACAAGACAATTCTATATTTAGATTTAACGAGACCAGATCAAGTTAACCCCCTCAAAAGTCCTCCATCTACTTTTCAGAATTCTTAGTTTCACCCATGCATGATATATGATGATATGATGATAGCGACAGTATATATGTACGAAAAAAGCTAGTAGGCTATCATCAAGCTGAATCTGATCAAAAAGAGGAATACTCACAGGATGGTATGGCGATACTGTATGTTGTAAAGGTAAGGCTGAAATCCTCCTATTCTGCTTTGTGCGTGTGAAGGAGAGAGCGAGCTACGCTTAATGCTTTTGAACAGGTACCGCACCGGACTCACCGGAATGTTGCAAGTCAAGTGTGTCAAAATTAGTGTGTGTGACATTTATCATATATGCTTGCGGTCCACAGGGAGATAAATGATCAGTAATCAGTAGTTTTCCTATTTTAAATCCCAATCAATAGTTTTCCACAGTAACCCTTCTTCTACCCATCTTAACACTACGACAGCCCAACCCCGTAAATAAATGTTCACTCTGTGAACTCTGTCTGAGTGATTCCTGAGCCTGAAATGTATAGCACACACACACACACACACACACACACACACACAGACACACACACACACACACACACACACACACACACACACACACACACACACACACACACACACTTACGCACATAGATACATTCACACACCCTTACTACATTCTTTCTGTCAAAAGCATCCGATATTGCAGTGCTGCTATTCTTAGACTTAATGAAAGCCTGTTTAGCAACATTTTTCTAAAAGAAAAAAACCCATTTGGTCCAAAAACATGTAATGTTGACATATTTATATAGATTGCAGTATGTTGCACCGTGTGCATTGCAGAAAGTTAGCTGGTCAGAAAATGGCCATCCTTGGAAGAAAAGCTATGTACTCTTTAGGGCACAGAACATTTTCAGTCAAAAGGGATTTATTATCCAAAAGAGTTTTTAAACAAAGGAACTTAATTGCAGTAGGCCTAGGCCTATTTGTGCACAGCAAACAAGCAGGGAAATAAAACCAGAATAGACCCAAAAGATAGCATGCACTCAAAACAAGTGATGAAACATGCAAACAAGACCACTCAGCTAGGCCTAATTAAGATAGGTGATGCTTCAGACATGCAAAGAAATAGGTTCAATTAATGTTCAAATAAATAGGTTCAAATAGGTCAGTGTTTCCCAAACCCCCCGCACTCATATATATTTTGTTTTTGGGGGGGGGGGGGGGGGGGGGGGGTAGGGTGAAAGGAAAAAGGGGGGAAAAGAAAAGAGGAAAAAAGGGAAAAAGAGAGAAAAAAGGAAGGGATTTTGTATGGCCTAATCCTACATGATTAAAGTTTTTTAATGTTGATGTACATCATAAATTCTTTTTTAAACATTAAACTTCTGTTTTTATATGCATTTCTATGAGAGCAGAGGTTTCCGGTTCGAGTCCCACCGTTGGCAGAAATTGAGGTTTGCATTATTTTCTGCCAAGCTCATTTTTATTATTGGAAATCACAATTTTTTAGTTAATTTTTAGTTTAACCTCATATTAGTGAGATATGGATAATTTTACATTGAATATTTTAAAGCATATATGCATTTATGAGAGAAGAGTTGACCCCAAGGTTCCCAAGGTTCGAGTCCCACAGTTAGCAGAAATGTAGGTGTGCATTATTTACCTCAAAGTTCACTTTTATTACTGGAAATCACAATTTGTTTGCATATTACTTTTTATTCACCTTATATTAGTTAGATATTGATAATTCTACATTGAATATTTCAATATAAGTTCATGTACAGTAATGTGTGAGGTACTTTAGCTGTTTCACAAAATATTTGTGTTCCATTTAATACATCCTTCTATCCACAAAACACAAACAAAACAAAGGAGAAATATACATTTTTGTTGTAAACAAACTTTTATTTGCAATAACCAATTAAACAACAACAACTTTAGCATAATATATATATATAATATGATAATATACAATATATAACAGAAAACATATACAGAACTATATACAGAAAGTTTGAAACTGGGATGCGAAGGGGTTGAGGGGCACTAGCCCAGTGTCCATGCCTCTGTGAGGGGGGGAACAATTTATTAATTTATTTTTCATGCATTTTTTTTATTTTATATCCTCCAACCACTGCTCCTTTAGCCTGACAATGTCATACTCATAATTCTAGTCAGAATATGAGTCTGATACTGCTCCATTGGGCTGTGATTATGGGGCGTATTTCAACCAAACCAGGAAAAAAAATGCCTCTTCGCTCAATTGGAAACACCTACAACCAATCAGAGCAACGTAATCGTCATCGGGGCCAGCTGATAAATTACATTTTTACGAATACCGTAGGAAGGACGGCAAAAACATATTTCCGATCGACATATGCCTTGATCGCGTTTCACTGTTCCTCTTTCAAAATGAATGCGCTATCGATGTCTTCTAAAACATCTCTATCTACACATCTACAGTGCATCTCAGCTCTCCAGCGGCAGCCATGTTTGTTGAAATCTGTCCATCATCGTATAAAGCCCGCCCTGACAATTTGATTCGTCTGGTCAAGTTTTTGGTCAGGCATATTTTCTCCCCAACGGAGCAATGCCAGACCGAACTTACAGACCTCAAATGTTATGGGCGGGGCTAAGTTTGTCTGGTACCCAGGCTACTGCTCCTTGGGAACAGCCTCTACAGAGGGGCAGTATATAATGCCCTTGTACTGGCTGTGTCCAGTCTCTGCTGTCCTGTACTGCCCGCATTTCTTGCACGCTTTTCTGGAGCTGGAGCGGCAGAGGAGAGGCTGGCACCCAGAGCCTGTGGAGCAGCACCCAGCACAGGCCCCTGTGAGGTCACTGGACCCAGCATGAACAGCTGAGAGCCCTAGGGTGGAGCAGAGAAATGTTCTCGCTGGGGGCACGAGCTCACATACGCCGGTGCGACTGCGGACGATACCTTCCACTTCACTTGTGCCTGGCCCACGGTGCTGCCAGCCGGATGGTACTGGTAAACTGGGCCTGGTTGGGGGGGTGCAGATGGTGGGCATACATTAGCAGGGAGGAGAGGGTCAATCACCACAGGCAAGCGGCTGGGCAGGTCCAGTCCTTGCATCACCACCACGTTGCCCTGCCTCTAAGCCCTCTTGTTGTGCCACTGTACCAGGGTGGTGTGGCTCACGTCCACCAGCTGCAGGATGGTATGCTGCATAACAGCCTCATTGGCCAGAATGCGCTGCCTAATCCTCCTGTAGTCATTCAGAATGAGATCCCATCTGGACAGAGAGAGAGAACACAGCAGCCCGTAAGAAAAGACAAAAACATATGCCAGTGTGAATATGTATGACAGGGCACAGAGGGAAAGTAGTAAGACAATAAATGTACCTGACCTGCTGGTTGGTGACGGCCAGAGAGGGCTGGTTCCTTAGCTCCACCAGATACTCTGCCATGCTGTCAACTCGGTCCATGCCTGGCAGCAGCCGCTCAATAAGGCTGATGGCGGCCTCCACGCTGCATGTCCTCTTGCGGCAGTATTGGCTCAGCTCCTTCCTACTTATTCTCCTGTCCACCAGAAGATCAGTAAAGGCTAGCACACCCTCCAGCCTGAGGTGCTCCCACGTCATCTGCCACAACATAGCAAGGTCCCCTGCCTCCCACTCAAAGGTGCATGCAGACAGGCAGCCCATGAAGTTGGGATAGAGCATCGGTGGTGTCGCCGACAGCCAGCCTCCTCATGACATGCTAGATGTACCTGGTCTGCAGGTTGCTCGCCCCCTCACTCACACAGTGGCCACAGTCCACGTATAGCAGGCCTGGAAACGCTGTTTGGCGGTACCGCTCCATCACGTCATCCTGTCCAGTCCCAGCCCCTCCTGCACGGTCATGACACTGGTCAAGATCTAGCCAACCTCGTTGCCAATGGAGGTCACCCAAATAGCTGTCCCCCTGCCATGGCCAGTCAGCTCCTTTGTGATCTGAAATTTGAATTTGAAATTTGAAACAGTGATGTTTAATATTACGCACTTTTTTTTCCTACAGCAGTAAGTGTATGTAGATTAAATGCACAGCACACATTTATAATAACTGCTTATACTTTAAATCAATGTTATTAGCTAACTAACTAGAACAATACAACAGGTACAATAACCAAATAGGTACAGTAGTCAAAAAGTAAACACTGACTGTGAGCGTGCTTTGAACATGAACATACACTCCTGTACCGTTATCGTTACCAATAGCAATCATATTATGCATGATCAGTTACAGTAGCTGTATGATAAAACGACGCTTAACACTGCTGGTCAGGCGTCATACAGATAGCAAGGCAGGTAAGTTCTTATTTTCTTTGGTATTTTTGTCATATTCAGATTTGCAATGATGATTGCTGGGTAATATGTATGTTGTTGTCCAATGTCAACTACGTTACGCCACTGCTCAAAATACTATTACTTTACACTAATGAACAACATGAGGGTGTCTTTGTCCATTTATGCACTCTTCATATTCAGTGAAATATATAGGTTATCATAGACTGCGTGATTTTAGTCAGCTTTGTTAACTTGAACCCATGCATATTTCAACAAGACAATGCAAAACCACATTAAGCACACATTTCAAAGGCATGGCTGAGGAAGAAGAGTGTGCGGGTGCTGGACTGGCCTGCCTGCAGTCCTGACTTGTCCTCAATAGAGAATCTGTGGCGCATTTTGAAACGCAAAATAGATGTTCACATAATATTAAGTGCAGTGAAAAGAGTCAGGTATAGGCTCTTTGGCACGTTCTATATGGATGGCTGGATAAAATAAAATCTGGTCATATGATATGAGTACCATATCCCACTGAGTAAAATAATAATGGGATGAGTAGCGATCACGTAGGGCTAGGCCTACACATTAGGATGCTGTCACTTTAAATAGGTACGCTCCTGGGTTGTACGGAGACAGGTGATCACACAAAAGGGGGAGGTTTTCTTTTCTTTGGGTGGTGTGTTGAATGGAGAAGTGCCGTTAAGCTAATGTTTGAAATTATGTACAACTTAGAAAGCCAAACGCCTGTTTTGTTCGAACAAGTTTTGTTTCTTTGCTTATGTTTATTAAATTTCCACCGACTGCATTCTCTGGTCCGATCCAAAGTGAGTTTAAGGATTACAGCAGTGGTTCTCAAACTTTTTCTGTCATTCCCCACTTTAAACAAGGGGGGCCTTTTCAAGCCCCACCTGTCCCTCATCGCTCCAATAAAATGGTAGGCCAAGCTTAAAATTGTCAAATTTATTGAAATAACGATACGTTCTAAATCTTAATCAATAACAAATAACATCAGTTAAAAAATAGAGAAAATCAATAACAAATAACACTAGTTCAGAAATAGAGAAGTAAAAGTGCAATGGTGTCAATCCTTGCCTCAAATTGGCTGAGTTCCAAAAATAAAGAAAAAGGGCCAACTATGCAATTGTGTTATCAATGGTAGGCCAAGCTTAAAATCTCCCTTGTACGTCGCTTTAGATAAAAGTGTCTGCTAAATGTAATGTAATGTAAAATTGTCAAATGTATTGAAATGTATTTATTTATTGATTTATTTTAGGTTGATTTTTTCGTGGATCAGATGTCTTTTTCGCCACTGGTATTGAATCGCCAACCTTTGTATTTCGTGTTACAAATGTATCTATAACGTCGATATTAGCCTATCGCCCACTTTTTCATTGTCCAATACGCCGACGTCAATCAACATTTTTGCACTATGGTTCCATGTCACATTTTCATCCCGGTCCCCCATCTAATGTTAATACAGTATGGCGTTATTTTAGTGCCAAAACTCACACATGCGAGGACACGTCTATTCGAGCGAATTTCAGGTTTTGGTAAACAGTTGACTATGAGACTCTCCTGCTGTCAAATTAGGACCAATCAGAGAAGAGCCCGTCCTGCTTTGGTTCCCGCCCACACAGTGCCAAAAGTCATCAATTCGACTGAGCAGATCAAGTTTTCGCGAGAGCGTATGTCCGTCTCTGTGCTCCCAGTTGTTGAATTTCCTCTTGCGGCTGATAAAATTGAGTGCGCAGAAGAAATTCACGCTTGCGAAAACCTGAAATTCGCTCGAATAGACGTTTCCTCGCATGTGTGAGTTTTGGCACTAAAATAACGCCATAATAATGTAGCAACACGTAGGCTACAGGGTGGGTGTGGTAGAGCGAGAGAGAGAACGGTGATGCACACCGTTAGATCAGATGTAGCGACCGGAGCAAAGTTGAAACAGCAACTTTGTAACTGTGTATTGTGCAATCAGTGGGTGAATAAATCCTCGGGCCAAATCAAGTTGTCATTCATTTGCTCATCAACCGCAGACCGAAAGACAGACTGTGTTTAAGACCAACCGCAGACTGACTGTGTTTAAGTCGCAATATATAAATGTATAATTGTAGTGAGGGCAGTAGAGGGGAAGATGGTTATACCCCAAATTATAGTCCGACTACGCCACCCCAGGGAAAATGTACACCAGTAAGCCCCAGGGAATACTTTAACGTAATTTTCAGTATACTGTTTATTATACTATTAATTTCAGTTTATACACCAAGGCAAAAACAGGTTCGAAATGCACGAGGCGACAGACGGGATTCCAGTTCAAGAATGTTTATTAATAACTGAGGGAAGGGAGAGTGGGAGTGAAGTGGTTGATTATGAAATAACCTGCAAACGAGACTCACAAGTTAGCAAGATACAAAAATATATTTATTGAATATCATTTATGCCAGTAAGGCTAAAACAGGGAAACTATTAGACTAGAGTATAGGCAGTGCTAAGTAGGACTTACCTGAGGGAGGCAGACTAGCAGAGGGCGTGCTCTTGGATCCACACCGCTCACACACACACACACACATTTAAAGAAGTGGTTGTAAGGTGAACTATTACACGGCAAGCAACCCACAGCACACTGCACAACACGGCACACCCACAGCACAGCACACTAACCAGCTTGATACACCCGCATGCAGTGACAGGGGCCCACCACCAGGTGCCTAGCCTCCCTCTGGAAGCACCTAGCAACTGCTTAATAAATAAAACTAAAACAATTATTGCACCAGGAGATACCAACAGTCCATCATAAGCATGAAGCACTCAGACAATAATAGCAATCACTCATAGAGATTAACTACAGACCAGAACAAATAACAAACATGCACCAGGACAGCTACAGCGCCACCAGCCTCATCCACAGTTACATGCAAACAGAAAACACAAGACAGAAGCATTACACCATTGGAGAGCTTGACAAAGAGATAGTACAATGCCACGGTTTCAAGACAAAAGAAAATGACAAACAAAGAAAACGAAATAAGTCAGACAGGCATGCACCACAAGTGTGGTATAGCTCGTGAACATGCTAGATCATACTACTATTATCTGGCCCAAACAAAACAGCAGCACCTTTGTGCTCAAGCCCTTCAGCACGGTCACGGAGTCTCACTGGTTAAGCAGATGGAACGGCGAGGTCAGCGGTGAAGTACGGTTCCTCACTCAGGGCTCTCAAGTTTTGAAGTGAGGCAAGAGTGCCATATCCCCCCCCCCCCCCCCCCCCCCCGGCCACGCCCCCATTCCGCCCTCCCCTGCCGTATGCCCACATGCGCTGGTTGACTTCAGTGCCTGCTGTTTGGCCTGATGCCCCTTACTGCCTATGTGCCTTGTCACATCCCGCACACCTGGATGGGCACAGGAGTTCTCTTGGCGGCAGATAGAGCACCAGTAATATGAGCTGGTGCTTCCTACAGTAATAAATGGCCATTTAGAGGTCCATTCACTATTAAAAGAGGTCTTGTAGGTGGCTGCTCCTCAGACTATTCTCGCTTTTGTTCTAGCCATCTCCTCCACTGTTTCTTCCACCATGTCTTCTACCGTCTCCTCCTCCTTCTCCACCTGTACTGTCTCTTCCTCCTCCACCTGTACTGTCTCTTCCTCTTCCACCTGTACTGTCTCTTCTTCTTCCACATGTACTGTCTCTTCCTCTTCCACCATCTCCTCCTCTAATGTGTTTACGTTCTCTGGGCCTAATCTGGCCTAATCTGGCGAATTTATTATAGCCTATTAACGAAGTTCGGAGTCAAAGCTATAGTGAAAAGGCAAACTGTGTTGGCTACAAACACTCATTAAAAACTGATGCTAATTATCTGGGAAATATTCTCTAACTGCAGTCAAGTTGTCATTGCTTGTGTCAAACCATTGTGAATTTGTTGTAACATTAAAACAGGAGACGACTTGCTCTTTGTAGAAGACTGATGCTCGGAGCTCCAGTGGTTTCCTCAGGTTAACGAAACTTTCGGAAGATCAGTCGCGCGCAATTCCAGGATGCTTTATTTTCATTGGTTGCTGGATTAAATCTTACCCAGATACAACAGATACAAAAGACACTTTTTTTTCTGATTGGCAATTTTTTTTTTGTTTGATTGGCTGATAATTGGCACCTCACGGCAGAACTCCAGGGGATTCGGGGAGACGTGCTTGATTCCTCCATGGTGAGGGCAGCGCGGCCAGGTCATGTTTGCGCGCTGCGGCACATTAAATAGCCTGGGAAAAAGAGAGAAAAAAGGAAGGGATTTTTTTTATGCTAAATATCACCAAGTCACAACATTCAGGTCATCTTGTATCAGTCTGGCAAATCCCATAACTAATTAAACACCCCTATAAACTCTAAACAGTGCAAGTCAGTCTTCCACCAGGGTGTGTTTTTATTGTGTATATTGTTCAATAGAAACAAATTATGTAAATTAATGGGTTTGGGTGGCTTCTGCCGTCAGGAATTACACCACACCTTTCTGTCGTCACTGTGCTTTAGCCCCAGTGTTTGTATTCTGAATTTTTTATTTTTCACGGGTGACTCACTTGAGCATCACTATGGCACAGTGAAGCACAATCACAGCGAGACTACATTCTTACTGTCAAAATCACACACACACACACACACACACACACACACACACACACACACACACACTTAGGCGCAAAGATACATCCACACACCCTAACTACATTCCTTCTGTCAAAAGCATCCGATATTGCAGTGCTGCTATTCTTGAGACTTAATGAAAGCCTGTTTGGCAACATTTTTCTAAAAAAACCAAACAAACATTTGGTCCAAAAACTTGTTATGTTGACATATTTATATAGATTGCAGTATGTTGCACTGTGTGCATTGCAGAGGGTTAGCTTGTCAGAAAGTGGCCATCCTTGGAAGAAAAGCTATGTACTCAAATTCGTCTAATGCAATGTATAGAACAAAACGGTAGCCTCAGTCATAAGACATACATAGACTGGGTACATATAGGATAAGCGACTTGGTAATGAGTGAGTTAAGCGGCTCCTGGAGTAGGTCTCTCTTCTCGTACATTACCAGTGTAGTCTGGTCACACAATAATGAAGAACCCCTTGCTTAAAAGGTGTGTGGCTGCCCATGGGTAAAAAACAATGTACGCGAAAGAGTGGACTTCAAAGACCGTGGAAATCAAAGAACATGCCATCTTACACTACACTGTTAGACTTTACATTTTTATTCACTTTAAAGACACATTGGTGTTTCTTTTCGTCCTAAAAGGTTAATGATATTGCCAGAATAACCACAGCTTAAAGTTGTGATAATGTGTAAAATGTGACACCTGTTTTAGAGCATGTGCGGGAGGTTTGTGGGTGAATATCTTTAATTGTGGGTTCATGCCAACTCATTACGTTTCAACATATCATTTGTCATGAAAGATAAGTTGTCCCCTGTCAATCAAGGAACGTCAGATTTCTTGAATTTCTTGGAGTTCTTTTGAGGTGATGGATATTTGCAACCAAGGTCACTGCATGGAATTAAATCCCGCACAGGCAGAGTTCCTGCAGTGAGACTGTGCCAAAGGCATCGATGTTTTGCCAAAAAGCATAGACTTAGAACGCACAAACAAATTACGGGGACTGTTCGTGCGTTTCTGTAACTATGACAACCGGCAGAGAGGAAACAACAGAAGAGGGAAACTGGGTTTGCTGTTTTGTTGTTGTTGTTTGTTTCTTTTTGTTGTTGTTTACTTGTTTGCTCGTTTGGTGAGGACGTTGGCTGATCTGCTAACTATCTTTCTCTCAGATTCGACCATCTATTCACGCTAATAGCAGCATATCTAACTGTTGGTTCGTTTCATTCTTCCTCTGTTGTCCATTCCACCATTCAATGATTTGCTTGTCGTTATTGTGCCTTTATATCAACTTCACAGATTAGGAATTTACACTCATCATCACAGTGCAAAATGTACATAGTATTAGGACATTTTAAAGGTGTGTGATTTTTAAAGGTGTTTAAAGGTGACTCACCGAATGTGGGCTAATTACATTTCTTCAGCATATATCATTCATTGTTTGTTGTCATAGTTGAATACATAGTGATTAACACTCTTCACATTGGCTTAAAGGTTTTACTCAGTCAAGTGTTGTTCAAAGTTTTCAGGTGTGGTCGCTAACCACAGAACACAAGGTGTGCCTCAGTGCTTTGCTGGGAGGGAGTTCCCCTGAAAAAGCAGAGGGAAAAACTCCGGGTCTTCTCCCAGAAGTGTGTCTTTGGGGGGCAGTTCGACCCGCGGTGCGATATTGGGCCCGGACCCAGGACTCAGCAGAAGTCGTGAGCTCTCAAGGTCATCGTAGAACTCGATGTTGTCCGAGTGACTGGCAAAGCCTTTGGGCACTGGGATGCATAGGGACAATGTAAAAATACCTGTGTAAAAGAGACATTATTAGTGAGGAATAAATTGGTTAAAATGGTTAAGGATTGCATTCAGAATCATGTTAAGGATTGCATTCTATTTTATAGGTTAAATATTACCAGAGTGGGTTAAAGGTTTGCTTTCTTTTTATTGATTAAAGGTACGGTGTGTAGTTTTAAACACTGTTCTTTAACTAGTGCCAAAGTAAAAATGTCTATTTAATTTTGAGGACTCTCACCACCTAATAGTAAAATGTAATTAACATTAAATGGTTGTAAATACCTTTACCTACCAACAACCATCCGTTTCTTTGGTTTTACTTTTTAAAGGAATGTGTTTGAGTAAAATGAACTATTTATTTTTTTAAAGTCATGGACTATTCACCCCCCTCCCATCTGGCGGTTGTTACAGGAGCCTCTGCTCCCTCACCAGCAGGCTCAGGAGCAGCTTTGTGTGTGTGTGTGTGTGTGTGTGTGTGTGTGTGTGTACACTTCTTCCCTGCGGCGGTGAGCCTGCTGAACTCCACACCACCACTCTAATAGCATCATTGCACTCATTACTGCATTCTTTACAGTACTTTAATGAATATGTTATTGGCACTATTCATATTTTGCACAGACTGAAAGACCTACACTGTTCTAATGGGACAAATAAGAATTTGGGAGAAATGTTATCAATAGTTTATTAAATGAAACACATTTTTTCCAGAGCTGTAAATAGAAATGAAGCAGTAATTAAGCAGTTTGAATTATGATATTGAAGTGCCATTAGTCATGACAATCTATTGATGTGCTTTTGTGATGGTAATTAAAGAGGTTGTAATAATGAAAAAATGCACTTGTACAACATTAATAGCTCTGGGTTGGGTAACTGGCTCAACCAGAAAACTGCATTTCTTTTTTAGGCCAAGGGTGAGAGACACCGTCACAGTTAAGGCTAATCCCAACTGATTACATAATTATTAGTGCCATCTATGCTTGTTATGGTCTTTGCAACCAAGTGTGTTGGCTGCTAGCTAGTTAGCTTAGTGAGAGACACTGTGAAAGCCAAGGGCAATCCCAACTATGCTGGTTAAGGTGAAGAGTGTTGGCTGCTAGCTAGTTAGCCCGCTTGTCTTAGAATCTATAATGCTTTTTTTGAGATTGAGTACATTTACACTTATCCAATTCTAGCATAGATTTTTTTTCAGCGTGAGAAATACGATGTGTGGCGGGAGTGCGTGATTAAAGACCGAAATGAGTGACTGTCACGCTCAATGCGTGACACTTGAGAGCCCTGCTCACTATAAACATATGCGCTAATTAGAGCCAGTATGAAAGCTACGCATTTTCCAGCGTTAATGTAATAGGCAGAAAAGACATATCTGAACATGCAGGGACAAGGACATACCCAAGGCGAGCACCAGAAGGAAGGCTATGAGTACAGCGCTACAAAACAAACACGAAAAGGTAAGCCCAAAAAGTAATAAGCAAAAGTTATGCCACTCGCCAGCGAGCAAACACCTCCCCGGCTAATCAGGAATTCGCCTTAACAGGAGAAGGGGTGTGGTTACAGACACCGTAATGAACGCACACAATGTCTGGTCATTTTATTTACACCTAGGTGGATGCTACCAATGACTAGGCTGATGCTATTTGGGTTGATTGAGAGTAACAGCAGGGAGTGTAGGTGTAACGACACCACCCTACCACATAATGTATATTTTTGTTTCTGAAGAGGGTTTTTTTTTTTGTTGGATTACGTCTACACACGGGATCTTTTTTTATTATTATTATTTTTATTATTATTATTTTTATTTTTATTATTATTATTATTATTTTTGATTATTATTATTTTTGATTATTATTATCGAGGAAGCAGGCCGACACTGCGGCCTGTCGGAACACTGGGTCACGCTGGGACTTTAAATATTTGTTTCCAAGGACTTTATGTTGATGAACATTGATAATTTATTTGTTAGGTTAATAGCTACACTTGAATTATTTATGTATACGTGTTTCTGTTATGTTCTGCTTTGGGGACAAAATAAAATGTGTTATAACCGTTGCACACCTTAAGACTTGTTTGCAGGAAGAATTGATTCATGAGGTAAAGGCAACACCCTTAATGCACTCAAAATACTATTAATTTAAACTCTAATGAACAACATGAGGGTGTATTTGTCCATTTATGTGCTCTTCCTATTCAGAGAAATGTATAGGTTCATAGACAAGGTGATTTTAGTCAGGTTTGTTAACTTGATGTGTTCAGGTAAGTATTGATTTGTTTTGAATTAGTTGCTGTTTGCATATCTTTGCATTGTTGATTGTTCTTGTTTTGAGTTCCTACCGAGTTGATTTACAAATGAAGTAAAATAAATCACATATGTGTGAGAAATAATATCACAGGTGAGAGATCTGTGTAAAGAGACAAAGGGACAAGCACTGGATGACTGATCAGTATTCTTTAATTTATCATATAAATATTGCTGTCGTCTCAGAGGCATACAGGCTAAGACTGCTCCAGGCATCTTTTTCTTAAACCACCACAATGAGACTCTCGGAGACATGTGACCTCCAGTCCCTGGTTAAAGTGCAACAACTAAAAGTACAGAAATATCCATCCTGTGAAATATTCTCCTTCAAATTACTCATAACATAGATATTACAGAATATGGACTACCTTTGTGATTTCAGTTAAAAACACACACACATACACATTCTCTCTCATTTCAGCATATCAACATTCTTCAAGTTATTTGGTATGGCCAATAAATATATATAAAAATAAGGGTATAAATAGATTACATACATAAATTACACATATATCACTAACACATTATAACTTCCTACAAGTATTCATTGCAATTATGAAATATGTCCAGTCCAATCCTTTAGTATGTCAGGCCTTAAGCGCATCAGGGGTGTGCAAATTGAATGCACATCGAGGAGGACATATTTCCTTCATGTATCTTTGGAGGAGGGTGGAGCGGTTACCACGGCTACCACGGCCGTGTGACGAGCACGGAGAGGAGGGTGAGGCTGAAGGTGGTGAAGAGGCTGATCCTGCTGCTGACGTCACCAGAGTTGCTGGCGTTGATGGCTGCGGGACAAAAGGGAGAGTCAACAGAGGTGAGTGACACCCTCAAAAAGTCAAACACCATTCTTCAAGCACACATATCAAAACAGATTAAACCAAGACCTGACAACACCAAATAACTTTTTAGGCAGGGCAATGTTGGTGCATAAGTTGAAGATTCATGTCACACACTGGTGCATAAGTTGAAGATTTAGGTCACACACTGCACCCTTTGTTTGACTGCAAGTTAGTGTTGTTTCACTAAGGAGAAGTGCTGTCACTTAGGACATCTAGATAGGGGTCACTAAGTAGTCACCAATGATATGTGGATAGCCTTTACTAAGGAGATAAGTAGATAGCTGTCACTGAGGAGATCTAGATAGTCGCTAAGAAAAAGTCGCTAGATAGCAGTCTCATTGACTCACCTGTGCCATCGACTGTAATAATGTCCATAGTCAGCTTGCCACTTCTTGCTGCTCGTATCATGGTGTTGTATATATCTAAGGCACTTGGTAATGTGGAATTAGATGTGAAGCAAAGTTCTGACTGGTGCAGGATGGAGTTTGGGTAAATGGTTCCATCACTGAGGAAGAGATAAGTGGTTAATTAGTGGTGATTCACCTGATGGGTTGATGCCATCATAGATGATTGTACAAATAAGTGCAGTCAATCTGGACAACATTTTTCTTTATCTGTTTTTTTTTCTCTTTTAGTTGATTTGAGTTGAATACAACATAAATTAAGAACATGTGTTCCAAAAGAACATTGATCATAGTCTTACTTTTTATGTTCTATTTGTTTATTTTTAAGGGAAGATAAAGATAAGCATAACTCTACAATATCCATAATAGCATTATAGTCAACAATTACCTGAATGACTTAGGGGTCAAACAGATGAAGTCTGAAGAGTAGTCTTCCTGGAAGAAAGGCTCCAGCTGCAAAGGGAGACATACAATAGTTAGGCTTCTACTTATCTGGTCAAAGACACAGTTTTCAATGCAAGTGTTATTTAGCAGATCTTCTGTTCCTCCAATTTGCTATAATTCACGACTGACACTCACCTCTTTTTTAATGAGGGCCGCCCTACTGCGGTAGGAAGTCGAGTTCACGTCAGCCAGGGTAAGGGCAAATGTCTCATTGGTGGTGAACCGAGAATTCGCCATCACCTGTGGAGAATCTATAAAAATACAAGCAAAAGAAGTTGTGGTAAGTGTATGTTTGTGTGATTGTATATATGTGTGTGTTTAAAATGCTACCATATATGCTGTCACTTGATGATTAGCCTTGAGGAGAAACACGTGCAACTCACTAATAACGGTGATGCTATTCGTTTCCACCACGAGTGGGTTGGAGGTGCTGACTTCGTCCCTTAGCTGCTGGGCGACCTCTTCCTCATCTGGGGAAGACTCCGGTGCGTCTTGATCAAACTCCACCTGAATCTCTACCTCCGTATTATCTTGACGATAACGTGTTACGGCCCTGTATTAGGAGAATGAGAAACAGGTCTGAAGTTAGACTACTCGTAGTCATGAACTTGCCTGTTGAAAGCTCTTTGTGGTTACTAACTATCTCCGTTACCACATACAGAAACACTGGATGTTAGAAAAAATGGGTAATTTACCTTAATGAAACGACGATGACTCGGATGAACCTTGTTCCATATTTTCTGCTGTAAATTGGTGTGCACTGTGAAACACAGACTTATCATTACAATGGGCACAAATCCAGTTCTATGATCTACACAAAGTCTTGTTAACAGGTTTATAAGTTTAACAGGCTTGTATTTTAGGTAAACCAAATGATTGATATGAATGGAACTGAATCATGAAATTGCCTTACCCAGCTAACAATGGATGCTGTTTGCTGTTGGTAGAGGGCGCTTTGAGAGTTGCTGTAATCAGGATTGAAGATTTGGAGCAGCACAATGCGTATTCCGATTATGTAACGTGGACGGTTTGTTGCAGCTGTTGTTGTTGTGGGTTTTGTTGTGGTGGTCGTGGTGGTTGTTGTGGGGGCTGTTGTGGTGGTCGTGGTGGTTGTTGTGGGGGCTGTTGTGGTAGTTGCCGCAGCTGTTGTGGTAGTTGCAGCAGCTGTTGTGGGGGCTTTTGTGGTAGTGGTGGTAGCTGTTGTGGGCGCTGTTGTGGCTGTCGTTGTAGTTGCAGCAACTGTTGTGGTAGTTGTGGTAGCTGTTGTGGTAGTGGTGGGAGCTGTTGTGGTAGTGGTGAGAGCTGTTGAGGGTGCAGTTGTTGTAGTTGCAGCAGCTGTTGTGGTAGTTGCAACAGCTGTTGGGGGGGCGTTTGTGGTAGTGGTGGGAGCTGTTGTGGTAGTGGTGGAAGCTGTTGTGATAGTTGCAGCAGCTGTTGTGGTAGTTGCTGGTGCTGTTGTGGTAGTTGTAGTTGCTGCTGTGGGGGCCATTGTGGGTGCTGTTGTGGTAGTGGTGGTAGCTGTTGTGGTAAGTGCTGCAGCTGTTATGGGGGCTGTTGTGGTGGTTGCAGCAGCTATGGTTGTTGTAGTCACTGTAGTTGCTGTTGTGGGTGCTGTTATGGGAGCTGTGGTAGTTGCAGCAGCTGTTGTGGTAGTTTCTGGAGCTGTTGTGGGTGCTGTGGTGGTAGTGGTGGGCGCTGCTGTGGGTGCTGTTGTGGTAGTTGCAGCTGCTGTTGTGGTGGTTGCAGCAGCTGTTGTGGTAGTTGCAGCAGCTGTTGTGGTAGTTGGAGCAGGTGTTGTGGTCGTTGCAGCAGCTGTTGTGGTAGTTGCAGCAGCTGTTGTGGTAGTTGGAGCAGCTGTTGTGGTGGTTGCAGCAGCTGTTGTGGTAGTTGCAGCAGCTGTTTTGGTAGTTGCAGCAGCTGTTGTGGTGGTTGCTGGAGCTGTTGAGGTGGTTGCAGCAGCTGTTGTGGTAGTTGGAGCAGCTGTTGTGGTAGTAGTGGGAGCTGTTGTGGTTGCTGTTGTGGTGGTTGCAGCAGCTGTTGTGGTAGTTTCTGGAGCTGTTGTGGTGGTTGCTGGAGCTGTTGTGGTGGTTGCAACAGCTGTTGTGGTAGTTGGATCAGCTGTTGTGGTAGTTGCAGCAGCTGTTGTGGTAGTTTCTGAAGCTGTTGTGGGTGCTTTTGTGCTAGTGGTGAGAGCTGTTGTGGGTGCAGCAGCTGTTGTGGTAGTTGCAGCAGCTGTTGTGGGGGCGTTTGTGGTAGTTGCTGCAGCTGTTGTGGTGGTTGCATCAGCTGTTGTGGTAGTTTCTGAAGCTGTTGTGGGTGCTGTTGTGGTAGTGGTGAGAGCTGTTGTGGGTGCAGCAGCTGTTGTGGTAGTTGCAGCAGCTGTTGTGGGGGCGTTTGTGGTAGTTGCTGCAGCTGTTGTGGTGGTTGCATCAGCTGTTGTGGTAGTTGCTGGGGCTGTTGTGGTAGTTGCAGCAGCTGTTGTGGGGGCGTTTGTGGTAGTGGTGGGAGCTGTTGTGGTAGTTGCTGCAGCTGTTGTGGTGGTTGCAGCAGCTGTTGTGGTAGTTGCTGGAGCTGTTGTGGTAGTTGTAGTTGCTGTTGTGGGGGCCATTGTGGGTGCTGTTGTGGTAGTGGTGGTAGCTGTTGTGGTAAGTGCTGCAGCTGTTGCTGTGGTTGCAGCAGCTGTTGTGGTAGTTGCAGCAGCTGTTGTGGTGGTTGCTTGAGCTGTTGAGGTGGTTGCAGCAGCTGTTGTGGTAGTTGGAGCAGCTGTTGTGGTAGTGGTGGGAGCTGTTGTGGGTGCTGTTGTGGTGGTTGCAGCAGCTGTTGTTGTAGTTTCTGGAGTTGTTGTGGTAAGTGCTGCAGCTGTTATGGGGGCTGTTGTGGTGGTTGCAGCAGCTGTGGCTGTTGTAGTCGCTGTAGTTGCTGTTGTGGGTGCTGTGGTGGTAGTTGTAGTTGCTGTTATGGGGGCGGTTGTAGTAGTTGTAGTTGCTGTTGTGGGGGCTGTTGTGGTAGTTGTAGTTGCTGTTGTCGTAGTTGTAGTTGCTGTTGAGGGTGCTGTCATGGGAGCTATGGTAGTTGCAGCAGCTGTTGTGGTGGTTGCAGCAGCTATTGTGGTAGTTGCAGCAGCTGTTGTGGTGGTTGCAGGAGCTGTTGTGGTAGTTGCAGCAGCTGTTGTGGTTGTTGCTGGAGCTGTTGTGGTGGTTGCAGCAGCTGCTTTGGTAGTTGCAGCAGCTGTAGTGGTGGTTGCAGCAGCTGTTGTGGTGGTTTCTGGACCTGTTGTGGGTGCCGTTGTGGTAGTGGTTGGAGCTGTTGTGGTGGTTGCAGCAGCTGTTGTGGTAGTTTCTGGAGCTGTTCTGGTAGTTGCAGCAGCTGTTGTGGTGGTTGCTGCAGCTGTTGTGGTTGTTGGAGCAGCTGTTGTGGTAGTTGCAGTGGCTGTTGTGGTAGTTTCTGGAGCTGTTGTGGGTGCTGTTGTGGGAGTGGTGAGAGCTGTTGTGGGTGCTGTTGTGGTGGTTGCAGCAGTTGTTGTGATAGTTTCTGGAGCTGTTGTGGGTGCTGTTGTGGGAGTGGTGAGAGCTGTTGTGGGTGCTGTTGTGGTAGTTGCAGCAGCTGTTGTGGTAGTTGCAGCAGCTGTTGTGGTGGTTGCAGCAGCTGTTGTGGTAGTTGCAGCAGCGGTTGTGGTGATTGCTGGAGCTGTTGTGGTGGTTGCAGCAGCTGTTGTGGTAGTTGGAGCAGCTGTTGTGGGAGTTGCAACAGCTGTTGTGGTAGTTTCTGGAGCTGTTGTGGGTGCTGTTGTGGTAGTGGTGGGAGCTGTTGTGGTTGCTGTTGTGGTGGTTGCAGCAGCTGTTGTGGTGGTTGCAGCAGCTGTTGTGGTAGTTGTAGTCGCCATTGTGGGGGCCATTGTGGGTGCTGTTGTGGTAGTGGTGGTAGCTGTTGTGGTAATTAATGCAGCTGTTATGGGGGCTGTTGTGGTGGTTGCAGCAGCTGTGGTTGTTGTAGTTGCTGTAGTTGCTGTTGTGGGAGCTGTTGTGGTAGTTGTAGCTGCTGTTGTGGGTGCTGTTGTCGTAGTTGTAGTTGCTGTAGTTGCTGTTGTGGGGGCTGTTGTGGTAGTTGTAGTTGCTGTTGTGGGGGCTGTTGTTGTAGTTGCTGTTGTGGGAGCTGTTGTGGTAGTTGTAGTTGCTGTTGTGGGTGCTGTTGTGGTAGTTGTAGTTGCTGTTGTGGGTTCCACTGAAGTTGTTGTTGTGATCTCTGAGAAGTCATAGGGGTAATTTTAGTAAATCTGTGCTGACAGTGCCCTCCTTAAAACAAACACATGGTTGAATACGGGTATGGAAATCATTTCTTGCTTACCTTCAAATATTCCTGAACCTTCCTCTACGATTTCCCGTCGGGCTCGTTTCAGTGAAGACCCTGTTAAAGTTTCAGTCTTCTTCTTGACAGAAACCTCCTTGGGAGGGGCAGGCAATTCATGTTTGGTGCGAGAATTGTCCTTTGGAGCAACCAACATGAATTCGGGATCCTCTTCAAACTGGCCATTATCTGCTTGAGCATTGGCCTTGGAGTCAAAACTGGTCTGAGAGTTGCTTTCCTTCAGCAGGAGTTGCGACCTCTCTAGGTCGCTGTTGAACTCAATGTCATCGACTTGTCTTGGGAAACCCTTGGTGGAAAGGCACAATAGCAGAGCACAAAGACCTGTGCAGGAGAGAGGTAATGGGAAGAAGCAATTGGTTGGACATATTACTAATTTAAAAAGTGATAATGAGACCAAGCAACTACATATTGTAAAATTAGGATCAAATGGTGCCCTTTCCCCTGGTGGTGATGCAAGAGTTCTAGATTGGGAAGTTTTAATCAGCCGATTCCTTGACCCTTTTTTACATTTGTGTGATTTATAGTTCGTAGGAGCTGCCATATAAATCTAGCCAGACAAATCACATAGTTTTCTCTGTGCCAAATTTGAGATGCTTCTAACCAGAACAGTAAAACATCAAACACTGAACACATTGACCACATTTGATAGATCAAAACACTAAGATTTGCACAGCACTGCAACATTAGACAGATACCCAGTGTCAACACTGACACACACATTTCTTATTATGCTCATCAAAACTAGACAAACTGTCACAAATATCACCTTTCTGTTTGTACAGAAGACATACAGAAAACGCTTTGCACTTATATGGCCTTTGGGGGAACATAACAAGCAATGAACCCATGTACACAGAATTAATTTAAGACCAATGGTGTGTACTTCTCAAGTTAATACTCCACGTACAGTTAAAACTTAAATCTTTGACAGTTAAAACCTGAACCGTTGGCAATTAAATGAGCCATGACTACAGAACCATTCAGATGACATTATCCTTGTTCAAACTCAATGATCAGATTTGGTCTTTCAGCGATCCATGTTATCAACAGCAGTGTAAAAAAACACACGTAGCGGACTCAATTAAGTGGTTTGGCCACATTTTAAAAGAATGCTGTGGAAGCTCAATGCCATGCTAGATATGTGGAAAGATTTGGGATTTTGGGGCAAAAAATGGGTCAATAAGTTCAAAAGTGGAAGTAAACAGTGTTTAAAGCAAGATTTAATAATACAAGACACACTCGACCAAATGGTTTAGAAGTTAATGCTGCAATGTGGAGTGTGATGTTTGTGTTTCCATGAATAGAGATTTATCACTGGGGTAGCTGTATTATTTTAGGAACAGGAAACTATTTCTTTAAAAAAAAAAAAGTTGTAAGATCAGAATGAAAATAGATGCCTGATGCTAAATAAACATAAATAACTATCACTGACCTGTGGACAGTAGATGGATGGACATGCCTATCAGTTTATCTGAAATGCAAAAGAGATGGTTATAATATAATATAATCGAATATAACATAACATAACATAACATAACATATTATAATATCACAATTGATTCATTGTATTAATATAATACACACTACAATGATAGCACAATAATAAATGAAGGTGCCAGCCCCACTATGACTATGCTTTTTCTGACAAAAGAGGAACTTCCAGTATCATCCAATTTGAGTTAAAGTTCCATGGAATTTTCTCCAAATTGAATTCTACAAATGTTTGATTAATACACAGTAGTTGAGTAAACCATATGACTGAAATATAATTATATCACTAATGTAATTTTTTTAAGTAGTTTTTTCCACATTTCAACACAAATTATATATTGATAATTGTACAATAATGTAAAGTCTTACAGTCTTCTACACAAGTTCTGTATGTGTCTATAAAAAGTCACAACTAATAGCTTACCTCTAAAGTGTGATATCCTTTTTGTGAATCCTGATTATATGTGACACTGCTGTCCTCTCTCCTGGGTGAATCTGAGTGAAGATGAGAGGATGCTGCCTTATTAATACTTGCTGCAAACCCGCCATTCCTGTTCATTTTCTATTTTTGTTGTTGGGTCTGTCATCAGACGCACAGTATTACGCAGGTGCTTACCCACCCTCTCTCGCTTGGTCATCCACCCAGCCTTCATTCATGTATTGTATCAAAAGAATGCCTCAGGACAGGTGACACCTTTAGAAATCCAGGGTGGTGCTGTGTTATGCCATGCGCTCCCGAGAGAATCCCTGACTGAACGCTGAATACGATGGCACATATCTGGGTGTGGCTGACTATACTACACTTTGTAGCTCATCCAAATGAAACAACAATGCCTTCTGCCTCCCCATAGCATTTCAAATGTGTGGTTTGTAGAAACTATCATACGACTTGCCTTCAAACATAAAGGATACAAATGTATAAAAGTCTAAAAACATTAAAGGTATACAATTTAAGAATAAAGGTGAGATTGGCTGTCAAAAGTTACGTAACAGAAAAAAAAAACCTTGTGTGAGTGTAAGTACAAATAACAAGGGTGTTCTGTTATGAACTCTAGCCATGGGTGTATCTCTAAAATAAACAAAAAGCATTGTCATCAAATGAATAAGGCGGACATTGTACATGAATCGGCAACATGGTGAAGTTTGATGTACACTGGGAAGGAAAACATAAAATTCTCAAATTCCATATTCAAATGCTCAGATAAGATCACTCCTCATGTCATAAGGAACCCCCCTATCTGGCTAATTTATTCTGTGGTTTGATGGTATGGTATAGCCAACCCCTTAATTTTTCCGCAGAATTCATGCCTAAATTCACTTAGAGCAGCAGTACGGCGTTTAAGTCAAAAAGAAGCAGTAGCAACTAGCAAAAGTAACTAGCAACTACTGACAAGGCATGCCAACCCCTCACAGATACCACCAGCAGCACAGTTGGCACTGATAAAAGGCTTGATTGGATGCTAAACAATGTATTTTAGTGATGAAATTGGTAATGTTGTGCTGTGAAAGACTTTTTTACATTTTCGCAGAACTGTCTAGTGCATAGCCTGATTGGCCAGTTGGAATTACCTGTTTGTTTATCTGTCCATCACATGACTATGGGAATAATATACCAACCAACCATGGAAATTAATTTGAAAATATTTTCTTTTTTGTTGTGCTTTTTTCAAGGACGTTTTTATTTTGAACATGACAATACTTTTTTCATGCTAAATATCACCAAGTCACAGCATTCAGGTCATCTTGTATCAGTAAAGCCTAGTCTGGCAAATCCCATAACTAATTAAACACCCCTATAAACTCTAAACAGTGCAAGTCAGTCTTCCACCAGGGTGTGTTTTTATTGTGTAATTCAATAGAAACAAATTATGTAAATGAATGGGTTTGGGTGGCTTCTGCCGTCAGGAATTACACCCCACCTTTCTGTCGTCACTGTGCTTTAGCCCCAGTGATTGTATTCTGAATTCTTAATTTTTCACGGGTGACTCACTTGAGCATCACTATGGCACAGTGAAGCACAGTCACAGCGAGACTACATTCTTACTGTCAAAATCATACACACAGACACACACACACACACACACACACACACAGACACACACACACACACACACACACACACACACACACACACACTTAGGCGCAAAGATACATCCACACACCCTAACTACATTCCTTCTGTCAAAAGCATCCGATATTGCAGTGCTGCTATTCTTGAGACTTAATGAAAGCCTGTTTGGCAACATTTTTCTAAAAAAAAAAAAAATAACATTTGGTCCAAAAACTTGTTATGTTGACATATTTATATAGATTGCAGTATGTTGCACTGTGTGCATTGCAGAGGGTTAGCTTGTCAGAAAATGGCCATCCTTGGAAGAAAAGCTATGCACTCAAATTCCTCTAATGCAATGTATAGAACAAAACAGTAGCCTCAGTCATAAGACATACATAGACTGGGTACATATAGGATAAGCGACTTGGTAATGAGTGAGTTAAGCGGCTCCTGGAGTAGGTCTCTCTTCTCGTTCATTACCAGTGTAGTCTGGTCAGACAATGATGAAGAACCCCTTGCTTAAAAGGTGTGTTGCTGCCCATGGGTAAAAAACAATGTACGCGAAAAGATCGTGGAAATCAAAGAACATGCCATCTTACACTACACTGTTAGACTTTACATTTTTATTCACTTTAAAGACACATTGGTGTTTCTTTTCGTCCTAAAAGGTTAATGAAATTGCCAGAATAACCACAGCTTAAAGTTGTGATAATGTGTAAAATGTGACACCTGTTTTAGAGCATGTGCGGGAGGTTTGTGGGTGAATATCTTTAATTGTGGGTTCATGCCAACTCATTACGTTTCAACATATCATTTGTCATGAAAGATAAGTTGTCCCCTGTCAATCAAGGAACGTCAGATTTCTTGAATTTCTTGGAGTTCTTGTGAGGTGATGGATATTTGCAACCAAGGTCACTGCATGGAATTGCATCCCGCACAGGCAGAGTTCCTGCAGTGAGACTGTGCCAAAGGCATCGATGTTTTGCCAAAAAGCATAGACTTAGAACGCACAAACAAATTACGGGGACTGTTCGTGCGTTTCTGTAACTATGACAACCGGCAGAGAGGAAACAACAGAAGAGGGAAACTGGGTTTGCTGTTTTGTTGTTGTTGTTTGTTTCTTTTTGTTGTTGTTTACTTGTTTGCTCGTTTGGTGAGGACATTGGCTGATCTGCTAACTATCTTTCTCTCAGATTCGACCATCTATTCACACTAATAGCAGCATATCTAACTGTTGGTTCGTTTCATTCTTCCTCTGTTGTCCATTCCACCATGCAATGATTTGCTTGTCGTTATTGTGCCTTTATATCAACTTCACAGAATAGGAATTTACACTCATCATCACAGTGCAAAATGTACATAGTATTAGGACATTTTAAAGGTGTGTGATTTTTAAAGGTGTTTAAAGGTGACACACCGAATGTGGGCTAATTACATTTCTTCAGCATATATCATTCATTGTTTGTTGTCATAGTTGAATACATAGTGATTAACACTCTTCACATTGGCTTAAAGGTTTTACTCAGTCACGTGTTGTTCAAAGTTTTCAGGTGTGGTCGCTAACCACAGAACACAAGGTGTGCCTCAATGCTTTGCAGGGAGGGAGTTCCCCTGAAAAAGCAGAGGGAAGAACTCCGGGTCTTCTCCCAGAAGTGTGTCTTCGGGGGGCAGTTCGACCCGCGGAGCGATATTGGGCCCGGACCCAGGACTCAGCAGAAGTCGTGAGCTCTCAAGGTCGTCGTAGAACTCGATGTTGTCCGAGTGACTGGCAAAGCCTTTGGGCACTGGGATGCATAGGGACAATGTAAAAATACCTGTGTAAAAGAGACATTATTAGTGAGGAATAAATTGGTTAAAATGGTTAAGGATTGCATTCAAAATCATGTTAAGGACTGCATTCTATTTTATAGGTTAAATATTACCAGAGTGGGTTAAAGGATTGCTTTCTTTTTATTGATTAAAGGTACGGTGTGTAGTTTTAAACACTGTTCTTTAACTAGTGCCAGAGTAGAAATGTTTTTTTAATTTTGAGGACTCTCACCACCTAATAGTAAAATGTAATTAACATTAAATGTTTGGAAATACCTTTACCTACCAACAACCATCCGTTTCTTTGGTTTTACTTTTTAAAGGCATGTGTTTGAGTAAAATTAACTATTTTTTTTTTAAGTCATGGACTATTCACCCCCCTCCCATCTGGCGGTTGTTACAGGAGCTTCTGCTCCCTGACCAGCAGGCTCAGGAGCAGCTTTGTGTGTGTGTGTGTCTGTGTGTGTGTGTGTGTGTGTGTGTGTGTGTGTGTGTGTGTATGTGTGTGTGTGTGTGTGTGTGTGTGTGTACACTTCTTCCCTGCGGCGGTGAGCCTGCTGAACACCACACCACCACTTTAATAGCATCATTGCACTCATTACTGCATTCTTTACAGTACTTTAATGAATATGTTATTTGCACTATTCATATTTTGCACAGACTGAAAGACCTACACTGTTCTAATGGGACAAATACAAATTTGGGAGAAATGTTATCAATAGTTTATAAAATGAAACACATTTTTTCCAGAGCTGTAAATAGAAATGAAGCAGTAATTAAGCAGTGTTGAATTATGATATTGAAGTGTCATTAGTCATGACAATCTATTGATGTGCTTTTGTGATGGTAATTAAAGAGGTTGTAATAATGAAAGAATGTACTTGTACAACATTAATAGCTCTGGGTTGGGTAACTGGCTCAACCAGAAAACTGCATTTCTTTTTTAGGCCAAGGGTGAGAGACACCGTCACAGTTAAGGCCAATCCCAACTGATTACATAATTATTAGTGCCATCTATGCTTGTTATGGTCTTTGCAACCAAGTGTGTTGGCTGCTAGCTAGTTAGCTTAGTGAGAGACACTGTGAAAGCCAAGGGCAATCCCAACTATGCTGGTTAAGGTGAAGTGTGTTGGCTGCTAGCTAGTTAGCCCGCTTGTCTTAGAATCTATAATGCTTTTTTGAGATTGAGTACATTTACACTTATCCAATTCTAGCATGAATTACCAAGTAAACTAAAAAGTCAAGAAAAAAAACAGGTAAAGGGAGCTTCAACAACACAAATGTTAATGTCACAATCCACCTGAACTTTCGGACATAAGACAGTCATAATAATGTCATAATGATGACTTGACAGCTGCTACATATATGAATGAACCATCACAAGTGTTGATGTCCAATGCTATGTCCACTGAAGCTATGTTTTGTTAATTGACATGATACATACTAATATAGTTTTAACTGGTAATTGTCAGAACAGACTGTCAACATGTCAGTTGCCATAACAGCCTAGTTCACATGTTAATGCAATGCTACTTTGCTTTCTATGTATTTTCCTTGATTGGCTATGTCCTCCTGTTATGCCTCACGTGTAAGTGGCTTTGACCTTAAAGTACTACCAAATGTATAAATGAATACAAAATGTCATCATGAGCTGACCTCTGAACAAATCTGGGACAGATATATTTCATTGTTCACTACACAATTTGCTATGAAAGAGGGTTAAAAAAGGCTAAATGTTTCTACGCTACAGTTTCTGTCCTGCTGACAGGGCACTGACCTGAGATCAGTAGGAGGTGGAACATATCTGGCGGTGAAGACGTCCTCAATGACAGAAAGCACAGGAGAGGCTCTGCTGGGTTCACTGCCAAAATATACCCCTACATAATTCATTCATTCATTAATTTAGTGTATCAGAAGAATATCTCTCAGAACAGGTGACATCTTTAGAAGTGTGTCATTTGTCTTATGTGTGCTTGCGGGTCACAGGGAGAGAAATTATCAGTTATCAGTAGTTTTCCCTAATTTACAACAAAACGGTAGCCTCAATCCTAAGACATTAAAAAAAAAAAAACCTTGTGTGAGTGTGAGTACAAATAACAAGGGTGTTCTGTTGTGAATTCTAGCCATGGGTTTATTTCTAAAAAAAACTAAAAGCATTGTCATCAAATAAATAAGGAGGACATTGTACATGAATCAGCAACATGGTGAAGTTTGATGTACACTGGGAAGGAAAACATGAAGTTCTTTCAAATTCCATATTCAAACGCTCAGATAAGATCACCCCTCATGTCATAAGGAACCCCCCTATCTGGCTAATTTATTCTGTGGTTTAATGGTATGGTATAGCCAACCCCTTAATTTTTTCGCAGAATTCATGCCTGAATTCACTTAGAGCAGCAGTACGGCGTTTTAGTCAAAAAGAAGCAGTAGCAACTAGCAAAAGTAACTAGCAACTACTGACAAGGCATGCCAACCCTTCACCGACACCAAAAGCAGCACAGTTGGATTTTTTTACATTTTCGCAGAACTGTCTAGTGCATAGCCTGATTGGCCAGTTGGAATTACCTGTGTGTCTATCTGTCCTTCACATGACCATGGGAATAATATACCAACATATACCATGGAAATTAATTTGAAAATATTTTCTTTTATTTTTTGCTTTCAAGGAAGATTTTATTTTGAACATGACAATACTAAGGGGATTTTTTTTATGCTAAATATCGCGAACTGTCACAACATTCAGGTCATCTTGTATCATATCAACTTATCAGTAAAGCCCAGTCTGGCAATTCCCATAACTAGTAATTAAACACCCCTATAAACTCTAAACAGTGCAAGTCAGTCTTCCACTAGGGTGTGTTTTTATTGTGTAATTCAATAGAAACAAATTATGTAAATGAATGGGTTTGGGTGGCTTCTGCCGTCAGGAATTACACCCCACCTTTCTGTCGTCACTGTGCTTTAGCCACAGTGATTGTATTCTGAATTCTTAATTTTTCACGGGTGACTCACTTGAGCATCACTATGGCATAGTGACCCACAGTTACAGCGAGACTACATTCTTACTGTCAAAATCATACACACAGGCACACACACACACACACACACACACACACACACACACACACACACACACACTTAGACGCAAAGATACATCCACACACCCTAACTACATTCCTTCTGTCAAAAGCATCCGATATTGCAGTGCTGCTATTCTTGAGACTTAATGAAAGCCTGTTTAGCAACATTTTTCTAAAAGAAAAAAAAACGTATTTGGTCCCAAAAAATGTAATGTTGACATATTTATATAGATTGCACTGTGTGCATTGCAGAGGGTTAGCTTGTCAGAAAATGGCCATCCTTGGAAGAAAAGCTATGTACTCAAATTCCTCTAATGTAATGTTTAGAATAAAACGGTAGCCTCAGTCCTAAGACATTCATAGACTGGGTACATATAATAATAATAATAATAATAATGCATTTAATTTATAGCGCACTCTTCATTCAGTTGAATCTCAGAGTGCCACAGCACATAGTAAGAACGTAGTTAAAACATAGTTAAAACATAGTTAAAACAAACTATAATAAAATATAAAAAAATAAACTAGTAATCATAAGCATAATACAAATAAATAGCTGACAGCGATTTAACATAATGTAAGAAACGCCTTCCTGAATAGAAAGGTTTTTAGGCCAGTCTTAAAAGAGTGTGGAGTTCCGCCACAATCTATTCACACTAACAGCAGCATACCTAACTGTTGGTTCGTTTCATTCTTCCTCTGTTGTCCATTCCACCATTCAGTGATTTGCTTGTCGTTGTCGTGCCTTCATATCAACTTCAAATAATAGGAATTTACACTCATCATCACAGTGCAAAATGTACATAATATTAGGACATTTTAAAGGTGTTTAAAGGTGACACACCGAATGTGGGCAAATTACATTTCTTCAGCATATATCATTCATTGTTTGTTGTCATAGTTGAATACATAGTGATTAACACTCTTCACATTGGCTTAAGGGTTTTACAAGGTGAGCCTCAGTACTTTGCAGGGTGGGAGTTCTCCTGAAAAAGCAGAGGGAAGAACTCCGGGTCTTCTCCCAGAAAAGTGTCTTCGGCGGGCAGTTCGACCCGCGGGGCGATATTGGGTCCGGACCCAGGACTCAGCAGAAGTCGTGAGCTCTCAAGGTCGTCGTAGAAATCGATGTTGTCCGTGTGACTGGCAAAGCCTTTGGGCACTGGGATGCATAAGGACATTGTAAAAATACCTGTGCAAAAGAGACATTATTAGTGAGGAATATATTGGTTAAAACGGTTATCAGAATCACGTTAAGGATTGCATTCTGTTTTATAGGTTAAATAATACCAGAGTGGGTTAAAGGTTTGCTTTCTTTTTATTGATTAAAGGTGCGGTGTGTGGTTTTAAACACTGCTCTTTAACTAGTGCCAGAGTAGAAATTTATTTTTAATATTGAGGCCTCTCACCACCTAATAGTAAAATGTAATTAACATTAAATGGTTATAAATACCTTTACCTACCAAAAACCTAAACATTAAAAGACCACAGCAAATTTGTCAGTTTCTTTGATTTACTTTTCAAAGGAATGTGTTTGAGTAAAATTAATATTTTTTTAAAGTCATGGACTACTACTATTGTGTGTGTGTGTGTGTGTGTGTGTGTGTGTGTGTGTGTGTGTGTGTGTGAGTGTGTGTATGTGTGTGTCTGTGTGTATGTGTGTGTGTGTGTGTATGTGTGTGTGTGTGTGTGTGTGTGTGTGTGTGTGTGTGTGTGTGTGTGTGTGTGTACACTTCTTCCCTGGACGATGAGCCTGCTGAACTCCACACCACCACTCTAATAGCATCATTGCACTCATGGCTACATTCTTTACAGTACTTCAATGAATATGTTATTTGCACTATTCATATTTTGCACAGACTGAAACACCTACACTGTTCTAATGGGACAAATAAGAATTTGGGAGAAATGTTATCAATAGTTTATAAAATGAAACACATTTTTTCCAGAGCTGTAAGTAGAAATGAAGTAGTAATTAAGCAGTGTAAAATTATGATATTGACGTGCCATTAGTCATGACAAGCTATTGATGTGCTTTTGTGATGGTAATTAAAGAGGTTGTTATAATGAAAGAAAGTACTTGTAAAATATTAACAGCTCTGGGTTGGGTAACTGGCTCAACCAGAAAACTGCATTTCTTTTTTAAGCCAAGGGTGAGAGACACCGTCACAGTAAAGGCCAATCCCAACTGATTACATAATTATTAGTGCCATCTATGCTGGTTATGGTCTTTGCAACCAAGTGTGTTGGCTGCTAGCTAGTTAGCTTAGTGAGAGACACTGTGACAGCCAAGGGTAATCCCAACTATGCTGGTTAAGGTCAAGTTTGTTGGCTGCTAGCTAGTTAGCCCGCTTGTCTTAGAATCTATAATGCTTTTTTGAGATTGAGTAAATGTACACTTATCCAATTCTAGCATGAATTACCAAGTAAACGAAAAAGTGAAAAAAGACAGGTAAATGGAGCTTCAACAACACAAATGTCAATGTCACAATCCACCTGAACTTTCTGACATAAGACAGTCATCATAATAATGTCATAATGATGACTTGACAGCTGCTACATATATAAATTAACCATCATAAGTGTTCACATCCAATGCTATGTCCACTGAAGCTATGTTTTGTTAATTGACATGATACATACTAATATCGTTTTAACTGGTAATTGTCAGAACAGACTGTAAACATGTCAGTTGCCATAACAGCCTAGTTCACATGTTAATGCCACACTACTTTTCTTTCTATGTATTTTCCTTGATTGGCTATGTCCTCCTGTCATGCCTCACGTGTAAGTGGCTTTGACCTTAAAGCATTACCAAATGTATAAATGAATACCAAATGTCATTGTTCTGCCTCCAGGCATTTAATTTGAATTGTCGAATTTGTTAAAATTTCAGTTTCATCCAGACTTTTATTTTGACGTTGTAATTTTGAGCTATGCAGGAAGTAGGCAGGTAAAATTGTTCAGAATAATTTAGAAACGGCAGGCTGACGGTCATTGCTCCGGAGAGATTCCTTCTTACAGGTTTATTCCCCAGCAGATGCATCGCTTTATGTATCTTGTTATAACTAAGTTAATTCATTAGTATGTTCATTTCATTGTTTAAAAACGTAGTTATAATGCTAAAAAAGGTAATGTTAAAACGTGGATGCTATTAGGAAATGTTAATAGAGTTAGCCTAACATGTGCTTTCTTTACTTCATGGAACTAGGTGACTTGGCTAATTGCAACATTTTGCTTTTTGTGTTCTAGTTTCACTCTCTTTCACCCTTTGATCTCTTGAATTTATTGTCGTGGATTCAGTACAATTTGAAAAATAAATCTGCAAACAAGAATACAAGGCATTCTTCATCTTTATGAATATAAGAGTTTAGCTCGCTGTCTAGCTGAAGTTATCACACCTTAACGAGGACATTACAGTCATCATGAGCAGACTTCTGAACAGATCTGGGACAGATATATTTCACTGTTCACTACACAATTTGCCATGACTGAGGGTTAATAAAGGCTAAATGTTTCTACGCTACAGTTTCTGTCCTGCTGACAGGACACTGACCTGAGATCAGTAGGAAGTGGAACATATCTGGCGGTGAAGACGTCCTCAATGACGGAAAGCACAGGAGAGGCTCTGCTGGGTTCACTGACAAAATATAATGTGAGAAGGATCCATCAGCATCAGATGAAGTGAGGACCAGAGTAACCAGTTGACGTACCTGATTTGAGACTTACACAAGACAATTATATATTTAGATTTAACGAGACCAGATCAAGTTAACCCCCTCAAAAGTCCTCCATCTACTTTTCAGAATTCTTAGTTTCACCCATGCATGACATATGATGATATGATGATAGCGACAGTATATCTGTACGAAAAAAGCTAGTAGGCTATCATCAAACTGAATCTGATCAAAAAGAGGAATACTCACAGGATGGTATGTCGATATGTTGTAAAATAAAGCTGAAAGCGTTCTGCTGTGTGCGTGTGAAGGAGAGAGTGAGCTGCATTTAATGCTTTTGAAAGGGTACAGTACTCTCACAGGAATGTTGCAAGTCAAGTGTGTCAAAATTAGTGTGTGTGACATTTATCATATGTGCTTGCTGTCCACAGGGAGAGAAATTATCAGTAATCAGAAGTTTTCCCTAATTTAAAGTCCCAATCAATAGTTTCTCTGGTAACATTTTACTTGAGCCATCATGGCATAATAATTTTGAAATGAATGCTTCAAAACCGCCTTTCCTGTTCATTTTTCTATTGTGGTTGTTTGGTCTGTCATCAGACGCACAGTATAATGCAGGTGCTCACCGACCCTCTCGCCTGGTCATCCACCTAGCCTTGTTCCCTATGTAATTAATTAATTTAGTGTATCAGAAGAATACCTCTCAGAACAGGTGACACCTTTAGAAGTATGTGACAGTGTGTGTGACATTTGTCTTATGTGTGCTTGCGGTCCACAGGGAGAGAAATTATCAGTAATCAGTAGTTTTCCCTTTTTTAAATCCCAATCAATAGTTTCTCACAGTAACCCTTCTTCTACCCATCTTAACACTATGACAGCCCAACCCCGTAAATAAATGTTCACTCTGTGAACTCTGTCTGAGTGTTCCTGAGCCTGAAATGTATACCACACACACACACACACACACACACACACACACACACGCACGCACATAGATACATTCACACACCCTTACTACATTCTTTCTGTCAAAAGCATCCGATATTGCAGTGCTGCTATTCTTGAGACTTAATGAAAGAAAAAAACCCATTTGGTCCAAAAACATGTAATGTTGACATATTTATATAGATTGCAGTATGTTGCACTGTGTGCATTGCAGAAAGTTGGCTGGTCAGAAAATGGCCATCCTTGGAAGAAAATTCTTTAAGGTTATAAACCTGTCCTCTAATGCAGTGTATAAAACAAAACGGTAGCCTCAATCCTAAGAGATTAAAAAAACTTGTGTGAGTGTGAGTACAAATAACAAGGGTGTTCTGTTGTGAATTCTAGCCATGGGTGTATCTCTAAAATAAACAAAAAGCATTGTCATCAAATGAATAAGGCGGACATTGTACATGAATCGGCAACATGGTGAAGTTTGATGTACACTGGGAAGGAAAACATAAAATTCTCAAATTCCATATTCAAATGCTCAGATAAGATCACTCCTCATGTCATAAGGAACCCCCCTATCTGGCTAATTTATTCTGTGGTTTGATGGTATGGTATAGCCAACCCCTTAATTTTTCAGCAGAATTCATGCCTAAATTCACTTAGAGCAGCAGTACAGCGTTTTAGTCAAAAACAGCAACTAGCAAAAGTAACTAGCAACTACTGACAAGGCATGCCAACCCCTCACAGATACCACCAGCAGCACAGTTGGCACTGATAAAAGGCTTGCTTGGATGCTAAACAATGTCTTTTAGTGATGTAATTGGTAATGTTGTGCTGTGAAAGATTTTTTTTACATTTTCGCAGAACTGTCTGGTGCATATCCTGATTGGCCAGTTGGAATTACCTGTGTGTTTATCTGTCCTTCACTTGACCATGGGAATAATATACCCTGGAAATTAATTTGAAAATATTTTCTTTTTTTCTTCTTTTATGCTAAATATCTCCAACTGTCACAACATTCTGGTCATCTTGTATCATCAATTTATCAGTAAAGCCCAGTCTGGCAAATTCCATAACTAATTAAACACCCCTATAAACTCTAAACAGTGCAAGTCAGTCTTCCACCAGGGTGTGTTTTTATTGTGTAATTCAATAGAAACAAATTATGTAAATAAATGGGTTTGGGTGGCTTCTGCCGTCAGGAATTACACCCCACCTTTCTGCCGTCACTGTGCTTTAGCCCCAGTGATTGTATTCTGAATTCTTAATTTTTCACGGGTGACTCACTTGAGCATCACAGTGAAGCACAGTAACAGCGAGACTACATTCTTACTTTCAAAATCATACACACAGACACACACACACTTAGGCGTATAGATACATCCACACACCCTAACTACATTCCTTCTGTCAAAAGCATCCGATATTGCAGTGCTGCTATTCTTGAGACGTAATGAAAGCCTGTTTAGCAACATTTTTCTAAAAAAAAAAAAACCCTATTTGGTCCAAATTTTTTTTATGTTGAGATATTTATATAGATTGCACTGTGTGCATTGCCGAAGGTTAGCTTGTCAGAAAATGGCCGTCCTTGGAAGAACAGCTATGTACTCAAATTCCTCTAATGCAATGTATAGAAAAAAACGGTAGCCTCAGTCCTAAGACATACATAGACTGGGTACATATAGGATAAGCGACTTGGTAATGAGTGAGTTAAGTGGCTCCTGAAATGGGTCTCTCTTCTCGTACATTACCAGTGTAGTCTGGTCACACAATAATGAAGAACCCCTTGCTTAAAAGGTGTGTGGCTGCCCATGGGTAAAAAACAATTTACGAGAAATAGTGGACTTCAAAGACCGTGGAAATGTTAGACATCACATTTTTATTCACTTTAAAGACACATTGGTGTTTCTTTTCATCCTAAAAGGTTCATGAAATTGCCAGAATAACCACAGCTTAAAGTTGTGATAATGTGTAAAATGTGACACCTGTTTTAGAGCATGTGTGGGAGGTTTGTGGGTGAATATCTTTAATTGTGGGTTCATGCCAACTCATTACGTTTCAACATATCATTTGTCATGAAAGATAAGTTGTCCCCTGTCAATCAAGGAACGTCAGATTTCTTGAATTTCTTGTGAGGTGATGGATATTTGCAACCAAGGTCACTGCATGATATCGCATCCCGCACAGGCAGAGTTCCTGCAGTCAGACTGTGCCAAAGGCATCGATGTTTTGCCAAAAAGCATAGACTTAGAACGCACAAACAAATTACGGTGACTGTTCGTGCTGTTCTGTAACTATGACAACCGGCAGAGAGGAAACAACAGAAGAGGGAAACTGGGTTTGCTTTTTTGTTGTTGTTGTTTGTTTCTTTTTGTTGTTGTTTCCTTGTTCGCTCGTTTGGTGAGGACGTTGGCTGATCTGCTAACTCTCTTTCTCTCATATTCGACCAACTATTCACACTAACAGCAGCATATCTAACTGTTGGTTCGTTTCATTCTTCCTCTGTTGTACATTCCACCATGCAGTGATTTGCTTGTCGTTATTGTGCCTTTATATCAACTTCACAGATTAGGAATTTACACTCATCATCACAGTGCAAAATGTACATAGTTTTAGGACATTTTAAAGGTGTGTGATTTTTAAAGGTGACACACCGAATGTGGAATAATTACATTTCTTCAGCATATATCATTCATTGTTTGTTGTCATAGTTGAATACATAGTAATTAACACTATGTCTCTTCACTATGAACTCTTCACATTGGCTTGAGGGTTTTACTCAGTTGAGTGTTGTTCAAAGTTTCCAGGTGTGGTCGCTAACCACAGAACACAAGGTGAGCCTCAGTACTTTGCTGGGCGGGAGTTCTCCTGAAAAAGCAGAGGGAGAAACTCCGGGTCTTCTCCCAGAAGTGTGTCTTCGGGGGGCAGTTCGACCCGCGGGGCGATATTGGGCCCGGACCCAGGACTCAGCAGAAATCGTGAGCTGTCAAGGTCGTCGTAGAACTCGATGTTGTCCGAGTGACTGGCAAAGCCTTTGGGCACTGGGATGCATAGGGACAATGTAAAAATACCTGTGTAAAAGACACATTATTAGTGAGGAATAAATTGGTTAAAATGGTTATCAGAATCACCTTAAGGATTCCATTCTATTTTATAGGTTAAATAATACCAGACTGGGTTAAAGGTTTGCTTTCTTTTTATTGATTAAAGGTACGGTGTAGTTTTGAACACTGCTCTTTAACTAGTGCCAGAGTAGAAATGTCTTTTTAATTTTGAGGCCTCTAACCACCTAATAGTAAAATGTAATTAACATTAAATGGTTTCTTTGGTTTTACTTTTTACAGGAATGTGTTTGAGTAAAATTAACAATTACCCCCCTCCTATCCGGCGGGTGTTACAGGAGCATCCGCTCCATCACCAGCAGGCTCAGGATGAGGTGTGTGTGTGAGTGTTATCAATAGTTTATAAAATGAAACACATTTTTGCCAGAGCTGTAAGTAGAAAATAAAGTAGTAATTAAGCAGTGTTGAATTATGATATTGAAGTGCCATTAGTCATGACAAGCTATTGATGTGCTTTTGTGATAGTAATAATTTTGAAATGAATGCTGAAAACCCGCCATTCCTGTTCATTTTCTAATTTGGTTGTTTAGTCTGTCATCAGACGCACAGTATAATGCAGGTGCTCACCCACCGTCTCGCCTGGTCATCCACCCTGCCTAGTTCCCTATGTAATTTATTAATTTAGTGTATCAGAAGAATACCTCTCAGAACAGGTGACACCTTTAGAAGTGTGTGTCAGTGTTTGTGACATTTGTCTTATGTGTGCTTGCGGTCCACAGGGAGAGAAATGATCAGTTATCAGTAGTTTTCCTACTTTAAATCCCAATCAATAGTTTTCCACAGTAACCCTTCTTCTACCCATCTTAACACTATGACAGCCCAACCCCGTAAATAAATGTTCACTCTGTGAACTCTGTCCGAGTGTTCCTGAGCCTGAAATGTATACCACACACACACACACACACATACACACACACTTAGGCACATATACATTCACACACCCTTACCACACACTTACTTCTTTCTGTCAAAAGCATCCGATATTTCAGTGCTGCTATTCTTGAGACTTAATGAAAGCCTGTTCAGCAAAATTTTTCTAAAAGAAAAAAACCCATTTGATCCAAAAATATGTAATGTTGACATATTTATATAGATTACAGTATGTTGCACTATGTGCATTGCAGAAAGTTAGCTGGTCAGAAAATGGCCATCCTTGGAAGAAAAGCTATGTACTCTTTAGGGTTAAAAGCCTGTCCCCTAATCCAATGTATAGAACAAAACGGTAGCCTCAATCCTAAAACATTCATAGACTGGGTACATATAGGATAAGCGACTAGGTAACGATTTACTCTTTAACGGTTCACTTGAACATTTGATTAGGAGCGTTAGACGTGATGTGGCAGATTATCGTCATCATGACAATTCAGGGCAAAGGTTGCCACGGCGACATCTCAACACTCTTCAACGTTCCTTATATTCAATAACAGGTTAACATAATGTTAAGGTGATGATACATATGGCAACTTTTTGATCAATTATGCCGGGCATTGCTGAGCGATGTTGTTCAGACACGTTCCCACTGATATTGGGCAACAAATGAGAGAACAGGAGGACTTATATCGTCAGTGGGCAACTTGTCGCGATCATCCAATTAGAACACTCGGAACTGGTCAGCGATGCTCATAAAGTGGCCAAGTATCACCACCTTAACAGCTTACAATGTAAAAAATGACTTGCTGGAATTACTCAATATTATTACACGCAATTTTATTGAGCACATTCACAATCACATTTTTTTCAGGGCTTACCTTCAAAGAAATCATCTAAATTTAGAAACAATGTTAATTTTCCATTTCTTTCTCGTGACAGGGAAGATACACACATGAGCACTAAATACCTAACTTTGTGACAATTGCAAGTGTGCTGAGCAATGTTACTTATCAGTAATCCAATTCACATTAAGAACACAGAAAAACATCCCCCATTTCCAAAAACTCCCTTAAATTTTGCCAATGGGCTTCTCTATAATGGTAATCCTGACCATACTCTAAAAAAGAACACCCACACAGCTGTCACCTTATTACTCTCATGACCTGTTCTACAAAGCACAAACTAAATAGTGGCATTTACCCATAATCTCTATTTCATAATTATATGATACTATTACAACATTATTATTATTATTATATTAATAATTAATAATAATAATAGAACTAATAATAATAATTGTAATATGATTTCATTCTGGTCATGAAAGTTATAGGACATGCCCCCTTCCTATGACATTTTTATGCCACGGTAATGTTATTCTTAGGACAACGAAGTGTTATCAATTTTTCTGTATGTGGAATGTTTGAGGCAAATAGAACCTCCTGTGTAGTTTAAGCAAATGTAACACCTCTTTTCTAATCAAATCATACCAAATACAGTAAACCACTAGAATTTGAAACATTTTAAGCTAAAAAAAGCGAATTCAACAACCTAGATTCTACCTCTACAATGTCTTTTTCGAACTTGCACTTGAGATTTTAAGTTATCAGAACATAGAGAAAAGGTAACTACAAAGTTAGTACTAAGTACTAAGACAGAATCTAAATCTATGCCCACGTGATAGAGTATTGACAATGTAAAAGGAAATGTAAAAACACAAATGAGGTACAAACAGAGTGACATCATTTCGACTTTGTGCGGTTCACCTACATGTAAAGGCCTTTCCTTTAAAATAAATGAGCAAGGGTGTGTGGCCACTGAGCTCTTCAAGTTCTCTTATTATTGTTCTTTGATGTTTTCCCCTTCTGTTTTGGTCGTCTCCACAGTACTCTCGCTGGACACAAAGTTCTTCCCCGGACCGTCTATCCACCCAGGGTCGTCCCCAAAGCCGGATCCTTCAGGGGTTGTGGCTGACTGTGTCGTCCCAGGCACTGTGCTTCTCGTGGAGTATGCATCGGTTGGTTTGGTCCCTTAAAAGAGCAACTTTCTTGTCAACAGGAATATGGGAATAAACATTTGATGTATGTGTATTCAGTCAGCTAAGCTAACTACAGAACAGACAGTGTTACAGTGCAGTATTTGACAAAAAAAGGGTAGAATCACAGACTGCACCTTTAAAGTCAGTGTAGTTATCATGCTCGTGAGCTGGCCAATCAGAACCACTGAAGAGTGCCACTGATTAGTTAAGTCAGTTACGCAGAGCAGGAAAAGATGGGAAACGTAGGAAACGGAACAGGAGAGGCAGGAGAAGGATTTTGCTTAGATAAGGAACATCACAGTACCATGGTGATGGACTCTCAGACTGAATGGAGATCGAGTGATGGATGTTCCTGGAAAAAACACATTTTATAACACATATCAGTGCGTTACATGCCATAACAATAACAAAATAGCGTAATTGTATTGCAGTTATATCGATTGCACAAATGTTAACAGGGCAGAGTCAACCCCCAACATCCAACCAACACTGGGCACAAACACTGAACATCCAACCAACACTGGGCACAGACACTGAGCATCCAACCAACACTGGGCACAGACACTGAACATCCAACCAACACTGGACACAGACACTGAACATCCAACCAACACTCGGCACAGACACTGAACATCCAGAGGCAGATTACTAAAAAAAAGCAGAATGTGGATAATGAGCCTGAAAAAGGGTTCGCACAGAAAAACACTGATACAGCCCACAACCGACAATTCAATGTGGGCTTACAATCCACAAAGCTTATATCCTAGACAGAATATATATACTGGTCATAACATATATCCTGGACAGAACATATATCCTGGACAGAACATAGTCCAGGAGATAAAGTGTCAGTACCCCAGCATTGTTAAGAGTAATTTTAAACATTCAACAAGCTTTCTTTGTATTTCAGTGATTTATTTACAATTTCAGTATTTTCTTATCCCAGTGATAAACTGGTTAGATAAAACTAAATATCAACATCTGCCCTGTTTTTTTTTCATTATGTGTCCAGTCCTTAAATGGTTTAACTGACACACAGAATTGAAAGACAATCATACCTGTCAGGTGATACATGCCAACAGTGGTCTGTTCTGCAAGTGCAGAAAGAGGGTTTGTAGTCACAGACACAGACAATCCTGCAAAAAACACAAATGTATATTTCACAACTTGTACAACAACAGTATCAACAAAAAACAGTGGTATTTTCCGTATTGCTTCTTTCCCCATGACTGATACTTCACTGGGCCATTAATGATGCAAACCCTCAGCGGTCTGCTTTAAATAATATGAAGACTTCTTAAGTTTAAAGCACTTGGCAGCCGATTTTGTCCATAGCAACTTTCAAAACATTTGACAAAAAAGTATACATACACACGCACACACACACACACATCTATATATATATATATATATATTAAGAAGCACTGTGAAGCATTATGCATAATGCATGCAAAAATGCATAATGCATATATGCTTTATCACACGTAACTAATGCATATATGCTTTATCACACATTAGTAATGCATATATGCTTTATCACACGTTGGACAACTCTGACCTTCAGCCTCATCTCTAAGGTATACCATATGTCAGGGCAATAATAAATTAGACATGATATGGTTCTTGCATCACATGTAGTGGACTACAAGGCAGCAGTACTTTCACGAGACGTGGGATCTCCTTGTGATTCTCCAGCCTGCTCTCTGGAACCAACAGACCGTGGGGAACGTTCTCTGGAAGTTTCAGAAGTGGAACCGTCTACTTGAGCCGGACCCTCTTTTGAGGCAGAGCTAGTCTTCAGGTCGATGTGAAGAGATTTTGTTACTGGAGGAGTTCCCCCTTCTGGAAGGGTCCGAGGGTCTGACGGATTGCCAGCAGGGGAACCCTGCCCACTGTCTGTCTGGGAGAGTGGGGTGCTCTCTGGCTCATTGTATAACCTTTGACCTTTGTTGAATGAATGCTGAGAGATACTCAAACACAGTGTTAAAAGGCCTGAAAGAGAAAAATAGAGACCACAAAGCTCATTAGAGAAGGCATGGCAGTAATGATGGCAGGAGCAACAGCCGAAGTTATAGGAGTGTGTGGCTATTCACTTTTATTTTTAACAAATATTCACGATTCTATCCTGCACCTCTGTCTTTTGGGTGTGCATCATTTCTCTGTTTTTTCTATTTAGCAGGAGGAACAGTAACATCAACTTGTTTCAAAACATATGATAATTGCACATACAGCACAAAACGTAGGTCTGTGTAAAAGGGAAAATATCCGTAACCACATAGGAAAGCCTCTGACCTAGAAAGAGTAGGTGGGAGAAGATGTTTTCCAGGAGACGAAAGTCTGCCATCTGATTGAAAAAAGGCATCGGTTAGGCATGAATTAGTGAGGACAGAAAATAACCAGCCAGACCAAAGCAGAGTTTGTGCATCTTTCCAGTTTCCAATTTTATGAGGCAATTAAAATGTACCATGTTAACATTTGAATTTACTCACTTGCTTTAACCGTCTCAAACACAACATGCAACATTGCACGTATCATTGTGATACAAACTCATTGCAAACATACTGTACAAATTATATTGTTTTAAAGCAGCAATAAGGAGTTATGTTCCAAAACTAGCAAACTAACTACCTAAAAGGCATGCAAAATCCTTGCAAACACCACAAACAGCCCAGTTGACACTGATAAAAGCTTGCCAACACACTAACTGGTGTCTTTTGGCTGTATAGCTAGCAATGTCATGCTGTGAAAGCTTTTCTTCCATATTTGCAGGGTATTTCAGCCCAGTACACAGAACTACATATAGGGCACATCCTGGATGGCTAGTGGGAAAGACACAGGTGTTTATCTTTCCTTCACATGACCATATGCTATCAACATACATTTGAAGATGGTACCAAAACTAGTTGCCTTTAAAATCATACCTCAAAAAGTGTCAAATTGTTGCATAGTGTTACTTTAATATATGCATGTGGGTATATAGGAATACTGAATAGCTCACCTTTTGAAACTGTGCCAGGAATAGAGAAGAATGGCCTACCCGACTAGGGAGAACTGGGTGGCCTGATGGAAAACGGAGAGAACACAGGTGCACCCTTCTTTCTCAGGTCAGTTCTAAGGCTGTGTTCTGATTCCCTTTCAGCTCTTTTAGCTCCGTCTCTTATCAGAGAGATGTGATGAACAAACCAGCAAATGCGGAACCAAGATATGAAAAATGTATCTGAATCCAGGCCTGTTCAAACACATACGCACACACACACACACAAACACACTCAGACACACACACACACACCGACACACACACACACAAACGCACACACACACACAGCTGTTACTGGGTTCCCATATCCAGATGAAGTGGGGTTTACTTCACAGTGGTGTGCATGTCCATATATCCATTTAGCAGATGCTTTCATCCACAGTACGCACTACACTCACTGTACAGTACAGGTATACATTTTCATTAGTTTCATCAGTATACATGTTCTCTGGGTTAATAAACCCATGATCTTGGTTTTGTTAGCACTTAGCTCGCCCAGTTTAGCTCTGCCAGAGTCACAGGAGCATCCATACATCTGAACATACAGCCATTAGGTCATCTGAAGCAAGAGACAAGGACGTTACAAGGGAGGAGGCAGATCACTAGACGGGAAAGTAAATGGGGGTAAAAGGTAATTTTAAACATGGCGCATTTATAACTGGAAGTCCTACCCAGTGCCGCTGCTAGCCATTTTGGTGCCCTAAGCATAAGTCCTTTATGATGCCCCCCCCCCCCCCCGAGAAAAAAAGTTTGTTTCTGCCAGTTTAACATTTTATTAAAACGAAAAAGAACAACTTCCTCAAACCCAAGTGAGGGACACTTTCTTCCAGGTGTGCGCGCGCGCCAACAGCTGACCAACAATAATGAAAATCGCAAGGTTTCGTTAGCCATACCATAAACCTATTAATTTCAGTGTAATTTTGGCAAACCACTACTGTACTTGCTTGGATGTATTGTTCATAGTAATAGTCATGACAATTATTACAAGTTTCTCTCAAATTTCATGTTGTTTTCTTGAAATAGCATTAGACCAAGGCTGCCCAATTTGGGGCCCGCGCTCCGATCAGAATCAGAGTCAGAACGTCATTCGTCAGCATTTTAACCCATTTCGAACAGGGCCTGTCTCAACGTCCTATGTAACTCAGACTGGTTGCAGTTCACTGCCTGGCCATAGTTTTAACATTGTTTTAGATGGGTCAAGGGGGGGGCGCTATTTACCTCTTGTCAGATCCATAACTTTGCAGCTAAAGTTGTAATTCCTGGTTGCTAAGGCTATGTTAGCTAGCTAAGGAAACTTTTAATAACAAACGATTTAAATGGAAGATTTCCGTTTGCATGAAATGATAGCTAGTTATCTAGCTAATGTTATAGTCTCCTCGATTTAACTTCTACAATTATAATGGGCGCCTGTGACACTTCGTATGAACGAATTCATATTCATGAGTTCATATTCACACATATTAACACCAGTTCATTATGTGTAAAGAATGCTGATATGAAATATGAAAACAACCAGTAGTCAATGTGCAAGCTTCCAATTTAATCTTGATTTAAGATACTCTATTTGAGTTGGGGCAGTCTGTCCTTCAGTCGAGGCATGATGATCTCTCGCTACAAGTTTCACCTGTTCGTGTTGGCGTAACAAATGCTTGTGGAGTCAAGTGCAGTTGAGAGGCGCTTGTCTCCAGGGCACAGATTACACTTAACTGTTATATTTTTCTCTTTTCACGGATACAAATAAAAAAGGCTGTGATTAGAATACGGGACTGGAGCTGTCCCTGACGGGACAAATCAATATCACCCATAATATTTCGGGATGTCCCGGACAATTCGGGACGGTTGGCAACCCTACTTGCACCTAACATATAACATATTTGAGTGTGCTAACAGGGCTCTACAGTGCGAGTATTTCACTCGCATTTGCGCCTAAAAATAGGTATGTGCGAACTTGAAAAATAATTTACGAGCACAGTGCGCGAGTGACGGGCTGTTGTCAATACACCGAACAACTGCGCAAAGTAGTGAAGCATACCATATATTTCATATGGAAACAAGTGACAGGGTCGCGACTGCAGGATGTGAACATAGCAAGATGACGTGCTTAACTTCATGCAAATGAGAGCGACGATTCCCAACCAATAGTCCAGAGCCATATAAATAGAGAGTTACGACGATCTCGCCGACATGTGATCACTTGGTATAGGTGAGTAGCTCGCAAAAAACCAACTGCTGGCAACCTGTTTGAATGGTTTTCGACGGGACAGACAGCAGCACCACCTCGATTTACTGACATTTTCAGTATATTAACACATAATATCAATTGGTTACTGGTGTGTTGTATCCTGTTTATGTCTGACACTTTATTAACATTTATGTATTACATTAACTTATAACACTAGGCAGCAATATTGTGAAGCAGAGCTAGAAATGGCTTTGCTAGCTCCCATACTGTAGCTCACACCAGCAACTGCTCAATTTAAGACAAGAAAGGAGTTTGGTAACTTAGCTAGTAATTGTCAATGATAACTAGTTATTAGAATATGTTAGCCAACGTTAAGTTAACTTCATAAGGGCAGTCGAGTGTATAGGTTGTCAGCTTGGATAGCTAGTAGTAATTTTCGATTTAAGCCTCCCGTTAGCCTTGGCAAACTTTTAGCTAGCTAACTTTAGCTAACTATGAGGTAGCATATCCTAGCTAAGTTATACTAGCTATCAATAGCTAGCTAGTAAACTCATTGCAGAATGGACTATAGGACAGGCCACGCATGACATTAATGAAGAAAAAATAAATGAATATGTGATTGGTTTAAATATCCTTGTCTATTTGGGCAATTGTTATTATCATTGGCACCACTTTCAACTGTCAAAACTATCCGCCTAGCTAAATTGGTTGGTTATCAGATTGCACAGCAATTCATATGGAGGATATGTGGTTGATTTAACTCTAAGGCCAGGTAGGCATAGTAGTTGTAATGTGCTATCACATCATTTGAAAATCTAGACTTGATATTCTCTTATATTTGAATGATAATTCTGTTAATTAAGTATTGCCTTAAAATGATTATTTACATTTAATTCATTGGAATTCAGCTGTAGGCATATACTAAGAGATCTGTATCTTAGAGACTAAATGCATCCACAATTTAAGTACTGCCAGCTTGACTATTATGCAGTTGTAGACACAACACAGGGGGTCCCTGGACCTGAGAAGGGAAGGAAAGGAGTTTAATGTGGCTATAAGATGGACTTTTAAATGCGACTAGAACTAGACTGAAACTAAGAAGGATAAAAATGACTAAATGTGACTAAAACTAATATGCATTTTCGTCTTAAGACTAAATCTAAAATAGCTGCCAAAATTAACACTGAGATAGGGGACCCCTTAATCTGCAATTCATTGTTGCTAGCTCTAATCAGATGTACTAACTAGGCTAATAAGAGAAGACTAACTTTGTATGCTAACGAACACCAATAACTAGAACTAATTTGACAGACTATAAACCAACAGACTTCTGGTTATGATACACGTGCTCTCTAGCTAGCTACAGTGAAAGTGTTGCTTACGTTACAGTCCAGACCTACAGTCTAACTCGAACTGCATTTAGAATCTAACAAGCTATGTCTTACAATAAACTTTAAGTAAAGCTGGCTATATAAAATACTACTAATAACAATTGATAAGAGGTCCACTAAAGTGTTGAAATATGAACAAATGCAGTAATTTGATCAATTCACCAGCTAACTTGCTTCGGAAACACTAAACATGAATGGGGTTGAACGTTGGAAAATACAATGTTTGGAACTATAGGTCACAAATTACATGCTTTACTTCCGCATAAAAAAAATCCGCTGTGCTCCTAAATTTCTTTGTGTGCTCCTAAATTTTTTCATTTAGGAGCACATGTACTCCTTGGGGAAAACCTTAGCGTAGAGCCCTGGCTAACATTAGCAATAACGTCAGCTAGTTCGAGGTGTATGCATAGGCTAACCATTAAATTAGCAGCACATTTCCCGTATTTAACAATGATTACACATGGACTTACCTGAAAGTGATGCACGGGCATCATCTCGCAGTTTATTTCTCTTTCTTTTGTCTGCCCCTGACTCCTGTTGTCTTTTTGAGGCCATTTTCGAAAAGCTGACCTAGCCTACTGTCAAAGTTCGTCAGGCCACTGAGATAGGAAAGGGCACCCACGGCAAGCTTGGGAAGTTGAGTGTGTGTGGGGGGGGGGGGGGGGGGGCACCAGCGTAACTTTTTTTAAGCAATTAAATATATCTCTTGTTCTGCCTGTTTTGTGATATACATGCCTAAAAGGTCCCTAATATTTCTATACTGAAATAATATCGGCATTATAATTATTATAACTATGACGATTTTTCAGTTGCCTATTTTTTGGTGCCCCCACAGGAGTTGGTGCCCTACGCACAGCGCGTAGTGTGCGTTATGGGAGCGGCGGCACTGGTCCTACCCCATATTACAAAGACCCAGTCACATTAGGTCAAACTTTATTTGATAACTATATTTCATACCAGGAGGTAACACAATGCGCCTCACAGAAGGAAAATGGAGGGGGGGGGGTTACAAACACTTGTAAAGAGACAGGACACAAAAAACAGGAAATTACGTTCTAACAAACTAGGAAACGGTATACCCGTATTATCCCGGCTATTAACAGCACAGTATTTTATGTAATTTTATAAGACAAACTTGTGTATTGACCGCACCCATGCATCAACTGCAGTTTATTAAATGTTATGTCATGCCATGTAGTTATGGTGCCACCGTTCCTAGCCTGATCTTGTTTACCCCAAATAGCTGCCCAGCGGCATTGGCAAGATGCCTTGTATTCTACAAGATGCGACCATTTTGTAGAGGAAGTAGAGGAATGTCTATAGTTGTAGCCAATTCATTTAGGCATTTTTTATTCTTTCTTTAAATTAGGGTTCTAGTTAGTAGTAAAAGTAGTATCTAGTAGTAGATTTGATCCTCTCTGACTTCTGGTTACAAAAAAAAGTTACACAATGTTCTCATGTGTGATGTGTGACAAAGAAGTGCACTGTTTTTCCAGGTAAATCCTTCTCATGTCACTGTGCACAGCATATCATGGCTTTCAACACCTTCGTCATTGCTGCACCTCTGTGCTTTCATGTGGCAAAATGAGCGTGGGTGTGTGTGGCTGGTTGGCGCCAATATTGTTACATAATTCATTAAACACTGAGATGCAGAACTGATTTTTGTTCTTGTATGGCTGACTTCTTTTCTTTCATTATCCAACTTAAGTGTATAAATTACAAAAGCAGCTTCAAATATGTGCATAATGGTGTTTTATTTATCGTCTTTAAATATCCGCTCCCAGCTTGTTTAAGAGCAATGTGTGAAGTACCGTGTGACAAAGAAGTGCACTGTTTTTCCAGGTAAATCCTTGTCATGCCACTGTGCACAGCATATCATGGCTTTCAACACCTTTATTATTGCTGCTCCTCTATGCTTTCATGTGGTAAAATCTGCGTGGGTGTGTGTGGCAATGAGATAAAGAAAAAAATGTCCCAGGTTTGTCCTTTTATGGCTTTTCTTTCATTATCCAACTTAAGTGTATCTTCAGCGACACGGCAATCAATGCATGCAACAAATCAGACAGCATTCATTAATGTTACACAGCTAACAATACCTTAGTTACACTGTACTCCAACCACGCAAACTGTTCCAACCAGCTTTTACAAAAACTTCTTTGTTGGCCTCCAAACATTCAAGGTGGATATTTCTGGAGTTTTGGTCTTCTCGGATCATCCTGAGCATTCATGCTAATGTCACTGATGCTGATAGCACCATGGTTAGCACCCTTAGTAGTGGTGGAGGGTTGACCTCCTTGACCACAACGTTCCTCTCCTTAAAAATCCACACCAGATACCCCTGGCATTTTTTCTTCTTCTACGTCACCCTCGTTTCTTAATCGCTCTTCCAAACGTGGAAATTTAGGTGCATTGTTGATGTTAACAATAATAAATAAACCATTATTTTCTTGGGGGTGCTATGGCTAATCCAGGGGGAGCTAGAGCACCCCCTAGCTCCCCCCTGGTGCTGCTCCTGTGTATAAATGACAAAAACCAGCTTTAAATATGTGTAAAATGGTGTTTATATGTGTATAAAGAAGTTTATATGTGTCTAATGGTGATTATATGTGTATAAAGGTGTTTATATGTGTCTAATGGTGTTTATGTGTGTATACTGGTGCTTATATGTGTTTAATGGTGTTTATATGTGTATAATGGTGTTTATATGTGTTTTAATGTGTCTTATGGTGTTTATATGTGTATAAAGGATGTTGAACCCTTTTTGGTGAACCCAACTGAAGGACAATCACATCTTTCTTGTCAAGGTCAACATTAGGGACAGGTTACTGCTTCCAAACCATTTCTCAGTGTCCAATGTGTGTATATTCACATTAACCTTCATTTAATCTCTCATTATAATTTAGGACAGCGTTTCATGTTTTGCCTGCATACTTTGCCTCTATTGTTCATCTCAAAGGTCAAACAAACAGTGTGACCTGCATGAATGTGGCGGAAATTTGCATACTCTTCCTCTTCAGAATCTTCCAACAGGGTGGAGATCGAGCCTCTCAGTGACTTACGCGCCTACGCACCCTTTGTGGACCTGACAATAAACCTTCGTACAAGCGGATGAAACACAATACCAAAAGCCACCACAGTATGCCTGGCATGCCTCTCAGTAGGTGTTAGTAATCTAATGCAAACATGGCAAACCACAATGCCCTGAGGAAATGAATAGAAATATCCCAGGTACGAAACACAATTTAGCAGATTGATAGCACAGAAAGAGAGTGTGTTCAAGGCTAAGTATCGGGAAATCTGAAAACCCGATTGTGTTTGAATTGGGATGGGGGTTTAGGTGGGGTCGGGGGTTGGAGAGGGTTTATATCTAGGGCACCTGCATAGTGGCAGACAGTATTGCAGGTATAAACCTCTTGCACACCTTTGAAGTTGATACTGCTGGGTGAAACTGTTAAGAGTTGAGGGCAGCAGTCCTGTAAGAACTTTACTTGAACTTTAAGGTGGTTTGGCTCTTGGCCCTCGAACCGATGGCATATGTATAGATCGGCAAACATTTGTCAAGAATACCTTCTATTGCCCCTAGCGAGACTAAAAGTAAGACCACTCCTTCCTCTGGCGGTTTAAAACACTTCCAACACCGAGCTGCCCCGTTGGGCCATGTTGGGCCATGTTCTTCATCATAGCATCTATGTAAGGTGAAAATTCACTCAAGTTATCTAAGGACTCCGGAGTTGTAGATCAGTAAATTTATTCAGCAATAATTGTCGGGCTCACTCACAGCACAAAGATGAAAGTGAAGCCATTTCACAAACATCGTACAGGGTTTATATACTTAAAATGAATCTAACTCTGACGCCATAAATGTTTCTAATGTCAGCAAGAATAGCCACACTCGACTAAAAGTCCTTTAGTCATCCCAACTGCGCTTTCTGTAACGCAAGTATTTCAATTTTACACAGGGTCGAACTAGCACAATTCAACCCTTCTGAGCTCACCTAAACATATGCAGACTAAGTCGTGTCAGCACCTAATAATCTAGGTTACATACACACAGAAATACAGAAAAGCTGTGTTCCTGCTTATATAAGCACATGATTCATACAAGGTAATTATTAATACAAGGCACTTGATTAATACATTATTAAGTCATGAACAGTGTTTTGAAATTAATTATATCAATATGGATAGAGAAAAAGCACAGCAAAAAGCAACATACACTGAGACTGATGGCAACCTGGTAAATATGGTTTCAACAATGCAATCCATATACAGTCACAGGTCTCTGGAACATTAGCACCATTGACAAGATAGTTATACTGTATTATAAGCCAGTGCTCCTGCACCTTGTCACCAGGATAAACAGAAACGGCCTCAATTCTTGAGGTAATGATATTTCAAATTTTATAAACAGTAAATCATCAAGCTGAACATGTATAATTCCTAATGGTTCAAAGTGTGTTGGCAAACATGTATTGGTTAGAGGAGCAGCGCTGAGCCTTAGCTAGAGAGGTAGCGGAACCTGTGTTGTGTGACAGCGCGGTCCTGCACCGCACTCACACTCGCAACCTTGGACAGGCAGGTGTGCTAGCGAGCTACAAATCGAAATAGAAAAGCCTTTATAGTCATTGTATTTGAATACAACGAAATTTGGAGTGAGGCGCCATGTGTAACAGACTTTATTTCATAGACAGAACGCATTATGTGCTACCAAATGCTTTAATTTATCAATATTGAAGAGAGCACATTCTGTCGTGGACAAAAGGCTGAATGGACATCTAAGTTTAAGGACAAAATTAACTATTTTTTGTGGACAAAAGTAATTCTGTCCACGTAATAGATATACAAGGCCATCGAATGTTTTGTCCACCTAACAGTTCTGCTATATTCCGGAAAGTAGTCTATAATGTGCAGGAAAGGTCTTTGGTCTGATACATTCCGTGAGCCTGCAAGATACAGAAGGAATAGTTGAAAACTAGTAGACTAGTAGAAAAACACGATATCAGATACAAAAATCACATTTGGAGTCGAGTAGGACTCTCACCAGGGAATACTAGTAGAAAAACACCTCGTTGGATTCTGGGGGATTTTTATGGCATCACTGAAGTGCATGTCTGCCAAGTGCAGTTATACTGTTGCGGGGCTTCAAATGGCTTTTTTAACAGAAGTCTTCACTAATTTGCTAGAGGTTTGAAATCTTAGTTCAGGATGGTTAGTAGCTGTAGGGCACCTCCTAGAGAACACTGGGAGAAATACGTTCCTTACAAACAACCCCACGTAGACAGAAGCACATTAGTTTAACCTAAAATAAGGGTACCAGGTGTCATTTAGGCATCTGTTTTTGCTCTTACACACTGACCAACTTGTGGAGCCAACGTGTATAAATACTCCAACCAATGATATTTCTGCTTGTAAAGTATTTCATACAGAGAGACACAAGCACAGTGCCAATATAAAGTAATGTTAAATACATATATAAATATTGAGGAAAACTATATATATTTTCAATACATATGTAAGAAATAAGAAAGTACATGTGTTTAACAGTGATGAATATCAAATGAAGTTGACATGACTGCTAAGACAGGGCTTTTCCCCAGAGGCAGTCTGTTTGGTCTTTGGCACCCCCTGCTGTCCTTGACTCTGCCTAGCAGAGCGTGACAGAGTGACAGTACTCTGTTGCAAAGTCCTGCTGCTTTGACAGCCAGTAGGTTTAGTCGTTGAATCTGATGCCTGAGTCAAACTGAACTTATTTTGTTGTTAGTTTTGTTATAGACACATTTGTTAAATGTGAAAGGACACATTTACTTGCAAAGAAACATGCATCCTTACAAACTGCATCTCAGTATGGTATGGCAGCTGCTCTGTTGCCGACCGAAAAAGACTGCAGAGGGTGGTGAAAACTGCCCAACGCATCACCAGTTCCTCACTCCCCACCATTGAGGCTGTCCAGAGCAAGAGATGTCTGCGGAGGGCGTGCAGCATCGTCAAGGACAGCTCACACCCCAGCCACAGACTGTTTGCCCTCCTCCCCTCTGGGAGGCGCTACAGGGTCCTCCGTTCCCGGACCAGCAGGTTCAGGAACAGCTTCATCCCTGCGGCTGTCACCATACTGAACTCTGCACCACAGTGATAGCCCCCCCACCCCCACACACACCTCCCCCTGTGACTGTACTTCCCCCCTCCACCCTGGCTTGGCTGCCACACAACCTCCTCCAGTCACTGAACATTTGCACTGTACTTCTCCCCCCCCCCTCCACCCTGGCTTGACTGCCACACACCCTCCTCCAGCCACTGAACATTTGCACCAGAATGTCTTTTTTTACTACTGTATATCCCACTTATTACTGTATTAACTGTATTAATCGTACTTACACCATACAATACTTCTTAAACATTATATTACTACTACCTCATTCACTTAATTTCACTTATTACCACCACGTAATACTACACCTGCAGCTTTTTATATTACTTATCATATCTACACTTCTTTACCTCAATTGCTGCTAGTCCCCAATTCTGTTCATATACATTATCTATTTTTACTGTACATATCTATTTTTATTTATTCAGTTATTCCCACTTACATAATGCACATACTCTGGCACTTTTATGGCTATTTTGGGCACTTCTGGTTGGAGATCTAACTGCATTTCCGTTGTCTCAGGTCTTGTCTCTGTGCAATGACAATTAAAGTTGAATCTATATCTACAATCATAAGTGAAGAAAGTCTTAAACCTTCTTAATTCAAAATGATAATGATACGTTTTTCTGTTCATCCTTACAACCACAAGATGTCACTGTTTTACTATGTGCTGTACTGATTTCAACGCATGTCACGTAGTAAATCATTATGATATCACTGTCAGTTTGTCTTTAGAATGTAGTGTGTAGCCATGGGAACAGATTTATAAACAGAATTATATCTGCCTGGAACCATGACTGTCTTCTTTCCTTTTGGATCCAGCACATGTATTTGGCAGACACTTTTGTCCAAAACAACTTACCTATAATTTGAAAAAGAAAAAGCAGAATATTAGGACATTATTGATGACCAACTGACCTTCACGGCCCACATCGCCTCTGTCTCCAGGTCGTGCTGCTTTGCGCTATACAACATCCGCAAAATCAGGCCGTACCTAACCCAGCTGCTGGTGCAAACCTTAGTGAGTTCCCGCCTTGACTACTGCAACGCCCTCCTAACGGGCCTGCCAGCTTGCGTGGTGAAACCACTACAGATGATCCAGAACGCGGCGGCGCGTCTGGTGTTCAACCAACCGAAAAGGGCACACGTCACCCCGATACTCATTGAGCTCCACTGGCTGCCGGTAGCTGCTCGCATTAGGTTCAAGTCACTTATGCTTGCCTACAGAGTGCTTGCTGGTTCTGCTCCCACCTACCTAAATGCACTTTTGTCCAAAACAACTTACCTATTTGAAAAAGAAAAAGCAGAATATTAGGACATTAGGTCATTATTGATGACCAACTGACCTTCACGGCCCACATCGCCTCTGCCTCCAGGTCGTGCCGCTTTGCGCTATACAACATCCGCAAAATCAGGCCGTACTTAACCCAGTATGCCACCCAGCTGCTGGTGCAAACCTTAGTGAGTTCCTGCCTTGACTACTGCAACGCCCTCCTAACGGGCCTGCCGGCTTGCGTGTTGAAATCACTACAGATGATCCAGAACGCGGCGGCGCGTCTGGTGTTCAACCAACCGAAAAGGGCACACGTCACCCCGCTACTCATTGAGCTCCACTGGCTGCCGGTAGCTGCTCGCATTAAGTTCAAGTCACTTATGCTTGCCTACAGAGTGCTTGCTGGTTCTGCTCCCACCTACCTAAATGCTCTTGTAAGGGCAAATGTTACACCCAGGACGCTGCGCTCGTCTAGTGAGCGTCGTTTGGCACTGCCGTCTGTGCAAGCACGGCAATCCAGACTATTCTCATTTGTAGTTCCACGTTGGTGGAACGAACTGTCTAGTACATACCAGAGCAGGGGCGTCCCTCTCTACTTCAAGAAGCTTTTGAAGACCCAACTCTTCAGAGAGCCCTCCCTTCCTAACTGGCACCTGAACTAGCGCTTAACTTGCACTTCAGCAGTTAACATTCCTGCACTTCTTTTTCCTTTCTAGGTCGTTTTTTCTAATTCTCATGTAAAGTAGTATTTATTGTTACACCATGTTTTTTATTGCTCTTAGCTTGACTGTTCTCCCGCTTGTACGTCGCTTTGGACAAAAGCGTCTGCTAAATGACTAGGGGGGTCGGGAAATGACTGACAGTTGAATATAAAACCGAGCCCCCATGGACACTGAGGTTATGTCTGGTGAGGGACGCTCTAGAAAAATAGCAATCAATGCTCACATCAGTGCAGAAAACAAGGACTCATTTCAAACATTTCAATCCATGAATCATTATTTGTCAACCACGACACATCACCAACTCTAAGGTCATCATGTGTAAACATGTGCACTTTAATATCTGCAAGTGTAGGTAGCAACCCTGCTTTAGTCATGCCTCCTGAGCTGATGCTGTTCCTACCCATGTTCCCATGGAAGAGTCCTCATTGTGACATCACAGTTTTGGTCAAGCATTGATTCATTAGGCCTACTGTATATGGTCACCGTTCCAGAATCAATATATTTTATTCTCATTCTTTAATTAATTTTCATTTGCAACTAATATCTTGGTAATTACTACAGGTCAAAACATACTTAAAATAGATGGTAGTTCAGCGGTGGTGTCTGATTCTGGCCAGTTAAAGACTGTGTTAGGTGAAAATTCACTCAAGTTACCTCAGGACTCGGAATTGCATATAAGTATATTTATTCAACAACAACAAGCGCGTGAGGCTCACTCATGTCTTGGCAGACAAGAGAGAGGCACAGGCCCACTCTCAGAGAGAGTCTGAGATGCCACATGATGTACCCTAGCACAGGGGTTCCCAACCTTTTCTACTCCGAGGCCCACCTTTTCGTATTTGTAACAGGTCGGGGCCCAACAGACACCCCGCTTATTTTAGCTAATCTATATTCCATTCTATTAATAAGGGATTGTTATGTGTCACAAAGACCAACATCACACCTGCTACAGGTGGAAGCCTAGTAATTAATACAAGAAAATCTTCCTCTAGATATTGCAATCAAAATTGTATTGTGCACCAGAAACAACATAAAACAGCACGAGAGCATTTTCAGTCAAAAGGGATTTATGTATCCAAAAGAGTTTGAAATAAAGAAACTTATTGCAGTAGGCCTAGGTTCTTATTTGTGCACAGCAACAAGCAAGGAAATAAAACCAGAATAGACTCAAAAGATAGCATGCACTCCAAAACCAAGTGGATGAAACATGCAAACAAAACCAGCTCAGCCTAGGCCTAATTAAAATAGGTGATGCTTCAGACATGCAAACAAATAGGTTAAAATAATTATCAAATAAATAGGTTCAAATAGGTCAATGTAATGATTCAAATAATTTAAATGATGATTTAAATCTGTGGCTGCAATCTATTATCAACATAAATAGAACCAGTGCCGCTGCTAGCCATTTTGGTGCCCTAAGCATAAGTCCTTTATGATGGGCCCCCCCCCCCCCGAGAAAAAAAGTTTGTTTCTGCCAGTTTAACATTTTATTAAAACGAAAAAGAACCAGAGGTGCATAAACGGCGTTTACGTGCGTTTACCCTCCACTACAGCCCTGTGGGTACATATAGGATAAGTGACTAGGTAAGGCCTCATTTACTAACAGGATTGCGCCCATTTCAGGCGTACAATAGCGGGTAAAGACATAAAACCCTATTTCCAAAGGAGGCGCACCTGAGTAAAAGCGCAGATTACCGCTGCTAGGAGGTGGGTGTGGGAAAGTGGGTGTTGGTCGCAAAGAGATGGGAGGGGATGCGTAAAGTGCGCCTAATTATGTATTAGTAACGAAACAAGAGGTGTTTTAGCATGACATATCAGCTGCTAAATGAAAACTACGTGCCTGCGAGAAATTTGAAAAATGTTTATATTTGATATATCATTTAATATAGGCAGTGCCGCTGCTAGCCATTTTGGCAAAATCCTTGCAAACACCACAAACAGCCCAGTTGACACTGATAAAAGCTTGCCAACACACTAACTGGTGTCTTTTGGCTGTATAGCTAGCAATGTCATGCTGTGAAAGCTTTTCTTCCATAATTTGCAGGGTATTTCAGCCAGTACACAGAACTACATATAGGGCACATCCTGGATGGGCTAGTGGGAAAGACACAGGTGTTTATCTTTCCTTCACATGACCATATGCTATCAAACTACATTTGAAGATGGTACCAAAAACTAGTTGCCTTTTAAAATCATACCTCAAAAAGTGTCAAATTGTTGCATAGTGTTACTTTAATATATGCATGTGGGTATATAGGAATACTGAATAGCTCACCTTTGAAACTGTGCCAGGAATAGAGAAGAATGGCCTACCCGACTAGGGAGAACTGGGTGGCCTGATGGAAAACGGAGAGAACACAGGTGCACCCTTCTTCTCAGGTCAGTTCTAAGGCTGTGTTCTGATTCCCTTTCAGCTCTTTTAGCTCCGTCTCTTATCAGAGAGATGTGATGAACAAACCAGCAAATGCGGAACCAAGATATGAAAAATGTATCTGAATCCAGGCCTGTTCAAACACATACGCACACACACACACACAAACACACTCAGACACACACACACACACCGACACACACACACACAAACGCACACACACACACAGCTGTTACTGGGTTCCCATATCCAGATGAAGTGGGGTTTACTTCACAGTGGTGTGGCATGTCCATATATCCATTTAGCAGATGCTTTCATCCACAGTACGCACTACACTCACTGTACAGTACAGGTATACATTTTCATTAGTTTCATCAGTATACATGTTCTCTGGGTTAATAAACCCATGATCTTGGTTTTGTTAGCACTTAGCTCGCCCAGTTTAGCTCTGCCAGAGTCACAGGAGCATCCATACATCTGAAATACAGCCATTAGGTCATCTGAAGCAAGAGACAAGGACGTTACAAGGGAGGAGGCAGATCACTAGACGGGAAAGTAAATGGGGGTAAAAGGTAATTTTTAAACATGGCGCATTTATAACTGGAAGTCCTACCAGTGCCGCTGCTAGCCATTTTGGTGCCCTAAGCATAAGTCCTTTATGATGCCCCCCCCCCCCCCCCCCGAGAAAAAAAGTTTGTTTCTGCCAGTTTAACATTTTATTAAAACGAAAAAGAAACAACTTCCTCAAACCCAAGTGAGGGACACTTTCTTCCAGGTGTGCGCGCGCGCCAACAGCTGACCAACAATAATGAAAATCGCAAGGTTTCGTTAGCCATACCATAAACCTATTAATTTCAGTGTAATTTTGGCAAACCACTACTGTACTTGCTTGGATGTATTGTTCATAGTAATAGTCATGACAATTATTACAAGTTTCTCTCAAATTTCATGTTGTTTCTTGAAATAGCATTAGACCAAGGCTGCCCAATTTGGGGCCCGCGCTTCGATCAGAATCAGAGTCAGAACGTCATTCGTCAGCATTTTAACCCATTTCGAACAGGGCCTGTCTCAACGTCCTATGTAACTCAGACTGGTTGCAGTTCACTGCCTGGCCATAGTTTTAACATTGTTTTAGATGGGTCAAGGGGGGGCGCTATTTACCTCTTGTCAGATCCATAACTTTGCAGCTAAAGTTGTAATTCCTGGTTGCTAAGGCTATGTTAGCTAGCTAAGGAAACTTTTAATAACAAACGATTTAAATGGAAGATTTCCGTTTGCATGAAATGATAGCTAGTTATCTAGCTAATGTTATAGTCTCCTCGATTTAACTTCTACAATTATAATGGGCGCCTGTGACACTTCGTATGAACGAATTCATATTCATGAGTTCATATTCACACATATTAACACCAGTTCATTATGTGTAAAGAATGCTGATATGAAATATGAAAACAACCAGTAGTCAATGTGCAAGCTTCCAATTTAATCTTGATTTAAGATACTCTATTTGAGTTGGGGCAGTCTGTCCTTCAGTCGAGGCATGATGATCTCTCGCTACAAGTTTCACCTGTTCGTGTTGGCGTAACAAATGCTTGTGGAGTCAAGTGCAGTTGAGAGGCGCTTGTCTCCAGGGCACAGATTACACTTAACTGTTATATTTTTCTCTTTTCACGGATACAAATAAAAAAGGCTGTGATTAGAATACGGGACTGGAGCTGTCCCTGACGGGACAAATCAATATCACCCATAATATTTCGGGATGTCCCGGACAATTCGGGACGGTTGGCAACCCTACTTGCACCTAACATATAACATATTTGAGTGTGCTAACATTAGCAATAACGTCAGCTAGTTCGAGGTGTATGCATAGGCTAACCATTAAATTAGCAGCACATTTCCCGTATTTAACAATGATTACACATGGACTTACCTGAAAGTGATGCACGGGCATCATCTCGCAGTTTATTTCTCTTTCTTTTGTCTGCCCCTGACTCCTGTTGTCTTTTTGAGGCCATTTTCGAAAAGCTGACCTAGCCTACTGTCAAAGTTCGTCAGGCCACTGAGATAGGAAAGGGCACCCACGGCAAGCTTGGGAAGTTGAGTGTGTGGGGGGGGGGGGGGGGGGGGGGCACCAGCGTAACTTTTTTTAAGCAATTAAATATATCTCTTGTTCTGCCTGTTTTGTGATATACATGCCTAAAAGGTCCCTAATATTTCTATACTGAAATAATATCGGCATTATAATTATTATAACTATGACGATTTTTCAGTTGCCTATTTTTTGGTGCCCCCACAGGAGTTGGTGCCCTACGCACAGCGCGTAGTGTGCGTTATGGGAGCGGCGGCACTGAATAGAACCGAGCATTCCTGGGCAGTAGTTCGAGTTGGTAGCTCTGCGCAGAAAAGCATGTCCTCTTGTAGAATACCACTCCAATGATAACGCACACAAAACAGCACTAATGCAGCTTTACTGACGTCCGTCGACTCGTCTAACTTGTTTTAAAAGGAACGGGCTACCTTTCATCCTTTCCAGTTCTGTATGTGAGGGCTGGATGTCGCGTCTCCAAATGTCGATTCAGATTTGAAGGTTTGAGCGCCTCATTAGACAGCTTTAAAACGCACTCGACACAATGCGCCCTGGGCTCAACGACGACGTCACCTCCATTCACAAAACCAAATCTAATATAATCAGGGTTGTATTTACGCTGAATTTGAGTAGTTTTCGGTAGTATGACATTACCAGTGCTGTCATTCTTTAATTTTTTCTACAGCGTTGGTAACCTTTTCACGGACTGGTCTAGTTACTTTCCTAGAGAAGTCGTGGAGTGTGGGTTGGCGACCATCTAACCTGGGACTGCTTTCTGTCGGGTGCTTTGCATTACAGTGATAACTTAAAGACGAGCTGCTTCTGTGATCGCTAAATTCAGCTTGACAAATGCTACATACAACTTTAGTTTTGTCGATTGTTCCGACATTTTTAAGCAGAAACTTTCCGCCCAACAATCCCTCAGCTCTCTCCGTCTTCAACTACCGTCTCGGTCTCTCCTATCTAACTGACTGCAGGCACGCGGCGGTTTGGTGTCAGGGGTCGAAGCACACCGGAAGTAAACAAAGTTGCGTTATAATATTTTATCGCATTCATCTCGGCCACAATAATCTCATAGATTAACGCGTTCATTTTGACATCCCTAATTAATATTGTTCTCAACTAAAAATCCGTTCTTCGTGGAAAATTCGTGAAAAAAAAAAAACCTGAAACATTTCCGCGGCCCATGGGTTGGGAAACCCTGCCCTAGCACACTGTTCAGATAAGATCCTCTTGGGACGTCACAAGCAGCAGAAAATCTGAAGTGCTGGCTGAAGCGTATCATTTCTTACATAGAGAAACCATAACAAATTGACGTTTTTTTTTTTTTTTTCCATTAATGCACTAAAATCAGGTTTATTTCTAATCAGCTTATAGTTTATTTGCAAGAATCCTTGGCATTGCGTTTATTTGCAAGAATCCTTGGCATTAAATGCTGTTGTTATTTGTAGAGAGCACATTTTAGGTCATTTAAAATATTTAATGTAAAATGTGTAGAATAAGAATAAATACAAATGAGGAAAGAAAATACTTTACAAATATAAATACATATATACAGTGACATAGACTGTAAATATAAATGCAATAACATTCTTTATACAGTATATGACAGATTTCTATAAATACACAGGTTGTACACTTAAACAGGCTTTCAGTCGGCATATCTTTAACTTTTAGTCATACATTAATGACTATCTATATGGCAAGACCGAGGAGGAAGTTTAATAAGTGTGCCATACAAAAAAACACACAGTTTTTTTTTATTAACCGAAATTCTCAATGCATGAATGATGAATGTGACAGCGAAGTGCTGTTGTTTGACAGCAGACATTTCTCCTTCACAGACATAGGATTGTAGTGCCGAGTATACAGCCCTACGTTCAATACAAAAGACAGACTTCCTTCCTTTGTACTCTCATCTGATTTGATCAGTACCTGTTTCGAGTGTAATCTGTAATTCGGTCCACGTTGAGCACGTTGTGTTGCCTGTTCCTTCATCCCACGTTACATACTTGTTTTATGATCTCCAGAAAAACCTAATGCTGATGACTAGTCACTGACTTAAGTGTGATCGAGACCAAGTGAAGGCCCAGGCACATATTTCCTCACATAATGTTTTATGGCAGTTACTCAAGGGCCTCTGCAGTCCACCTCAAATGTACATTATTAATAGAAACTGTCAAATGGATGATGGTTAATCAGATTATGCAATATAGCTCTGTAATATTCTCCTAAAAATTCACTAAAACAATACTTTTCTCTTTCCTATCAGTAAGATAACTCACTCACGGGCATTTACCCTTGGGGCAAACCAGTTACACTGACAGACGTTGGATCACATATCAGGAAAAGACTCATAAACTCCTTGTGAAATTCATTAAGGAAAAAAGATTAGAGTGATTTTTGCGAGTTTAAAGTTTGTTTTCCTCTTCATAATCCGCACGGGCAAGGTCAAAGGTGAGAGATCTCTGAGCCTACCAGGGCCGAGCCACAAGGAGTGACAGGATGGTGAGGCCACAGGCACTCATAAGGTTACTCTTGCTGCTTACTTCACCAGCTGACACCGCTGTGTGTGTGTGTGTGTGTGTGTGTGTGTGTGTGTGTGTGTGTGTGTGTGTGTGTGTGTGTGTGTGTGTGTGTGTGTGTGTGTGCACAAAGAGGATAAATTGGGAAGAAGACAGAGGCGGGAGTTAATATAGCAGAATGTGTAAACTCAAGAAATTAAAAGGGATAAAAATGCATTAGGTTACATTACTAATTACATTAGACTATTCAATTAATTCTAGTATGATATTGTTATGATTTTTTTATGCTGTTTGATGCATTGTGTTGCATTATGGGTAATGCTTAATAGTTATCGTTTAGTACACACACACACACACACAAACACATGCACACACAAAACTATATACAAATGTGATACGTTTTACAGTTTGTAGTTTGTTAGTCACCTGAAGCTTGTTGGTGTGAGGCTGATGAAATTTGGCTGGAATTCTTCAAAGAAAAACGGCTCAAGCTAGATAGGTGATAAAAAAGGTCAAAAGGACAGAAAACAAGAGTAAAGTGACAAGGTCAATAATTTCAATGACACCAGCCACAACTTGATAGGTGTAGGCAGCTATACCTCTTTCTTGATGAGTGAGCATCTGTTACGGAAGGCGTCGGAAGTGGAATTTAAAAGATCAGCAGTAAACGTGTCATTGGTACGGAACTGGGGGATGCCTGTTGAGCGAGGTGCACCTGAAAAACAACATACACACACACAGGCACACATTTTTGAAGAAGTACAATATAATAATTATTCTTGACCAGGCAACAGTCTGAACTATTTATTCTTAAACACCACTAATCTTGCTAGAATATTTTCTTACTCGTCACAACTATGGACTCAGCAACCACCTGCACATCAAAGCCTGATGTCGGGTCATTCACAGCGTTAAACAAGGTTTCCACAACTTCAGAGCTTTGAGAGAGAGGTTCAGTTGAAGTCTCATCGAACATCAGGTCAAGATCTGCCTCAACCTCATCCATGCGGTTTCGAGAAACCTGCCTGTAAAAAGGTGAAAGCATTTGTCTCAGTCTCATCAAGTATCTTGCTTTTTCACTGTGGTTTAATTCATGAGGTGGATTTACCTGAAAGCTCTCACAAGGGTCCGCAGAAAACGTAATCCAAAACGCAGTCGATAGACCACATCACACTGTTCATGAACACAGAAAACACAGAGGCCTTTTAAAGAAAGTTTAAAAAAAGTGTTGGCCCCATTATCATGTGGGCTACATTTGATATTATATTTGAATGCTTCTTGTTTCTTTTCACTTTGTTTACATGTTGTTACCATGTGCATGACATGACACTATTATTATTTTTAGATATGATTAAAAAAAAAACTTTTCACTTAATTCAACATTTACACGCCCATCCAAAATACAACATATTGTTGTTTGCAGTGCACTACAAACTTGCAGTGTATGTATATTGTTTGATTTTATAGTTTCTGAATCTTTTGTATTAGCTGTGTTGCGGAGAAAAGTGCAACTCTTTCCATATTTCGCAATCAAAAGACGAGAAGGCCAAACACGTGTATCTGCGGTTTTGTTTATTGAAAGGCTCTAAGCTTTTAACAGAAGATGTCAATGGATGAAACCCCATAAACCCCAATTCCCTAATACCCTAATACCCACTGTATGAATGGCGCGTATGAGTGCGTATAAAGTAATTTACTCACACCCATCTATCTTTTGTTTGGTTGACCCCACAGCCAATTAGATCTAACCCCTGACTTTCTGACTTTCCCTCAACCGAACGTGTTCCCTGTTTGGAACCACGCCCAATTTATCACAGACTGCCTAAATAACGCCATTTATACTCTCATAAAATAATCCATGTTTACCAACTATTAAAAATATTCCTTCATGTCCCCCTTTATGTCTAAAAGACATACTAAACAATATTTTTCATAACTATGACAAGTACACACTATCAATATATTATACACCAATATAAACCCAATTGAATTCCTATTCAACAAAACCAAATTTGTAACCTTATTTTAAACACACGCACTCCATCTAACTAAATCCTAACACATTCCCTTACATATACCACAGTCTTACTAGGGCACTCCTACATGAGTTCACAGTAATGTGTACAGTACCAGATGGACAATATACATTCACATAAAAACATGCAACAATACAGACAATGATACATACAATACAACCAATACATAACAATAAGCATCCAGTCATGTATGCAGTGTTGTGCGTTTGGTACAGTCCTGATATTGAAAGGAATTATTTCTATATCCCAAATATATCGGAGACTCAGTCAGAGAGTGATGAATAACCAAGTCCAGGTTTATTCTTTCAATGATGTACACCAGAGGAGGAGAGAGAATAGATTTCACTGAGTGTGTTCCACCTAAATCTCTTTCACTGACTGTCTCTTGGGAAATCACAGTCTTTTAACTCTTGGAAAGCAAGGGGGGGTGGATACCTAAATGCTAATTAGTATCTGTCTCTGGTCAGGGAGGAAGCTTTGAGGGCTTTCTCACACCTCATGTAGGCCAGGAACAGAATACACATGAGAAGTTTTTACAACTCCTCACGAAATCCAAATAACACTAAAATGACCACTAGGAATGAGCTATATTGAATTATTGACTATGGAATATATTTATTAAACTAACTCTCAAACGCCGGTCCCTTCAATATGTATGAATGTCCTTGTGTGTAGCAGTATTAATGTCCAAGTTCTGGTATTCTTGACACCCGAGATGCCATGTCCCGAAACTCCCTTTTCTCTTATCTAGGGTAAAAATGATCTTACTACCCTGCCTCCTGCAGCTACACTTGCCTTCCGCAAGCTGTGAGGGGCAACCATGCATCTCTGATTAATCAGTTTCTGATGTGTCAAGTCTCTGAATGTAGTGTTGTGTAAAACATGAAAGTCCCAAAAAACATCTACTCATGAGTTCCACTGATGAGGTCTTCAACTCTCCATGAGTCTGCCGAAAAGCCAGAAGTTGCTTCCACATTGCTCCCCATTCTAACTCTGATCGGCTCACTGAATTGTGGTGGTCCCACGGCCTGGTGGTCCTGAAGCTCTGCAAAAAAGTTAATACAACATTACACACTTGACCCCTTCACCTCTCAGCCCCATTGGCATTTCATCTTAAAACCTTAACCTATCCCCAGTCTCCCGACTAGACCAGTCCATATGCGTCCACCTTATAAGTGCTTGGAGCGTCTTTCACGCTCTCCTCCCGTTACCCACGTGGTTTGTGTCTCAGTTAAATGCCACTTTCAAAGTGAACTCACTCGTCTGTTGAGTGAATCCACCTCTGTTTAGCAAAAAATGCACTCCACAAATCACTTGTTAACATTTACAAAACTTCTCCTGGGAAATAAAACGTATTAAAACATCTTACACACATTCATCATTTAGTAAATCATCCGTCCGCATTTCTCACCATTCAGCACGCCCACACGATAACTGCTCACCAAAACCTGTAACACATTTACTGCTGTTGTGGTAATTGCTGCAGCTGTTGTGGTGGTTGCAGCAGCTGTTGTGGTAGTTTCTGGAGCTGTTGTGGGTTCTGTTGTGGTAGTGGTCGTAGCTGTTGTGGTAATTGCTGCAGCTGTTATGGGGGCTGTTGTGGTGGTTGCAGCAGCTGTGGTTGTTGTAGTCGCTGTAGTTGCTGTTGTGGGTGCTGTGGTGGTAGTTGTAGTTGCTGTAATGGGGGCCGTTGTAGTATTTGTAGTTGCTGTTGTGGGTGCTGTTGTGGTAGTTGTAGTTGCTGCTGTGGGTTCCACTGAAGTTGTTGTTGTGATCTCTGAGGAATCAAGGGGGTGATTTCAGTAAATCTGTGCTGACAATGCCCTCCTTAAAACAAACACATGGTTGAATACGGGTATTGAAATAATTGCTTGCTTACCTTCAAATATTCCTGAACCTTCCTCTACCATTTCCCATCAGGCTCTTTTCAGTGAAGGCCCTCTTAAAGCTTCAGTCTTCTTCTTGACAGATACCTCCTTGGGAGGAGCAGGAATCCATGTTTGGTGCCAGAATTGTCCTTTGGATTAACCGACAAGAATTCGGGATCCTCTTCAAACAGGCCATTATCTGCTTGAGCATTGGCCTTGGAGTCAAAACTGGTCTGAGAGTTGCTTTCGTTCAGCAGGAGGTGTGACCTCTCTAAGTCGCTGTTGAATTCAATGACATCGACTTGTATTGGGAAGCCCTTGGTGGAAAGGCACAATAGCAGAGCAAGAAGACCTGTGCAGGAGAGAGGTAATGGGAAGAAGCCATTGGTTGGAAATATTGCTAATTTAAAAAGTGATAATGAGACCAAGCAACTACATTTTTTTAAAATTAGGATCAAATGGTGCCCTTTCCCCTGGTGGTGATGCAAGAGTTATAGATTGGGCAGAGCCAAGTTTTAATCAGCTGATTTAATTTAATTAGCCTTTCTTTACATTTTTGTCAATTGTCAGAACAAGAGAGCAATTTATAGTTTATAGGAGCTGCCATATAAAACTAGCCAGACAAATCACCTAATTTGTTTTTTCTGTGCCAAATTTCAGATGCTTCTAGCCAGAAGAGTAAAACCTGAAACACTGAACACATTGACCACATTTGATACATCAAAACACTAAGATTTGCCCAGCACTGCAACACTAGACAGATACCCAGTGTCAACTCTGACACAAACATTTCTTATTATGCTCATCAAAACGGTCACAAATATCACTTTTCTATTTGTACAGAAGACATACAGAAAAAACGCTTAGCACTTATATGGCCTTTGAGGGAACAAAACAAGCAATGAACCCATGTACACATTATTCATTTAAGACCAATAGTGTGTACTTCTCAAGTTAATACTCCACGTACAGTTATATGTCTCAAAAACCTAAATCTTTCGCAGTTAAAACCTGAACCGTTGGCAATTAAATGGGCCATGTGTCACATTTACACTGAACCCTGCACCTGTCACGCCCCCTCCGCCCACGACATCCCCAGCTGCACCTCGTTCGCTGTCACCTGCATTCTAATTACACACACCTGGCACTCGCATATTCAAGCTTCTCACTCGCCACACTCCGGTGTCTGGTCTCGCATCACGATTAGCAATTCACGCACGATGACACGAGCTCCAGATTCCCAGATTCACTTTGCACGCAAGTAGATGATCATAGCCATAGTTTGTTCAAACTCAGTGTTCATTATCAGATCAGTCTTTCAGCGATCCATGTAATCCACAGCAGTGTAAAACACACATAGCGGACTCAATGAAGTGGTTTGGCCACATTTTTAAATAATGCTGTGGAAGCTCAATGCTATGCTAGATGTGTAGAAAGATTTGTGAAATCTACTTGTATTGTTTGTTATTAACTGAACACCATGAGAGATGAAGCAGAGCCGTTTCCAATGTCTTAAACCTTTAGCGGTCATGCAGCGGAAAGGAAGAAAAACAAAACAAGGAAAAAAACCCTGTGCATTTCTTATCCCCTTGAGTCGATATTAACACCACTCTTTCAGACATAACATACCAATTGGCAAAATATGTGTCGATAAGTTAAAAAGTGGATGTAAAAAGGTAGAAAAAAAGGGAAAAAAATGTTTAAAGCAAGATTTATTAATACAAGACACACTCGACCAAATTGTTTAGAAGTTAATGCTGCAATGTGGAGAGTGATGTTTGTGTTTCCATCATTAGAGATTTCACACTGGGGTAGCTGTATTATTTTAGGAACAGGAAACAATTTCTTAAAAAAATGAATAAAACATCTGAATGAAAATAGATTCTTCCCTGATGCTAAATAAACATAAATAAATATCACGGACCTGTTGACAGCAGATGAATGGACATGCCTATCAATTTATCTGAAATGAGAAAGAGATGGACATAACATAACATAACATAACAATCGGTTGACTGTATTAATATAATATACATTACATTGATAAATGAAGGTGCCAGCATCACTATGACTGCTTTTTCTGGCAAAAAGAGGAACTTCCAGTATTGGCCAATTTCAGTTATAGTGCCGTGGAATTTTCTCCAAATTGAATGCTACAAATGTATGATTAATACACAGTAGTTGAGTAAACCATATGACTGAAATATGGTTAAAGTAATTATATGTAAGTATTTTTTTCACATTTCAACACAACTTATATATTCATAATTGGACAATAATGTAAAGTCTTACAGTCTTAAAGTCTTCTACACAAGTTCTGTGTCTATAAGAAGTCACAACTAATAGCTTACCTCTAAAGTGTGAATTTAGGCATTAATTCTGCGAAAAAATTAAGGGGTTGGCTATACCATACCATCAAACCACAGAATAAATTAGCCAGATGGGAGGGCTCCTTATCACATGAGGATGATTTGATCTGAGCATTTGAATCTCGAATTTGAAAGAAGTTTATGTTTTCCTTCCCAGTGTACATCAAACCTCATTAATGTGATGTCAAGATGATAATAGATTTTTTTTAGATACACCCATGGCTAGATCTTACAACAGAACACCGTTGTTATTTGTACTCACACTCAGGCAAGGGTTGTTTTTTGTTGCATTCTAAACAATCACACACACACACACACACACACACACACACACACACACACACACACACACACACACACACACACACACTCACACACACACAGGCACACAGACACACACACACACACACACACCCTAACTACATTCCTTCAGTTAAAAGCATCCGATATTACAGTGCTTCCATTCTTGAGACTTAGTAAAAACCTGTTACTCTACTTTAATGAAAGCCTGTTCAGCAACATTTTTCTAAAAGAAAAAAAACCCCATTTGGTCCAAAAACATGTAATGTTACCATATTTATATAGATTGCAGTATGTTGCACTGTGTGCATTGCAGAAAGTTAGCTTGTCAGAAAATGACCATCCTTGGAAGAAAAGCTATGTACTCAAATTCTTTAAGGTTATAAACCTGTCCTCCAATGCAATGTATAGAACAAAACGGTAGCCTCAGTCCTAAGACATACATAGACTGGGTACATATAGGATAAGCGACTTGGTAATGAGTGAGTTAAGTGGCTCCAGGAGTAGGTCTCTCTTCTCGTTCATTACCAGTGTAGTCTGGTCAGACAATAATGAAGAACCCCTTGCTTAAAAGGTGTGTTGCTGGGTAAAAAACAATATACGAGAAATAGTGGACTGTTTTTCTTTTCTTCGCAGAGACCGTGGAAATCAAAGAACATGCCATCTTACACTACACTGTCAGACTTCACATTTTTGTTCACTTTAAAGACACATTGGTGGGTTTTTTTTTGTCCTAAAAGGTTCATGAAATTGCCAAAATAACCACAGCTTAAAGTTGTGATCATGTGTTAAATGATTTTTCAGAATTTTTTATTTCACCCATGCATGACATGATGATAGCAACAGTATATCTGTACGAAAAAGCAAGTAGGCTATCATCAAGCTGAATCTGATCAAAAAGAGGAATACTCACAGGATGGTATGGCGATATGTTGTAAAATAAAGTTGAAATCCTCCTATTCTGATGTGTGCGTGTGAAGGACAGAGTGACCTACGCTTAATGCTTTTGAACAGGTAATGTTCACAGGAATGTTGCAAGTCAAGTGTGTCAAAAACCAGTGAGTGTGACATTTATCTTATGTGTGCTTGCTGTCCACAGGGAGATAATGATCAGTAATCAGAAGTTTTCCCTAATTTAAATCCCAATTAATAGTTTCTCTGGTAACATTTTACTTGAGCCATTCATGGCATATTAATACTTTTGAAATGAATGCTTCAAACCCGCCATTCCTGTTCATTTTCTATTTTGGTTGTTTGGTCTGTCATCAGACGCACAGTATAACGCAGGTGCTCACCCACCCTCTCGCCTGGTCATCCACCCTGCCTTGTTCCCTACGTAATTCATTAATTCATTTATTTAGTGTATCAGAAGAATATCTCTCAGAACAGGTGACACCTTTAGAAGTATGTGACAGTGTGTGTGTCATTTGTCTTATGTGTGCTTGCGGTCCACAGGGAGAGAAATGATCAGTAATCAGTAGTTTTCCCTCATGTGATAAGGAGCCCTCCCATCTGGCTAATTTATTCTGTGGTTTGATGGTATGGTATAGCCAACCCCTTAATTTTTCTGCAGAATTCATGCCTAAATTCACTTAGAGCAGCAGTACGGCGTTTTAGTCAAAAACAGGCAATAGCAACAAGCAAAGGTAACTAGCAACTACTGACAAGGCATGCCAACCCTTCACCGACACCAACAGCAGCATAGTTGGCAATGATAAAAGGCTTGCTTGGATGCTAAACAATGTCTTTTAGTTATGTAATTGGCAATGTTGTGCTTTTAAAGATTCAACCCAGACCACAGAACCGCTTAATGTATAGCCTGGTTGGCCAGTTGGAGTTACCTGTGTGTTTATCTGTCCTTTACATATACCATGTGAATAATATACCAACATATACCATGGAAATTCATTTGAAAATATTTTCTTTTCTTTTTTGCTTTCAAGGAAGTTTTTATTTTGAACACGACAATACTGAGGGGATATTTTTTTTATGCTCTTAAAAATATCTCCAACTGTCACAACATTCAGGTCATCTTGTATCATATCAACTTATCAGTAAAGCCCAGTGTGGCAAATGCCATAACTAATTAAACACCCCTATAAACTCTAAACAGTGCAAGTCAGTCTTCCACCAGGGTGTGTTTTTATTGTGTAATTCATTAGAAACAAATTATGTAAATGGTTGGGTTTGGGTGGCTTCTGCCGTCAGGAATTAGTTTCTGGGGCCGCTAGGTAGGGGGCTACTTTCTGCTGGACTATTGAGTAAATTATGTGCTGTCTTGCTTTGTCTTGTGTTGCACTTGCTTGATGTTTGACTGTGTTAGGAAAGTTATAACAAGCTTGCTAACATCGCTATCGAGATGTCTTGCTAGCGGCTAAACTTAACGAAACCTGTTGACATTTGCTTACTTTGTTTATGACAAACTAGCGAGTCAACAACTTACCTAACACAGTCAAACATCAAGTGCAACACAAGACAAAGCAAGACAGTAAATAAGTTACTTAATAGTCCAGCAGAAAGTAGCCCCCTACCTGGCGGCAACAGAAAATCCATAGTCTTACTTTAATGAAAGCCTGTTCAGCAACATTTTTCTAAAATAAAAAAAAACATTTGGTCCAAAAACATGTAATGTTGACATATTTATATAGATTGATAGATAGATAGATAAATACTTTATTAATCCCGTGGGGAAATTCTGGTGTCTTACAGCTCTCTCATATTTACAATAATTGCAAACAATATATACAGACAATACAATACAAACAAACAATACAATACAGTTATGTACAGTGTAGGATGTAGAATGTATAGTGCAAAACAGTGTAGTCATATAGTTATAGTTTTATGGCAGCTGGGACAAAGGACCTCCTGTGTCGCTCAGTCCGTGAAGGTAGCGTGTTGAGCCGCCCGCTACGGAGGCTGCTGGACTGTCCTGCCAGGATATGGTGGAGGAGGTGGTTAACATTGCCCATGATGGCCAAGAGCTTGCTCCGCATCCGTCTCTCCACCACAGTCCCTAGTGAGTCCAGATTCTGCCCCACCACTGAGTCCGCTTTTCTGACCAGCCTGTCCCAGTGTCCCTCTTAGACATGTTGCCTCCCCAGCAGACTGCAGCATAGAAGAGCACGCTCGCCATAACTGATTGATGGAACATGAGCAGCATCTCCTTGCATACATCAAAGGACCTGAGTTTCCTCAGGAAGAACAACCTGCTCTGTCCCTTTTTGTATAGTGCACCTGCGTTAGCCGACCAGTTCAGCTTGTCGTCCAGATGCACCCCCAGGAACTTGTAGGTCTGCACCACCACGATGTCCTTGCCCTGGATGTTAATAGGCTGCAGATGTGGCTTAGACCTACGGTAGTCAATGACCAACTCCTTGGTCTTGCTGGTGTTCAGAAGAAAGCCGTTCCTCTCGCTCCAGTCGCTGAAGGCTCTTATCAGGTCCCTGTACTCCCCCTGTATACATTGCAATATGTCGCACTGTGTGCATTGCAGAAAGTTAGCTGGTCAGAAAATGGCCACCCTTGGAAGAAAAGCTATGTACTCAAATTCTTTAAGGTTATAAACCTGTCCTCTATTACAATGTATAGAACAAAACTGTAGCCACAGTCCTAAGACATACATAGACTGGGTACACAGGGCTGTAGGGGTAAAATTAGAGGTGGGCAAACTATGAATTTTGTGATCAGACAGACCTTGACGCGAAGCAACACAACACAAAGCGTCGCAACTCTGTAAGGCTGTTCTGGCTATATTCCATTATGTTATCATTTAAAGTCATATTAAATCAATGACAGTGAATACATGTGTTTGTAGTTTATTCAATGTCAAGAAAACAGTAAAGAAAAGTATGTGTAGGCCTCACAACAATGAAGGGGGTGGAGGGGGAGACAAAAGAAAGGACCTCTATAGGACCTAAAACAAATGTAAGGCCTCTGGAAACAGGCCCTGGGTGTTACAGCTGAAAAGTATAATATAAAAAGAAACCATGCTGCAATTAAACACTTCCCCTGTTCTTTAACCATTGGAGAAACCTCCAATGTCAACACAACACAACAACACAATTGCTATATTAAGACGTACGGGCGGGGGAGGCTGTGCCTCATCTCAGATTGCGCAATCCCTCACAAACTGGGTTGAGTGCATGCGTAGAACCTTCTTAGTATTGCTGATCTGACATAAAAAAAAAAATCACGGAGGGGAGGCAAACAGTACCTCTGCCTCACCGGTCGGGTTTATGCTTGTTCTGCTATTTCTTTTCTGCTACACTTATATTTGACCTTGACCGCGAAAATGGAAGATTCTATAGCTAAGCTAAAACATTTCACTTAGCAATTCACTTAGCTATGTCTAATTGGTTTGCAAAGAATCTGTCTACAATTTTCAATGAATTAGCCTAATCTACAACGATATGCGTGAGGAGAATTACTCATGCATCTTCAATTGCTGAAATAATTGACGTTTTATTAGGCCTATTTAGATGGCACCGAGAAGGCTGGCTTGTTACCTGCATCATCTTATTTGCAAGCACGTTATTAATAGTTTGTCCCTGTCTTAGTGCGATGTTGTCCGAACCAAAACAACGTTTAGAAAACGTGAATTGATCTTCAGTCTTACTTTGTACTTGAGGCCTTTTGCGGGCATCTGTGGGAGTGGGAGCACTGATGGTCTCTTCAAAAATCGCCTGATATCCATGGCTAATTAATTCATTCCGAACAGGTAAGCAGGCAGGCTAATCCACAACGTGTATGTGTTTACATACTTCCTGGATCCTGATTGGTGTCGCCGCCGCAGCCAAGGCACCGATTGGAGCATAATACAGCGCAGATGAAAATGATTCAGACTACAGCGTTTATATGTTAAACCATTTGAAATGTAGGTGTTTTAAAATGACACCAAATTTATTTCTGATTATTCCAACGGCAGAATACAAGGCCCAGGGAACTTTGAGGTGCGTAAACGCCACTTACAGGTGCGTAAACGATATTTAGAGGTGCGTAAACGCTATTTCCAAAATTCCAGAGGTGCATAAACGGCGTTTACGTGCGTTTACCCTCCACTACAGCCCTGTGGGTACATATAGGATAAGTGACTAGGTAAGGCCTCATTTACTAACAGGATTGCGCCCATTTCAGGCGTACAATAGCGGGTAAAGACATTAAACCCTATTTCCAAAGGAGGCGCACCTGAGTAAAAGCGCAGATTACCGCTGCTAGGAGGTGGGTGTGGGAAAGTGGGTGTTGGTCGCAAAGAGATGGGAGGGGATGCGTAAAGTGCGCCTAATTATGTATTAGTAACGAAACAAGAGGTGTTTTAGCATGACATATCAGCTGCTAAATGAAAACTACGTGCCTGCGAGAAATTTGAAAAATGTTTATATTTGATATATCATTTAATATAGGCAGTGCCGCTGCTAGCCATTTTGGTGCCCTAAGCATAAGTCCTTTATGATGCCCCCCCCCCCCGAGAAAAAAAGTTTGTTTCTGCCAGTTTAACATTTTATTAAAACGAAAAAGAACAACTTCCTCAAACCCAAGTGAGGGACACTTTCTTCCAGGTGTGCGCGCGCGCCAACAGCTGACCAACAATAATGAAAATCGCAAGGTTTCGTTAGCCATACCATAAACCTATTAATTTCAGTGTAATTTTGGCAAACCACTACTGTACTTGCTTGGATGTATTGTTCATAGTAATAGTCATGACAATTATTACAAGTTTCTCTCAAATTTCATGTTGTTTTCTTGAAATAGCATTAGACCAAGGCTGCCCAATTTGGGGCCCGCGCTCCGATCAGAATCAGAGTCAGAACGTCATTCGTCAGCATTTTAACCCATTTCGAACAGGGCCTGTCTCAACGTCCTATGTAACTCAGACTGGTTGCAGTTCACTGCCTGGCCATAGTTTTAACATTGTTTTAGATGGGTCAAGGGGGGGCGCTATTTACCTCTTGTCAGATCCATAACTTTGCAGCTAAAGTTGTAATTCCTGGTTGCTAAGGCTATGTTAGCTAGCTAAGGAAACTTTTAATAACAAACGATTTAAATGGAAGATTTCCGTTTGCATGAAATGATAGCTAGTTATCTAGCTAATGTTATAGTCTCCTCGATTTAACTTCTACAATTATAATGGGCGCCTGTGACACTTCGTATGAACGAATTCATATTCATGAGTTCATATTCACACATATTAACACCAGTTCATTATGTGTAAAGAATGCTGATATGAAATATGAAAACAACCAGTAGTCAATGTGCAAGCTTCCAATTTAATCTTGATTTAAGATACTCTATTTGAGTTGGGGCAGTCTGTCCTTCAGTCGAGGCATGATGATCTCTCGCTACAAGTTTCACCTGTTCGTGTTGGCGTAACAAATGCTTGTGGAGTCAAGTGCAGTTGAGAGGCGCTTGTCTCCAGGGCACAGATTACACTTAACTGTTATATTTTTCTCTTTTCACGGATACAAATAAAAAAGGCTGTGATTAGAATACGGGACTGGAGCTGTCCCTGACGGGACAAATCAATATCACCCATAATATTTCGGGATGTCCCGGACAATTCGGGACGGTTGGCAACCCTACTTGCACCTAACATATAACATATTTGAGTGTGCTAACATTAGCAATAACGTCAGCTAGTTCGAGGTGTATGCATAGGCTAACCATTAAATTAGCAGCACATTTCCCGTATTTAACAATGATTACACATGGACTTACCTGAAAGTGATGCACGGGCATCATCTCGCAGTTTATTTCTCTTTCTTTTGTCTGCCCCTGACTCCTGTTGTCTTTTTGAGGCCATTTTCGAAAAGCTGACCTAGCCTACTGTCAAAGTTCGTCAGGCCACTGAGATAGGAAAGGGCACCCACGGCAAGCTTGGGAAGTTGAGTGTGGGGGGGGGGGGGGCACCAGCGTAACTTTTTTTAAGCAATTAAATATATCTCTTGTTCTGCCTGTTTTGTGATATACATGCCTAAAAGGTCCCTAATATTTCTATACTGAAATAATATCGGCATTATAATTATTATAACTATGACGATTTTTCAGTTGCCTATTTTTTGGTGCCCCCACAGGAGTTGGTGCCCTACGCACAGCGCGTAGTGTGCGTTATGGGAGCGGCGGCACTGAATATAGGCATACAAACAAATAGAATTACAAACTATCCCACCAGCTAGCTGTTCGAGAAAAGTTCGGCCACGTCTTACCCAGAATCGCCGTTCATTGTATGGTTTAAACGGTATTTCATAGTTCAAGCACACCGAGTACAGTGCACACCTTCTGCGTATGAGTAACGCGTATCTATTCAGGAAAAGTACTTGTACTCGAAGTACACTAACTAAACTACCGGTAAGTAAATTGTAGAGACAGAGCAGCATATTCATTTTACCTTCCATGTTTATTTTGACGTTATAGCCTCTCAAGTGCAAGCTACCCCCAGTGCCATGGCAACCTACAACTACAGTTTTCAAATGTATCTGCCTAGGTTTTCAGTGTTGGAATACGCCGTTTTCAATGTTCGCTGAAAAGTTTAATTTCCCCAAATCAGCTCACCAATAAAAGACAGTCTTGAATTCAAAGGGATCACAACTTTTAATGTGGACGGAAGGGCTAAACGGAGAAATATTTATGAGTTTCTATATTTACCTGGGTTAGTTTGCTGTAACCTCGTGAACCAAAAGCTCTAATTCTAATTTCAGCTCATCATCCACGGTGGAACACGCAGGCTCTTTCTTCCCTATTTTCGCGGAGCGCTAAATAACACTAATGGGCGGTGTTAGGCGCAGATGACGCGACGAGGGTTCTTGTTTGATAAATAGGATGCAAAATACCGTGCGTTATTTGCGGTTTGGCAAAGGCGCAGATTAAGCTGCGGTCGCAATGTTAGTAAATGAGGCCTGAGTGCGTTAAGTGGCTCCAGGAGTAGGTCTCTCTTCTCGTACATTACCAGTGTAGTCTGGTCAGACAATGATGAAGAAACCCTTGCTTAAAAGGTGTGTTGCTGCCCATGGGTAAAAAACAATGTACGAGAATTAGTGGACCTTTTTTTTCTTCCCAGAGACCGGGGAAATCAAAGAACATGCCATCTTACACCACCTTTTTGTTAACTTTAAAGACACGATGGTGGGGTTTTTTGTCCTAAAAGGTTAATGAAATTGTCAGAATAACCACAGCTTAAAGTTGTGATAATGTTTAAAGATGACGCGACGAGGGTTCTTGTTTGATAAATAGGATGCAAAATACCGTGCGTTATTTGCGGTTTGGCAAAGGCGCAGATTAAGCTGCGGTCGCAATGTTAGTAAATGAGGCCCTGAGTGCGTTAAGTGGCTCCAGGAGTAGGTCTCTCTTCTCGTACATTACCAGTGTAGTCTGGTCAGACAATGATAAAGAAACCCTTGCTTAAAAGGTGTGTTGCTGCCCATGGGTAAAAAACAATGTACGAGAATTAGTGGACATTTTTTTTTCTTCCCAGAGACCGGGGAAATCAAAGAACATGCCATCTTACACCACCTTTTTGTTAACTTTAAAGACACGATGGTGGTTTTTTTTGTCCTAAAAGGTTAATGAAATTGTCAGAATAACCACAGCTTAAAGTTGTGATAATGTTTAAAATTTGACACCTGTTTTAGAGCATCTGTGGAAGGTATCTGGGTGCATATCTTTAATTGTGGGTTCGTGCAAACTCATTAAGTTTCAACATATCAGTTGTCATGAAAGAGAAGTTGTCCCCTGTCAATCAAGGAACGTCAGATTTCTTGGATTTCTTGTGAGGTGATGGATATTTGCAAGAATTGCATGCTTCACAGGCAGAGTTCCTGGAGTGAGACTGTGCAAGTAATGCCCCAGGTTGGTGAAAGGGGGAATAGGCATTGATGTGTTGCCAAAAAACGTAGAACGCACAAACAAATAACGGGGACTGTTCGTGCTGTTCTGTAACTATGATAACCGACAGAAAGGAAACTACAGAAGAGCGAAACGGGGTTTGCTGTTTTGTTGTTTGTTTTTTGTTGTTGTTGTTTTCTTTGTATGCTCGTTTGATGAGGATGTTGGCTGATCTGCTAACTCTCTTTCTCTTAGATACAACCATCTATTCACACTAAAAGCAGCATATCTAACTGTTGGGTTGGTTCATTCTTCCTCTGTTGTAAATTCCTCCAATTTACACTCATCATCAGAGTGCAAAATTACATAATATTAGGACATTTTAAAGGTGTTTAAAGGTGACACCGAATGTGGGCTAATTACATTTCTTCAGCATATATCATTCATTGTTTGTTGTCAAAGTTGAATACATAGCGATTAACACTCTTCACATTGGCTTAAGGGTTTTACTAAGTTTTCAGGTGTGGTCGCTAACCACAGAACATAAGGTGAGCCTCAGTGCTTTGCTGGGCGGGAGTTCTCCTGAAAAAGCAGAGGGAAGAACTCCGGGTCTTCTCCCAGAAGTGTGTCTTCGGGGGGCAGTTCGACCCGCGGGGCGATATTGGGCCCGGACCCAGGACTCAGCAGAAGTCGTGAGCTCTCAAGGTCGTCGTAGAACTCGATGTTGTCCGAGTGACTGGCAAAGCCTTTGGGCACTGGGATGCATAGGGACAATGTAAAAATACCTGTGTAAAAGAGACATTATTAGTGAGGAATAAATTGGTTAAAATGGTTATCAGAATCACCTTAAGGATTCCATTCTATTTTATAGGTTAAATAATACCAGAGTGGGTTAAAGGTTTGCTTTCTTTTTTATTGATTAAAGGTACGGTGTGTAGTATTAAACACTGTTCTTTAACTAGTGCCAGAGTAAAAATGTCTTTTTAATCTTGAGGCCTCTCACCACCTAATAGTAAAATGTAATTGACATTAAATGGTTGTAAATACCTTTACCTACCAAAAACCTAAACATTAAAAGACCACTGCAAATTTGTCAGTTTCTTTGGTTTTACTTTTTACAGGAATGTGTTTGAGCAAAATGAACAATTCACCCCCCTCCCATCCGGCGGGTGTTACTGGAGCCTCCGCTTCCTCACCAGCAGGCTCAGGAGCAGCTGTGTGTGTGTGTGTGTGTGTGTGTGTGTGTGTGTGTGTGTGTGTGTGTGTGTGTGTGTGTGTGTGTGTGTGTGTGTGTGTGTGTGTGTGTACACTTCTTCCCTGCGGCGATGAGCCTGCTGAACTCCACACCACCACTCTAATAGCAGCATTGCACTCATTACTGCATTCTTTACAGTACTTCAATGAATATGTTATTGGCACTATTCATATTTTGCACAGACTGAAACACCTTCACTGTTGTAATGGGACAAATACGAATTTGGGAGAAATGTTATCAATAATTTATAAAATGGAACACATTACAGAGCTGTAAGTAGAAATGAAGCAGTAATTAAGCAGTGTTGAATTATGATTTTGAAGTGCCATTAGTCATGACAAGCTATTAATGTGCTTTTGTGATGGTAATTAAAGAGGTTGTAATAATGACAGAATGTACTTGTACAACATTAATAGCTTAGGGTTGGGTAACCAGAACACTGCATTTCTTTTTTAAGCCAGGGTGAGAGACACTGAGACAGTTAAGGCCAAACCCAACTGCTTACATAATTATTAGTGCCATCTATGCTGGTTATGGTCTTTGCAACCAAGTGTGTTGGCTGCTAGCTAGTTAGCTTAGTGAGAGACACTGTGACAGCCAAGGGCAATCCCAACTATGCTGGTTAAGGTGAAGTGTTTTGGTCTGCTAGCTAGTTAGCCCGCTTGTCTTAGAATCTATAACGCTTTTTTGAGATTCAAAATAACAGAACTCATGTCCATCCCTGACCAAAGATGGACAGTTCACTTCACTTGGTCCCCGGGCGCTGCAAAGCTGCCCACTGCTCCTGGGGGGTCCTTGAGGAAGGACGGTCCAGGATGGAAAAAAGCAGAAAATAAATTCACCGCGACCTCAGGCCTACCTGCGTGTGTGTGTGTGTGTGTGTCCTGTGTCGCCTCCATATATGCACGTGTGTGTTCCAGTGTGCCGTGTGTGCCATTAAAAACCTGACAAAGTAAGTTTACACTTATCCAATTCTAGCATGAATTACCAAGTAAACGAAAAAGTGAAAAAAGACAAGTAAAGGGAGCTTTAACAACACAAACGTCAATGTCACAATCCACCTGAACCTTCTGACATAAGACAGTCATCATAATAATGTAATAATGATGACTTGACAGCTGCTACATATATGAATTAACCATCATAAGTGTTGATGTCCAATGCTATGTCCACTGAAGCTATGTTTTCTTAATTGACATGATACATACTAATATCGTTTTAACTGGTAATTGTCAGAACAGACTGTAAACATGTCAGTTGCCATAACAGCCTAGTTCACATGTTAATGCCACGCTACTTTGCTTTCTATGCTACAGTTTCTGTCCTGCTGACAGGGCACTGACCTGAGATCAGTAGGAAGTGGAACATATCTGGCGGTGAAGACGTCCTCAATGATGGAAAGCACAGGAGAGGCTCTGCTGGGTTCACTGCCAAAATATAATGGGAGAAGGATCCATTAGCATCCGATGAAGTAAGAACCAGCGTAACCAGTTGATATACTTGATTTGAGACTTACACAAGACAATTCTATATTTAGATTTAACGAGACCAGATCAAGTTAACCCCCTCAAAAGTCCTCCATCTACTTTTCAGAATTCTTAGTTTCACCCATGCATGACATATGATGATATGATGATAGCGACAGTGTATCTGTACGAAATAAGCTAGTAGGCTCACAGGATGGTATGGCAATAAGTTGTAAAATAAAGCTGAAATCCTCCTATTCTGATGTGTGAGTGTGAAGGACAGCGTGAGCTGCACTTAATGCTTTTGAACAGAGACAGGTACACTACCCTCACAGGAATGTTGCAAGTCAAGTGTGTCAAAAACCAGTAAGTGCCACATTTTTCTTATGTGTGCTTGCTGTCCACAGGGAGAGAAATTATCAGTAATCAGAAGTTTTCCCTAATTTAAATCCCAATCAAAAGTTTCTCTGGTAACATTTTACTTGAGCCATCATGGCATATTAATACTTTTGAAATAAATGCTTCAAACCCGCCATTCCTGTTCATTTTCTATTTTGGTTGTTTGGTCTGTCATCAGACGCACAGTATAATGCAGGTGCTCACCCACCCTCTCGCCTGGTCATCCACCCTGCCTTGTTCCCTACGTAATTAATTAATTAATTTAGTGTATCAGAAGAATACCTCTCAGAACAGTTGAAACCTTTAGGAGTGTTTCATTTGACCCCGTAAATAAATGTTCACTCTGTGAACTCTGTCTGAGTGTTCCTGAGCCTGAAATGTATAGCACACACACACACACACACACACACACACACACACACACACACTTACACACACACACACACACACACACACGCACACACGCACATAGATACATTCACACACCCTTACTACATTATTTCTGTCAAAAGCATCCGATATTGCAATGCTGCTATTCTTGAGACTTAATGAAAGAAAAAAACCCATTTGGTCCAAAAATTCATCAAATGAATAAGGCGGACATTGTACATGAATCGGCAACATGGTGAAGTTTGATGTACACTGGGAAGGAAAACATAAAGTTCTTTCAAATTCCATATTCAAATGCTCAGATAAGATCAGCCCTCATGTCATAAGGACCCCCCTATCTGGCTAATTTATTCTGTGGTTTGATGGTATGGTATAGCCAACCCCTTCATTTTTCTGCAGAATTCATGCCTAAATTCACTTAGAGCAGCAGTACGGCGTTTAAGTCAAAAACAAGCAGTAGCAACTAGCAAAAGTAACTAGCAACTACTGACAAGGCATGCCAACCCTTCACCAACACCAAAAGCAGCAGAGTTGGCACTGATAAAAGGCTTGCTTGGATGCTAAACAATGTCTTTTAGTGATGTAATTGGTAATGTTGTGCTGTGAAAGATTTTTTTACATTTTCGCAGAACTGTCTAGTGCATAGCCTGATTGGCCAGTTGGAATTACCTGTGTGTTTATCTGTCCTTCACATGACCATGGGAATAATTTACCAACATATACCATGGAAATTCATTTGAAAATATATATTTTTTTTTTTGCTTTTCAAGTTTTTATTTTGAACATGACAAAACTAAGGGGATCCATTAGCATCCAATGAAGTGAGGACCAGAGTAACCAGTTGACGTACCTGATTTGAGACTTACACAAGACAATTCTATATTTAGATTTAACGAGACCAGATCAAGTTAACCCCTCAAAAGTCCTCCATCTACTTCAGAATTCTTAGTTTCACCCATGCATGACATATGATGATATGATGATAGCGACAGTATATATGTACGATAAAAGCAAGTAGGCTATCATCAAACTGAATCTTCTCAAAAAGAGGAATACTCACAGGATGGTATGGAGATATGTTGTAAAATAAAGTTGAAATCCTCCTATTCTGATGTGTGCGTGTGAAGGAGAGAGTGAGCTATGCTTAATGCTTTTAAACAGGTACCTGACCCTCACAGGAATGTTGCAAGTCAAGTGTGTCAAAAACCAGTGAGTGTGACATATATCTTATGTGTGCTTGCTGTCTACAGGGAGAGAAATGACCAGTAATCAGAAGTTTTCCCTAACTTTTGAAAAGAATGCTTTAAACCTGCCTTCATTTTTCTATTTTGGTTGTTTTGTCTGTCATCAGACGAGTATTACGCAGGTGCTCACCCACCCTTTCTCGCCTGGTCGTCCACCCAGCCTTGTTCCCTACGTAATTCATTCATTCATTCATTTAGTGTATCAGAAGAATACATCTCAGAACAGGTGACACCTTTAGAGGTATGTGTCAGTGTTTGTGACATTTGTCTTATGTATGCTTGCGGTCCACAGGGAGAGAAATGATCAGTCCCAATCAATAGTTTGACTATGACAGCCCAACCCCGTAGAGGGTTCCTGAGCCTCACACACACACACACACACACACACACACACACACACACACACACACACACACACACACACACACACACACTTAGGCACATCCACACACCCTAACCACATTCTTACTGTCAAAAGTATCCGATATTGCAGTGGTGCTATTCTTGAAAGCCTGTTCAGCAACGTTTTTCTAAAAGGAAAAAAACCCATTTGGTCAAAAACATGTAATGTTAACATATTTATATAGATTGCAGTATGTTGCACTGTGCGCATTGCAGAAAGTTAGCTGGTCAGAAAATGGCCATCCTTGGAAGAAAAGTTATTTACTCTTTAGGGTTATAAGCCTGTCCTCTAATCCAATGTATATAACTAAACGGTAGCCTCAATCCTAACACATTCATAGACTGGGTATATATAGGATAAGCGGCTAGGTAACGATTGACTCTTTAACAGTTCACTTGAGCATGAACGTTAGACTTGTTGTGGCAGATAATATATCTTCATCATGACAATTTAGGTCAAAGGTTGCCATGGAGACATCTCAACACTCTTTAACGTTCCTTATATTCAATAACAGGTTAACATAATATTAAGGTGATAATACATACGGCAACTTTTTGATCAATTATGCCGGGCATTGCTCAGCGATGTTGTTCAGGCACGTTCCCACTGATATTGGGCAACAAATGAGAGAACTGGAGGACTTAAATCGTCAGTGGGCAACTTGTTGCGATCATCCAATTAGAACACTCGGAACTGGTCAGCGATATTCATAAAGTGGCCAAAGTATCACCGCCTTAACGACTTACAATGTAAAAAATGACCTGCTGGAATTACTAAAAAAAACAGTAAGGCAATAGTATTACACGCAATTTTATTGAGCAAATTCAAAGTCACATTTCAATCATCAGAAATTGTTACGACTGGTGGGTGATCGTCTACTTACAGACTCAATTGCACGACTCAGCACAGGGGTAGATCGAAAGGGTGAAACGTTTTACTAGCTGGGTTCGGTACACAGGTAGGCAGTCCAAGAGTGGCAAACAATCCAAACAGGGAAAAGGCACGAGAATAGTCGTAGTACAGGCAGAGGTCACATTAACCAGGAGGAAGCGCTAATCGCTAGGAACACGAGGAACAGCGGGGGAAAAAAACAAGGAACATACCAGGTAACAACAATTTACGAAGACGCAACGAAAAACAAGGACTATATATACACACAGGCAACAGATAACGAGGGACAGGTGAGAACAATCAAGGCGGGGCAGACAAAGACACAGGTGGACTAAACAATTCAATTCAATTCAACTTTATTTCGCCATGTATACAGATACTAGGATTTTTTTTTGGTTTTCTCCATGCAGGCTATAGTATCACAAATAGAACAACAAGACAACACAGAACAACAATACAAGGACAGATAGTACCAGACAGTATTAGCAAAATAATAAATAAGAATGGAGGTAGTGCAACAATAATAATGTTAAATAAAGTGCGATAAAGTTCGTGTGTGAGAGCTATTTAGGAGGGCTATTGCTTGGGGGAAAAAACTGTTGAGGTGACGTGATGTTTTGGTCATGATGGCCCTGTATCGCTGTCCAGAGGGGAGACGGTTAAAGAGACTGTTAGCAGGATGTGAGGGGTCTGCCGTGATCTTCATTACTTTCCTGAGGGATCTGGAGCTGTGAAGGTCCTTGATGGAGGGAAGGGGGCAGCCGATGATGCGCTCTGCTGCCCGTACGACTCTTTGGAGCCTGGCCTTAGAGCGGGCAGAGGCAGTCATACCAGACCGAGTGAGAGGATGTAAGCACACTCTCAATGATAGCCCTGTAAAACTGCACCATGATGGGGGGGCTGACCTGTAGTCCTCTCAGCTGCCGGAGGAAGAACAGGCGCTGCTGACCTTTCTTCACTAATTGAGTGATGTTATTGTCCCATTTTAGTGTGTTGGTGATGGTTGTGCCTAGGAACTTGAAATGCTCTACTACAGTGACAGATGAGTTGTTGATGACAAGTGGAAGATGTGTCGGAACCTTTTTTCGGAAGTCCACAATCACCTCCACTGTCTTGTTAACGTTAAACTCTAGGTTGCTGACTGCATACCAGGACTCTAGATGGCCGACCTCCCTCCGGTAGGCAGACTCGTTGTTGTTGCTGATGAGACCTATCATGGTGGTGTCGTCTGCATACTTGATGGTCTTGACAGACGGGTCACCAGCCTGACATACTGTCTCCTGTTGGTGAGAAAATCTGTAATCCATAAGCAGGTAAGGGGGTGGATGTTCAGATGGGTCAGTTTGCTATGGAGGAGGTCGGGAATGATGGTGTTAAAGGCAGAACTATAATCCACAAACAGGACCCTTGCATAGGTGTTCCGATTGTCCAGGTGTTGTAGAATATAGTGAAGGGCTATGTTGATTGCATCGTCTACTGAGCGGGGAATTAACAGGACACAGGTGAAACCAATAATACAAACAAACCGGGAGATTGGGAACAGGTGAGGGGTGGAGACACGGACAACAACAAGAGGGCACATGGCATAGACAAACAAACATAGGAAAGCACATGGCGGGAACAAGAAAGCACGAGGACAAGACAAGGGAACAAACATGTGACAACACAAGGGAGACAAACGCAGAAATTAACACGGACAGAACACAGACCTTACAGAAATCATCTAAATTCAGAAACAATGTTAATTTTCAATTTTTTTCTCGTGACAGGGAAGATACACACATGAGCACTAAATACCTAACTCTGTGACAATTTCAAGTGTGCTGAGCAATGTTACTTATCAGTAATCCAATTCACATTAAGAACACAGAAAAACATCCTCCATTTCCAAAAACTCCCTTAAATTTTGCCAATGGGCTTGTCTATAATGGTAATCCTGACCATACTCTAAAAAAAGGAACACCTACACAGCTGTCACCTTATTACTTTCATGACCTGTTCTACAAAGCACACATCTTGAGAACCCAGACTAAACAGTTAAGAGAAAAATTAAATAGTGGCATTTACCCATAATCTCTATTTCATAATTATATGATACTATTACATCATCATCATTATTATTATTATTATTATTATTATTAATAATAATAATAATAATAATGATAATAATAATAATTATTATTAATTATAATATTATTTCATGATGGTCATGAAAAGTTATAGGACATGCCCCCTTCCCATGACATTTTTATGCCACAGTAATGTTATTCTTAGGACAAAGAGTTCAAATAAAGTGGACCTACACGGAAAGGCCTTTCCTTTAAAATAAATAAATAAATAAGGGTGTGTGGCCACTGAGCTCTTCAAGTTCTCTTTTTATTGTTCTTTGATGTTTTCCCCTTCTGTTTTGGTCGTCTCCACAGTACTCTCGCTGGACACAAAGTTCTTCCCCGGACCGTCTAACCACCCAGGGTCGTCCCCAGAGCCGGATCCTTCAGGGGTTGTGGCTGACTGTGTTGTCCCAGGCACTGTGCTTCTCATGGAGTATGCATCGGTTGGTTTGGTCCCTTAAAAGAGCAACTTTCTTGTCAACAGGTATATGGGAATAGACAATTGATGTATGTGTATTCAGTCAGCTAAGCTAACAACAGAAGATAACGACTTCATTTTAATCTTCTCTGTTATTTGTAAAGCACTTGGAATTACCAATGTATATGAATTGTGCTATTTAGATAAACTTGCCCTGCCAAGACACAGTTTATTCACTACTTATTTTCCAGCCAAGCCCCTTCTGCTCCAGGGATTATCAAACCTGTTCCTGCAGCATAACCTGCACACAACCTATCATTGTTCCACCTGAGTACAGATCCAGTCAACAATTCTGGCAAAAAGTTGTTGATATTTGAGCTCAACAGCCAATTACAGTCCACTCCTCCCTGCACGGCTTGTGAAGCATTGTTTGTGGCTCGGTCCAAGCCACTATGTTTGCTTCCCGTTTACATATCCAAGACTGTGTACGAACAGGAGGTTTTTAGAGCACAAACTGAATGGACAGCTAGAGGAGCAGTTTGCAAAATTTGACAACAAAAAAAGGGTAGAATCACAGACTGCACCTTTAAAGTCAGTGTAATTATCATGCTCGTGAGCTGGCGAATCAGAACTACTGAAGAGTGCCACTGATGTGTTAAGTCAGGTACGCAGAGCAGGAAAATATGGGAAAGATGGGGCAGGAGGGGCAGGAGAAGGATGTTGCTTAGATAAGGAACATCACAGTACCATGGTGATGGAATCTCAGATTGGAGATCGAGTGATGGATGTTCCTGTAACAAACACATTTTATAACACATATCAGTGCGTTACATGCCATAACAATAACAAAATAGCGTAATTGTATTGCAGTTATCGATTGCACAAATGTTAACAGGGCAGCGTCAACATCCAACCAACACTGGGCATAGACACTGAACATCCAACCAACACTGGGCACAGACACTAAACATCCAACCAACACTGGGCATAGACTCTGAACATCCAACCAACACTGGACACAGACACTGAACATCCAATCAACACTGGGCACAGACACTGAACATCAAGAGGCAGATTACTAAAAAAAAAGCAGGATGTGGATAATGAGTCTTAAAAAGGGTTTGCACAGATAAACACACAACACTGATACAGCCCACAACCAACACTTAAATGTAGACTTACAATCCACAAAACTTATATCCTAGACAGAATATATATACTGGACAAAACATATATCCTGAACAGAACATATATCCTGGACAGAACATAGTCCAGGAGATAAAGTGTCAGTACCCCAGCATTGTTAAGAGTCATGTTAAACATTCAACGAGCTTTCTTTGTATTCCAGTGATTTATTTACAATTTCAGTATTTTCTTATCCCAGTGATAAACCGGTTAGATAAAACTAAATATCAACATCTGCCTTGGTAGACTTTCAGTTGTTTTTCATTATGTGTCCAGTCCTTAAATGGTTTAACTTACACACAGAATGAAATGCCAATCATACCTGTCAGGTGATACGTGCCAACAGTCTCAGACACAGACAATCCTGCAAAAACACAAATGTATATTGCACAACTTAAACAACAACAAGATCAACAAAAAAACGTAATATTTTCTGTATTGCTTCTTTCCCCATGACTGATACTTCACTGGGCCATTAATGATGCAAACCCCCAGCGGTCTGCTTTAAATAATATGAAGAGTTCATAAGTTTAAAGCACTTGGCAGCCCCTTTTGTTCATAGCGACTTTCAAAACATTTGACAAAAAACTATACATACGTATATATATAGAACACACACACACACACACACACACACACACACAAACACACATATATATATATATATATATATATGTATTAAGAAGCACTGTGAAGCATTATGCATAATAAAACGTGCACGCACACACAGAGAGAGGTAGAGAGAAAGACTTATAGTGCCACATAGGTTAAGTGATTGTTTGTGTACTTGATCAGGAGACTCTTTTGATCCTTTTGTAACTGAAATGTGCTCTTCTGCCAATCCAGTAATAGTTATGTTCACTTTTTGTTAAGCAGACTGTGTTGTTAACTATGCAGCAAATTGAATTGCCTTTATCTGGTTATATTTGCATTTTGTCTAATGTGATGATATTGTCTGTTTGAAGGCTTTTTTTGTGTGTTAAAACCAGAAAGCTCTGTTTATTTTTGGCTTGGGATAGCCTTCTGTTAATTTTGTACTATAGGCTTGACATAATCTGCAGAGGATAAAATAAAATCTGCCTTCAAATTAATTGCACTTTCATGGAGACCAAATCTAAGAAGTATCGGTATCGGTACTCCGTATCGGCAAGTACACAAATAAAAATACTCGTACTCGTATCGGTTTGTAAAAAAATGGTATCGGTGCATCCCTAGAAAATAGCCTCTGACCTAGAAAGAGTAGGTGGGAGAAGATGTTTTCCAGTTGACAAATGTCTGCCATCTGAATGAAAAAAGGCATCAGTTAGCATGAATTAGTGAAGACAGAAAATAATCAGCCAGACCAAAGCAGAGTTTGTGCATCTTTCCAGTTTCCAATTTTTTGAGGCAATTAAAATGTACCATGTTAACATTTCTGTTCCAAAACTAGCAAGCTAACTACCTAAAAGGCATGCAAAAACATTGCAAACACCACCAACAGTCAAGCTGACACTGATAAAAGCTTGCCAACACACTACCTGGTGTCTTTTGGCAGTATAGCTGTCAATATCATGCTGTGAAAGCTTTTCTTCCATATTTGCAGGGTATTCCAGCCCAGTACACAGAACTACATAGGGCATATCCTGGATGGCTAGTGGGAAAGACACAGGTGTTTATCAGTCCTTCACATGACCATACGATATCAAAATTAATTTGAGGATGGTACCAAAACTAGTTGCCTCTAAAACCATACCTCAAAAAGTGTCAAATTGTTGCATAGTGTTACTTTAATATATGCCTGTGGGTATATAGGAATACTGAATAGCTCACCTTTTGAAACTGTGCCAGGAATAGGGAAGAATGGCCTACCCGACTAGAGAAGAACGGCCTACCCGACTAGGGAGGACTGCGTGGCCTGATGGAAAACGGAGAGAACACAGCTGCACCCTTCTTTCTCAGGTCAGTTCTAAGCCTGTGTTCTGATTCCCTTCCAGCTCTTTTAGCTCCGTCTCTTATCAGAGAGATGTGGTGAACAAACCAGCAAATGTGGAACCCAGATATGACAAATTCATCTGAATCCAGGCCTTTTCAAACACATACGCACACGCACGCACGCACACATACATACACACACGCGCACACGCACAGACACAGACACAGACACAGACACAGACACAGACACAGACACAGACACAGACACAGACACAGACACAGACACAGACACAGACACAGACACAGACACAGACACAGACACAGACACAGACACAGACACAGACACAGACACCATCACTAATATACATACCCTTATGTACCCTTATGTCATGTTGATTGAACGTTATGTCATGCCATGTAGTTGTGGTGCCACCGTTCCTAGCCTGATCTTGTTTACCCCAAATAGCTGCCCAGCGGCATTGGCAAGATGCCTTGTATTCTACAAGATGCAACCATTTTGTAGAGGAGGTAGAGGAATGTCTATAGTTGTAGCCAATTCATTTATGCATTTTTTATTCTTTTTTTAAATTAGCGTTCGAGTTAGTTGGTAAAAGCAGTATCTCGTAGTAGATTTGATCCTCTCAAAGTTACACAATGTTCTCATGTGTGATGTGTGACAAAGAAGTGCACTGTTTTTCCAGGTAATTCCTTGTCATGTCACTGTGCACAGCAGATCATGGCTTTCAACACCTTCGTCATTGCTGCTCCTCTGTGCTTTCATGTGGCAAAATGTGCGTGGGTGTTTGTTTCCCTGTGTCAGTTCACATTATTACACATAACTTAATTTCTGAACGTATTTGTTTTGGTTCTTTGTATGTATGGATTACCTGGGTTGTTACATACATCTGGTGAACATTGCATGTCAATAGCACCTTTGGAAATATATTTACTGAGAAAAATGGTGACGTGTTCAATACTTATTATACCTGCTGAAATTTAGGACAGCGTGTCATGTTTTACTTGCATTCTTTGCCTATATTGTTCATCTTAAAGGTCAAACAAACAGTGCTACCCACATTATTGTGGCTGAGATTTGCATACTCTTCCTCTTGAGAATCTTCCCACAGGAAGATCGAGCCTCTCAGTGACTTGCGCGCCAACGCACCCTTTGTGGACCTGAGAATCAACATTCGTACAAGCGGATTGACAGAGATAATTTCGAAACACTGTTAATGACTTAAGGATGTATTAATAATTACCTTGTATGAATCATGTGCTTATGTAAGCAGGAACACTGCTTTTCTGTGTTTCTGTGTGTGTGTAACTTAGATTATTAGGTGCCACGTAGTCTGCGTATGTGCAAGAGCATGTTTGGACCAGAGGTGATAAGGAGGGTCGAACTGTGCTTCTTTCGACCTTGTGCAAAACTGTGTAACATGGTATTTTGGGCCTGAGGGTGGCTTGCAGTGGTTCACAGTATGTTCTGAGTGTAGTGTTTCACAGGATTGTAGTGGTGATTGGCCAGGGGCATAACTATAGGGGGTGCAGCAGGTGCGGTTGCACCTGGGCCCGTGGGAAATAGACACTGTTCAATGCAAAAACCCCTTTATTGTAACTGAAAAATACGTCTGATAGGATTTGCGAGGTGTCTGAGCCACCTATCTAATGTTAGCATGCTACTACTCACAGGGTAAACAGCTTGCTAGTGGCGTGATTGGTTTGTTGACCTGTCAATCTCACTATAACGTCTCTGGTATCAACACAACCCCATGCGCCAGACGCCTCCTCCGCCATCCGTTGGATCAACGCATTCCAACCCGTACGTGTGAATGGCAGGTTACGCCACTGTGATTGGCACACTCTTAATGAGCATTCCATTCCATTCGTCTGCTCAGGAAGTACAACCTGCCTCAGGAGCTGCTGATCCAGTTCTACACTGCAGTCATCGAGTCTGTTCTCTGCACTTCAATAACTGTCTGGTTTGGATCGGCCACCAAACTGGATAGGAATAGACTCCAGCGGACAGTCAGGTCTGCAGGAAAGATCATTGGTGCCAACCTGCCCACCATCCAAGACCTGTACACCTCCAGAGTCAGGAAACAGGCAGGAAAAATCACTGCAGACCCCTCACACCCTGGACACAGCCTATTCAAACTCCTCCCCTCTGGTAGACGCTACAGATCACTGTTCGCCAAAACCTCCAGACACAAAAACAGTTTCTTCCCCCTCGCCGTCTCACTACTGAACAGCTAACCCACTGTAGCATATATACATTTATCCCTGCACTTCTTGCACTCTCCACTTCTTCTTTGCACTATTGTTGTGTAACAATTCACAGCTACTGTATATTGCCATTCCGCCTTGTATATACTTTCTAAAACTTCTTAGACTGTTGCAATGTTTGTTTTGTATTGTGTTGTAATGTATATTTTGTGTAAGCACACTGAGAGCCACTTTACCAAGTCAAATTCCTTGTTTGTGAAAACTTACTTTCAAATTGTTTTGGCGCCAAAGAACGCTAAACTTCTATCTATATAAACCTTGTATTGTGTTTAATATTGCTTCTCTCTTGTCTGCTGCAGTCTGGGAGAGAGCCCGTGCTTCTCTCCGACCTGCTGGGACGTGAGTGAGCCCAACGAGCTTGTTGTTGTTTAATAAATATACTTATATGCAACTCCGGAGCCCTGAGGTAACTTGAGTGAATTTTCACCTCACGGATTTAAACATAATATCAAAAGTCACCACAGTATGCCTGGCATGCATCTCAGTAGCCTAGGTGTTAGTAATCTAATGCAAATATGGCAAACCACAATGCCCTGAGGAAATTAATAGAAATATCCCAGGAACGAAACACAATTTAGCAGATTGATAGCTGAGAAAGAGAGTGTGTTCAAGGCTAAACCGGGAAATCGGAAAACCTGATTGTGTTTGAATTGGGGGTGGGGTCGGGGGTTGGAGAGGGTTCATATCTAGGGCACCTGCATAATGGCAGACAGTATTGCAGGTATAAACCTCTTGCACACCTTTCAAGTTGATACTGCTGCTGTTAAGAGTTGAGGGCAGCAGTCCTGTAAGAACTTTACTTGAACTTTAAGGTGGTTTGGCTCTTGGCCCTCGAACCGATGGCATATGTATAGATCGGCAAACATTTGTCAAGAATAACTTCACTAGTGCCCCTAGCGAGACTAAAATTAAGACCCCTTCTGGCTGTTAAAAAAATCAATTAAATCCTAAACGTTGGGCCATGTTCTTCATCATACACACCTGAACAGAGTCTAATTTTAGCATTATCTATCTGTATCATAAAGTCCAGTACAAAAACATAATTCCCTATAGGCCGCAAGGTGAACCACGAAAAGTCCTTTAGAAAATGAATCCCGCTCCACAGGCGTGCATCTACACAATATTTAATTCATAAAAAAGAAAGAGTCGTGCTTAGCTACCAAAAAAAAGTTCGTCGCTGACCTAGTGCCGAACTAGTTTCTTCGGAGTGTAATAGGATCTTGGTCGCGAGTGCCGGCACGTTTCGACACGTGATCATGCTACACCAATAAGATAGCTGCTTTTTCTCAACAGAGTTGCAAGATGGCGTCCACCATGCCTTCATCGAGCAGTACGGAAGACGAAGAAAATACACCGGAATGTCTTAATAAATCAAAAAACAAACATTGTTTTATGCATATTACTTCAGTCAAGCACGAAGAGGTACATTATTTCACCACTACACGATGGAATACATACAGGACAAGCCTACAAACGTGGCTCGGCTCTGGAGGTGCAGTACCACAAAGGCTGTTATAATCAGTACACCAGAGAAAGAACAGTAAGTTATTTATTAAATTGCATTTCAAGGAGCTACTAACTTAACATTATATAAGTAAACATTCAATCTGCATTCTGTTGTATGTGCACACAATCACAACCCTTATTCATTTCTTTCCTTCTCATTTATATGTGTTCTAGGAATGAGCCCACGTTTGATGTCAGCTATAAGTTATTCTGTGAGAGGATCATTCGCCAAAGGCTGCTTGTCAACCAAGAGGTGCAGAGAATGGGCCAGCTGAGGAAGGCCTTCATTGAACTGGTGAAAGCAAATGAAGGTCTTGATGCTTCAAACTACTAACTGCAATGCATTTTTCTCTCAAGTCTTATTATTTGTCATGTGCAAGTCTAGCTTTACACAACATGTGTGTGACAGACCTGAGAAACTGTTTTTAAGTCTTGCTGTTTGCACAGACATGTACCAGTTGGCAACAAGGAGGTGTGTGTGTGTGTGTGTGTGTGTGTGTGTGTGTGGTGAGGTTTGTGATGCTGTGTGCCTTTGTTGGGCATCTTTGGTGTTAAATGTGCTGTATGGCAGATAGGTTCTAGCCTGTAATGTCTTGTACCACCTCCACCACTCTCTGCTTTTCATGATACTCCTGTGACTCTTAATTGTCACTGTTTTGTTGTGTTGCAGACAGGATATGTTGAAGAAGAGGCTGACTCGTGATTTCCCCCATCAGTATCAAAAACCTAGAACGGTCATGTATAGAGCTGATGCAGGGTCACAACGCATGCCCGGATCAGAGGACCCCAACCCAATGGAAAAAGTTTCTCTCAGAAGGAACAAATAAGGAAGCACTTGCCGAATTCCTGTATTTTGTATGGAAAAATGCAGACCTTACAATAGTGGGCAAAAACCTCTGCTTGCACATACAAATCAATGTCACTGTGTGACTGTTAAGGAGGGCGTACAGTCTGTTTGTGTTGTTGAAGACCTGCAGTGTGATCATGAAGAATGTGACACAAGGGTGTTTTTACATGCACAACATGCTGCACGGGAGCATAAAGCTGTCATTATCAAGAGCTCTGTTTTCACAGGGACTGGCAACAGGACACGTATCATTGACATTACCAAGGTGTCATCAGCTCTCGGAACCAGTGTGTGTTCAGCCTTGATCGGAATTCACACATTCTCTGGGTGTGACTCCACAAGTGCCTTTTATGGCAAAGGAAAAAGAAAGACATTTTCTGTTGCATGTGAGAAAGATGAGTACCTAAAGGCTTTTACAAGTTTAGGTACTAACTTTAACTTGGAGCAGTCAACATTTGCACTTCTTTGCCAGTATGTATGCCACTTATATGATCAGCCAGCTGCCGATAATGTAAATGAAGCTAGGTACAAGGCTTTCTGTATAGCATCATCAGCCTTGCCAGAATTATGCATTCCCCCTACTGCTGATGCCCTCCATCAGCATTGCAAAAGGGGAAACTACTAGGCTGCAATAATGAGGTCCTGTCTCAAACAAAATATAAGTGCTTCATCACTGCTGGATATGGTTGGCAAATAGAGGATGGGACCTTGCACATCACCTGGATGACCAGAAACCCTGCCCCTGACTGCGGCTGCAAAGGTGCCTGTGAGACAGGCAGATGTTCCTGTTTTTCTGCAGGATTGTGTTGCACAGACTTATGTCGTTGCTGTAATTGTGCCAACACAAAATAAACTGAGGAACTGGAAGATAACTGTCCTGACACTGACAGTGAGGACTGAGTGTCCTTAATCTGTTATTTCTTATTTAGTTTTGTACAGTTTTATATATCATATTTCATATTTTTCATAAAGATTGTTTTTATGGTTCATCAGTGTTGTTTTCATTTGTGAATGAATGAATGAACGAACGAACGAACAAATGGTCATTGGTATAAGTACAATTACTGCCTTTTATTGATACAAGGAAGGAGGTTTTTTTGTCACATACATAGAAATACTTACGTAAAGCATGTAGTGAAATTTCGTTTGGTGTTAAGCTTTTTCTGTGCGAGTGTGAAGAAAGAAAGATCAAGAAATATTTTTCATAAATAGCAAGAGGGAGTATAAAGTGCAGTGTGTGTACAGTCCATGTGCAAGTGTGAAAAAAGTGTAATTGCTGTTTATATAGTCATTGTGTGTGTTCAGGATACGGAATGCTTGAGGAAAGAAGCTCCTTCTCAGTCGCTCTGTTCTGGTCTTGTAGCAGCAGAGACGTTTGCCTGACCTCAGTGTTTAGAAAAGTCCATGGTCAGGATGTTAGGAGTCTTTTACAATACTTTGGGCCCTGGTACGTAGTCTTCTCTTGTAGGTCTGTAGGGAGAGGTGCTCTGATGATGCTGTACTGCTGTCACAGGCTGTACAGTTCCCATACCAAGTGATGATGCTGTCAGGACACACAGCTGATGGGTGCTGATGCTCTGAACTTCCTCAGCTAACGTAGGAAGTACAGTCTTTGCCTTGATTTCTTCAGTGTGTGCTGGGTGTTCACAGTCCATGTTAGATCGTCAGTAAGGTGTATTCCCAGGTATGTCAAGCTTGATCTAAATGACTTAACATAAGCATAACATTATCGTATATTTGCCTCATTTGCCTATTTGCCTCATTGTTCTTCTTGGATGCGGCTATGTATGGTTTGGGCGACAGTGGTACAGGAGGTAGAGAAGTCGTTTAGTAATCAGAAGGTTGTTAGTTCGATTCCCACTGTCGAAGTGTCTTTGAGCAAGACACTGAACCCCTAATTGCTCCTGATGTGCAGTGTGCCATCAGTGTAAATGTAAAATGTGTATACATACCTTGTAAGTCGCTTTGGATAAAAGCGTCTGCTAAATGACTAAATGTAAATGTAAATGTATACAGCACTATTTAGAATCCATTTAGCCCACTTTTGAGGATGTTCGGGTGTTTTCCTCTTGATCGGTAACGTTGAATCTAGCCACGGGAGCCGCCATCTTGCCATTCTGTTGACAAAAAGCAGCTACCTCATTGGTGTAGAACGATCACGTGTCGAAAAGTGCCAGCACTCGCGACCAAGATCCTATTACGCTCTGAAGAAACTAGTTCGGCATAAAACATAGACGCACCAAAAATTGACTGGAAAGTCAGCGACGAACTTTTTTTTGGTAGCTAAGCACGACTCGTTCTTTTTTATGAGCTAAAGATTGTGTAGATGCGCGACTGTGGAGCGGGTTGAAACGAAAACAGTGTTCACCTTACGGCCTACTAGCATTTATGTTAGGTCAAAATTCACTCAAGTTATCTAAGGACTCCGGAGTTGTAGATCAGTATATTTATTCAGCAACAATTGTCGGGCTCACTCACAGCACAAAGCAGTGGCGACTACAACACCTCCCCACCATGTTGTCTGTTTACATGTTTGATCCAAAAGCGTATTTGGGGTCCATGAAAAGCGCTATACAAATCGATTTTATTATTATCATTAGGCTACTTCCGACGGACGTGCACATAGCCGCGTTCATTTGCGACGGTCACTGACAAAATGCATGCAGCATATTATAGATTCCGCAATCCCAAATACTTGCGTGCAATAAATTGGGCGCCAGGTGACCACTAGGTTACCACTACCATGTCAGACAGAGTGAAATTAAACTAAACTTAAACTAAACAAAAATAGTTCAATTAATTTTAAACTAAAGAGGGCAAATTAAATAGCAGATATAATTAACTAAAAAAGTCAAAGAGTCAGAAATGCGTTCAAAAAGTATATATTATTTCAGTTCACAATCAATAATCACATAGAACCTTTGTTGGATTCCAAAGATGCGAGGAGGATATTTCTGGAGTATGGGTCTTCTTGGACCAACCTGGGCGTTCATGCTTATGTCACCGATGCTGCTGGCACCATGGTTAGCACCCTCAGTGGCGGTGGAGGGTTGACTTCCTTGACCACGACGTTCCTCTTCTTCAAAATCAGATACCCATGGCGTTCTTCTTGTTCTACGTCACTCTCGTTTCTTAATGAATCTTCCAAACGTGGACATTTAGGTAGCAAAAAACGATGCATTGTTGATGTTAACTTGAAACTTCCGTGCACTAGCTCGTTTTCTCCTTCAACTGTCCGGGAATGTCAACGTTCAAGCGTGCAACATGAAAATTGGGTCAAAGGTTATTACAGAATGATTGCTCTGTGTCTAAAACAATCTGTTCGTTTCAATCTGTTATTGTTTTCTTTTGTGAGTGAAATATTATTATCACACAATAAATAACGCAAAATGAAATTAAATACAAATAAAAAATAAACCATTATTTTCTTGGGGGTGCGTTAGCATTGTGTCCACGGAACATTGAAGAGAGCACGTTCTGTCGTGGAAAAAAGGCTGAATGGACATCTTAGTTTGAGGACAAATTTTACTAATTTTTGTGGACAAAAGTAATTCTGTCCACGTAATAGATATACAAGGCCATCGAATGTTCATTTTGTCCACCTAACAGTTCTGCTATATTACGGAAAGTAGTCTATAATGTGCAGGAAAGGTCTTTGGTCTGAAACTTTCCGTGAGTCTGCAAGTTACAGAAGGAATAGTTGAAAACTAGTAGAGTAGTAGAAAAACATGTCATCAGACACACACAAGTCTTCACTAGAAGTCTTCACTAATTTCTTAGAGGTTTGAAATCTTAGTTCAGGATCGTTAGTAGCTGTAGGGCACCTTCTAGAGGACACCTGGAGAAATACGTTCCTTACAAACAACCCCACGTAGACAGAAGCACATTAGTTTAACCTAAAATAAGGGTACCAGGTCTCATTTAGGCATCTGTTTTTGCTCTTACACACTGACCAACATGTGGAGCCAATGTATATAAATACTCCAACCAATGATATTTCTGCTTGTAAAGTATTTCATACAGAGAGTCACAAGCACAGTGCCAATATAAAGTCATGTTAAATACATATATTCATATTGAGTTAAACTATATATATTTTCAATACATTTGTAAGGAATAAGAAAGTACACGTGTTTAACAGTGATGGATATCAAATGAAGTTGACATGACTGCTAAGACAGGGCTTTTCCCCAGAGGCAGTCTGTTTGGTCTTTGGCGCCCCCTGCTGTCCTTGACTCTGCCTAGCAGAGTGTGACAGAGTGACCTTTTATGACCTTCAGGCACTTCAGGGCGATTTTTTATGATGTAATAGAATGGGTCACAGCATGACAGATATTCTCTATTTTGTTATTTGCAGTGCAATTTTGGGGTTCCTCATTGTGACAAATCACAGTTTTTGTCAAGCATTCATTCATTAGGCCTACTGTATATGGTCTCCGTTCCAGAATCAACATCTTTAATTCATTAATCTCTCATTCTTTAATGAATTTTCATTCGCAACTAATATCTTGGTAATTACTACAGGTCAAAACGTACTTGCCCAAACAAATTCCTAACTTAAAATACATGGCAGTTCAGCGGTGGTGTCTGATTCTGGCCAGTTAAAGACTGTGTTAGGTGAAAATTCGCTAAAGTTACTTCAGGACTCCGGAGTTGCATATAAGTATATTTATTGAACAACAAGCGTGTCAGGCTCATTCATGTCTTGGCAGACAAGACAGAGGCACAGGCCCACTCTCAGAGAGAGAGAGCGCCCGGGCTCACCACCAGAAAAGAGAGAAGCAAAATTAAACACATCACACAAGGTTTATATAGAAAGAAGACTACTAGTTATTCTTATCAGCCCTTGCTTTCACACGCACACAGAATGTACACTTTTAAGCACATACACAGAGTTAGAAATGTCAGCACCTAAGAACAGAGACAAAAATGAAATGTCATTTTTCAACTCACAAAGGCATATGATTAACACACATACATACTTGATTAAAGTCAGAGTTTCACATTTCCTTATCAGACTGAGCATGCAGGGGCCAAATAGTGGGTGGATTTCTAGTGTGGTGGAGTGGACTCTGCTTCTAGGTTTCGCATGAGGATCTTATTGCTGAGCAAAGAGCAGATGAGGATATTTAAAAACAAGGCTGAGGCATCATGGTATTTCATACAAGAAGGATTGTTGTGTTTGAAGTTGACTATGACTTAAGATGGTTTTAGTAGTATTTTCGTTCAGGTAGTAGTGACTGTTAAGTTTAGAAAAGCGGTGTTAAAGCTCTCTCATGGAGGAATAGCAGGACATACAGGTGTTTGGAAGGCGTATGATCGGGTGAGGCGTAGGTCTGGCAAGCCCAACCAGAAGGTACCAGTGAGCCCTTTACAGCCTATTCCTGCTGTCTCCACGTCATTTCAATAACTGCCCGTGGACTGTGTGGGCCCATTGCCCAGATCACGAGCCGTGCACTGCTATCTCTTAACACACTGGAGTCTAAGGCCTGTTTTAAGTAGTCTGACATGCCTTGATGTTTTTGTATATTTCCCCTAACTAAAAACATTGAGGCAAAAGTGGCATGTATGATTACATTCAAGACCTCAGCAATAATAACATGACAGTAAAAAGAATGTAGTAAAAAAATGTTTTATTTAAATCAAATCTAAACATACCCTTACAAAAAGATAATAGCAGTGTCAGTCCACTCATTATCCTTCTGCATACCCTCTCAGGTCCATTATCTCTCGCTCTGTACTTAAAGGAGTCATCGCATGCCCATTTTACGACAAGTTGATATGGTTCCTTGGGGTCTTAATGAAATGTCTGTAACATACTTTGGTCAAAGTACCAGGATCATTTAAAATAGCACCCTTTTTACCCTAAAATAGCCCTGCTCAGAACGACTTGTTTTGACTGCCTGTTCCTTTGAATGCTAATGAGCGAGCTAACCCCTCCCCCGTCCTCCGTGGGGTACGCTCATCCAAGTACAGTTTGGAGTTACCATAGAAACTGTTGAGCATGTACCGTGAAAGAAATGTGGATGCTGGAGACTGATACAGCTGTGCACCCACACTGTTTTAAACCAGAGTCAGACCAGTATGTAAATACATACGAGTATGTAACAAATACAGTGTGTTCATCTTACTGGTTGTGAAAAGTTTGATTTCTGGTGTAATTGCAAGTAAGGCCAATGTCATGAAAGAGCCAGCAATGTTATCTGACAACAGTAGGAGTAATGTTTAGCTCACCACTTGTTTTTTCATTAAATTGTTGCATTTGGTGACCAATGTCTTTAATAGGAACACAACATTCAAATACACCATACCTGCAATGTTGTCACTTCTTAAATCTCTTTCCTGAACAAGGGGTATTTGTGCCAACTGTGAAAAAATGCCTACAGAGCCCGAGAAGCACAAAAAACATCATAAATCCTATGGTATCACCGTAAAAGGGAAAAGGAATTGTGATAAACTGAAATATATGTTCACAATAACAAACTGCCAATAATGCACTCAAATCAGGTTCATTTCTTATCAGCTTATAGTTTATTTGCAAGAATCCTTGGCATTGCTTGCTGTTGTTATTTGTAGAGAGCACATTTTAGGTCATTCAAAATATTTAATTTAAAATGTGTAGAAGAAGAATGAATACAAATGCATAGATAAATACTTTACAAATATAAATATAGATATACAGTGACATGTGACATGACTGTAAATATAAATGCAATAACATAATGCAAAAACACACAGTTTTTTATTAACCTAAATTCTCCATGCATGAATGATGAATGTGACAGCGAAGCGCTGTTGTTTGACAGCAGGCATTTCTCCTTCACAGACATAGGATTGTAGTGCCGAGTATACAGCCCTATGTTCAATACAAAAGACAGACTTCCTTCCTTTGTACTCTCATCTGATTTGATCTGATTTGATCAGTACCTGTTTCGAGTGTAATCTGTAATCTGTAATCGGTCCACGTTGAGCACGTTGTGTTGCCTGTTCCTTCATCCCACGTGACACACTTGTCTTATGATCTCCAGGAAAATCTAATGCTGACGACTAGTCACTGACTTAAGGGTGATCAAGTCCAAGTGAAGGCCCAGGCACATATTTCCTCACACAATGTTTTATGGCAGTTACCCCAAGGGACTCTGCAGTCCACTTCAAATGTCTATTATTAATATAAACTGTAAAATGGATAATGGTTAATCAGATTATGTAATATAGCTCTGTAAGATTCTCCTAAAAATTTACTAAAACAATACGTTTCTCTTTCCTATCAGTAAACTAACTCTCACTCACAGGCTCTTACCCTAGGGGCAAACCAGTTACACTGACAGACGTTGGATCACATATCAGGTAAAGACTCATAAGCTCCTTGTTAGGGATGAGAATTGATAAGATTTTAACGATTCCATAACAATTCTTGCTTATCGATTCGATTCCTTATCGATTCTCTTATCGATTATTTTTGGGCAAGGAAAAAACAAACGAGTTTATTTACATTCATTTTCTTTTATATAACATTCTCTGAATAGATGATGCACAGCATATACAGTATGTATGTATACATTTACATGTTTTAAATAACCAAAAACAAACCTAAGAATAGGTCAACAAACTCTCAAAGTAGGGTCCAGAGACCCATAGCCTAGGGATCCTTTTCCTTTGATGGGGTGCCAGGGGGTCCCAACAAAGAAAAAAAGTATTTGTTTTGACTATAATTCCAACCATAAGTAACAGAATGTATGACTGATTTGGTATTGGGTTTCATACAATTGTTATAATAAAACATCTAAACTCAAAGATCTCATCAGATGGGGGAGCCTGGAAAATAATCTTATCAAATAGGGATTCCTCCCTGGTCTAATTTGTGGCAGTTTAGTGGTCCTTGATATACCAGAGTTTGAGAACCGCTGTGCTAAATAATATTTGAACATGCCAATTACAGTGCTGTTTTTTTTTTTTATGTGTATTCACCTTGAACTAAAAATAAAACTGACATAAACAAATAGTAAAAGCTGGTTTACACAATGAAACAAATGGCACTAACACAATAGACTGTTAGAGTTTACCTTCGATATTAACAGATGAACGTTAGCTGCGCTGCTGTTGCTTGGTTGAGATTCATTAACATTATCTTCACTCCTTAGCGCTCAAAAACGCAAAATTCCTGCAAAGTTATTGCATGCAGTGTGGACAAATGTTTCGGAGTAATGTGAGTGTTTCCCCCCTTTGACGAAAGAGACGTTTTGCAAGCATTGCAAGTGGCCCTGTGGTCATCTTTTTGCGTGAAATATGACCACACTTTTGAACACCTCTGCCTAGACGCCATGTTGGCTGCAGTCTAAAACAAAGCTGCGTGCGAGTGACATACCTAAACAGCACTTACATTGATACCGGAATAAAAAAAAAATGGATCATTTTTATAAGGTATAGATGTATAGCCTAATCGAGAAAAAAAATCTATATATATATATTTTTTTTAAGTATTGATAGCGGAATCAAAAAGGACTTTGGCTAACGATTCCAAGGAATCGGTCCACTGGGAAACGGTTCTTAACAAGAACCGGTTCTCGATTCCCATCCCTACTCCTTGTGAAATTCATTGAGGAAAAAAGATTACAGCGATTTTTGACTCAAATATACTCGCATCAACAGTCAGAAAGTGAAACATCCCAGATCAACCCCCTTCGGAGTTCACCCTTCTCAATGATTAGTTTATGCATCTGTCAATCATTACAGGGCTCCTCCATCATTAAGTGTGTTGTTTAAAGTTTTCCTCTTCGTAAGCCGCACGGGCTAGGTCAAAGGTGAGATATCTCTGAGCCTACCAGGGCCGAGCCACAAGGAGTGACAGGAGGGTGAGCCCACAGGCACTCATAAGGTTAATCCTGCTGCTGACTTCACCAGCTGACACCGCTGTGTGTGTGTGTGTGTGTGTGTGTGTGTGTGTGTGTGTGTGTGTGTGCACAAAGAGGAGAAATTGGGAAGAAGACAGAGGCGGGAGTTAATAAAGCAGAATGTGTAAACTCAACAAATTAAAATGCAAAAAAATGCATATTCTAGTATGATATTGTTATGATTTTGTATGTTGTTTGATGCATTGTGTTGCATTATGCGTAATGCTTAATATCGTTTTTTTATGAAATGTTGTTTAAGTATCTGCTACATATACTTCAACTGCACTAACTATAACATTACCATCTTGATCATCCCAAACAAACTGATATTGCTTTTGCTGTTGAGGCCACAAGCTTATTGAACAGTTTCCCCTTCTATAATAAGGCCCTGTCTGGAGCTGTAACACATCTGCCTACCTGTGCCATTGATGAAGGTGATGGTAAATGACAAATTTCCACTCAACGCTGCTCTGGTCAAGGTGGCTATAATCTGCGTGTTATTAGGGAATGTGGCGGTGGCTGTCACGGTAATGTCCGTCATGTGGACAATTGATCCTTTACTGATAAAGGGGAAAAAGCAGCAACATAGCAAGATGAAACACTGATCAGCCAGACAGTATTTCTTCAAATGTGTGTGTGTGAACTGACAGACATAGCTATTTGCTTGCATGCATACCACCAGTGTTGTGCAAGTTCACACGTCTCATGAACTAGTTCAAAGTTCAGTTCATACAAGTAAACATGAATAGTTCACGTTCATAGTTCACCATTTAAATTCCATAAACTGCACTTCAAATGTATCATTTCCTAAAATAAATGATTTTTTTTAGTTTTTTTTTAATTAATTCCTAATTTTTCAGGAGGACATAATTTGCACAGAAAGGTGAGATTTTTACTGTTGGAAACTTTATCAGACAGTGTGTAAAAATCCTGCACATTATAATAAGGTGCATCGGATGTACTCGCTGAGTCTGCGTCTTTGCTTTTGCTTTCACTTGCCATTTTTATATGAATCTTGGAATACGTTGCTTGTTTGGTATATATGTGTGTGCGATGATTCATGGGTAATGTAGTGCGAAGTAGAGTTAGTTGATTTAGGTGAACTAGTTCACAACACTGATACACACACACAAACACACACAACTATACACAAATGCGATACATTTTACAGTATGTAGTTTGTTAGTCACCTGAAGTTTGTTGGTGTGAGGCTGATGAAATCTGGCTGAAAGTCTTCAAAGAAAAACGGCTCAAGCTAGATAGGTGATAAAAAAGGTCAAAATGACAGAAAACAAGTAAACAAGAGTAAAGTGACAAGGTCAATAATTTCACAGAGACCAGCCGATAGGTGTAGGCAGCTATACCTCTTTTTTGATGAGTGAGGATCTGGTACGGAAGGCGTCGGAAGTGGAAACCAAAAGATCAGCACTAAACGTCTCATTGGTGCGGAACTGGGGGATGAATGTTGAGCGAGGTGCACCTTGAAAACAACATACACACACACACAGACACACATTTTTGAAGAAGTACAATATAATGCTTATTCTTCACCAAACGCCATTCTGAACTGAATTTGAACTGAATTTATTGTAATATTTATTCCTAAACACCACTGTTCTAACACCACTAATCTTGCTAGAATATTTTCTTACTTGTCACAACTATGGACTCAGCAACCACCTCCACATCAAAGCCTGAAGTCGGGTCATTCACAGCGTCAACCAAGGTTTCCACAACTTCAGAGCTTTCAGGGAGAGGTTCAGTTGAAGTCTCATCGAACATCAGGTCAAGATCTGCCTCAACCGCATCCATTCGGTTTCGAGAAACCCGCCTGTAAAAAGGTGAAAGCATTTGTCTCAGTCTCATCAAGTACCTTGCTTTTCTACATTGGTTGAATTCACAAGGTGGATTTACCTGAAAGCTCTCACAAGGGTCCGCAGAAAACGTAATCCAAAACGTCGTCGATAGACCACATCACACTGTTCACGAACACAAAAAACACAGAGGCCTTTTAAAGGAAGTTTTTAAAAAGTGTTAGCCCCATTATCATGTGGGCTACATTTGATATTATATTTGAATGCTTCTTGTTTCTTTTCACTTTGTTTACATGTGGTTACCATGTGCATGACATGACACTATTATTATTTTTAGATATGATTTTAAAAATCATTCTTACTAAATTCAACCATTAGACTCCCATACAAAATGCAACATATTGTTGTTTGCAGTGCACCACAAACTTGCGGTGTATGTATATTGTTTGATTTGATACATTCTGAATCTTTTGTTTTAACTGCATATTGTCTGAACTCTGCAATCTGTACTCCACCGACTGTGAGCCAAATTCCATACTTGGCCTTTAAAGTTGACACTGATTCTGACTGCGGGAGTACTTACTGCATTTTGAATCAGTGTTGCTTGTTGCCGGAACTCTGGGCTTTGTGGGTTGGTAAGAGCAGGCTGAAATACTATGACAAGTACAAGCTGGAGTACAATAACAGGAGCTGGTCGAGAAGGTGGTCTTGTTGTAGTGGTTGTTGTTGTAGTGGTGGTGGTGGTTGTTGTAGTAGTGGTGGTAGGGGCTGGGGTAGTAGTTGTAGTTGTTGTGGTAGGGGCTGCAGTAGTTGTAGTTGTTGTGGTAGGGGCTGGGGTAGTAGTTGCAGCTTTTGTGGTAGAGGCTTGGGTAGTTGCAGCTGTTGTGGTAGGGGCTGGGGTAGTTGCAGCTGTTGTGATACTGGCTGGGGTAGTTGCAGCTGTTGTGGTAGGGGCTGGGGAAGTAGTTGCAGCTGTTGTGGTAGGGGCTGGGGTAGTAGTTGCAGCTGTTGTGATACTGGCTGGGGTAGTTGCAGCTGTTGTGGTAGGGGCTGGGGAAGTAGTTGCAGCTGTTGTGGTATTGGCTGGGGTAGTAGTTGCAGCTGTTGTGATACTGGCTGGGGTAGTTGCAGCTGTTGTGGTAGGGGCTGGGGTAGTTGCAGCTGTTGTGGTAGGGGCTGGGGAAGTAGTAGTTAAATCTCCTGTTGTTGGTATTTGGGTTGTGGCTACACCTGTGGTCAGATAGTAGTTTAGTATAACTCTTCATTAAGGTTAAAATATATCGAACATATTGTAACATATTTTGTATCTTCTCCATGAATGTCAAAAACCTCTCAACACTAATACATGCCAGGATTCACCTCGACAGAGGAGTTAATCATTGTTAGAGTTACATTTGTAAGCTATGTATTACCTGATTAGCCATTTAGTCCTAGAAATACATCTGGTAGTGTTGCTCCATTACTTCAACTACACTAACTATAACATTACCATCTTGATCAACCAAAACAAACTGATATTGCTATTGCTGTTGAGGCCACACGCTTATTGAACAGTTTCCCCTTCTATAATAAGGCCCTGTGTGAAGCTGTAACACATCTACCTACCTGTGCCATTGATGAAGGTGATGGTAATTGACAAATTTCCACTCAACGCTGCTCTGGTCAAGGTGGTTATAATCTGCGTGTTATTGGGGAATGTGGCATTGGCTGTCACGGTAATGTCCGTCATTTGGATAATTGATCCATTGCTGATAAAGGGGAAAAAGCAGCAACATAGCAACATGAAACACTGATCAGCCAGACAGTATTTCTTCAAATGTTTCCCAGTGTGAACTGACAGACATAGCCATTTGCTTGCATGCAAACACACACACACACACACACACACAACTATACACAAATGCGATACATTTTACAGTATGTAGTTTGTTAGTCACCTGAAGCTTGTTGGTGTGAGGCTGATGAAATCTGGCTGGAAGTCTTCAATGAAAAACGGCTCAAGCTAGATAGTTGATAAAAAAGGTCAAAAGGTCAAAAGGACAGAAAACAGGAGTAAAGGGACAAGGTCAATAATTTCACTGACACCAGTCAAAACTCGATAGGTGTAGGCAGCTATACCTCTCTTTTGATGAGTGAGGATCTGGTATGGAAGGCGTCGGAAGTGGAATTCAAAAGGTCAGCGGTAAACGTGTCATTGGTACGGAACTGGGGGATGCCTGTTGAGCGAGGTGCACCTGGAAAACAACATACACACACACAGAAAGTACAATGCTAATTCTTGACCAGGCAACAGTCTGAACTGTATTTGAACTCAATATATTAGTCATATTTATTCTTAAACACCACTAATCTTGCTAGAATATTTTCTTACTTGTCACTACTATGGAGTCAGGTTGCACTTCCACATTAAAGCCTGAATTCTGGTCATTCACGGCGTTAACCAAGGTGTCCACAACTTCAGAGCTTTGAGGGAGAGGTTCAGTTGAAGTCTCATCGAACACCAGGTCAATATCTGCCTCAACCTCATCCATTCGGTTTCGAGAATCACGCCTCCTTTAAAAAGGTGAAAGCATTTGTCTCAGTCTCATCAAGTACCTTGCTCTTTCACTGTGGTTTAATTCATGAGGTGGATTTACCTGAATGCTGTCACAAGGGTCCGCAGAAAACGTAATCCAAAACGTCGTCCATAGACCACATCAAACTGTTCACGAACACAGAAAACACAGAGGCCATTTAACGAACGTTAAATTATCATGTGAGCTACATTTTATACTATATTTGAATGCTTCTTGTTTATTTAAACTTTCCTTACATGCAGAGGTGTAAAGTAACGAATTACATTTACTCACGTTACTGTAATTGAGTAGTTTTTTGTGTACTTTGTAATTTTTAAGTCGTTTTTGAAATCAGTAATTTTACTTTTACTTAAGTAGATTTTGACTGAAGTATTGTACTTCGCTACATTGGAAATTACATCCGTTACTGAGTAAAAAAAAAAACATAGTTCAAGGCAGGAAACCAAAAGGCGTGAATCGCGCACGACAATTATCACTGCAGTGGTGGATGCTGCATAGAGTGGATGATGGAGTCAATGCAAGCCACCGGTGCCGAGTCACGAAAGATAGAGGGAGGAAGATGATAGTGAGGACTACCAACAAGCTACGGACGACCAACAAGCTGAAGCACCGAACTTTCCACCAGTTGAAATTAAAGAAGATGAAGAAAACTCGTGACCACATCTCAGCAAGCAGTTTGCCTTCCAACGTAAAAGAGGCAACAGCTATTTAATGCTGTGTGGGCTGTGCCTGCCCCGCAAGACAGAATTTTCTGCTGATAAAAATTGATCTTCAAATCTGCGCAAGCATGTGTTGGTAAGTACAGTATTTGTTCTTTTCCATTAGTAGTTCATACAGCGTTTTTGTTGTTTAGTTAGCTCTGCTCCATTAAGCAAAATATGCTTTTCATGGCACTATAGCCTACTTTTGGCTAGCACTTGCAACTGCCCTGAGTATGCTAACGTCGACGATAGGCTAGCTATACACTCGTGTACACCCCTTGTGTCCATCCTTGTGTTAACAGCCGTCATCCAATAGACTAATAATAATTCCATCCCCGTCTTCCATTCGTTTCAGGTCATAGCATTATTTTGTTCAGTCTCTCATATTGTGTTAAAAACTGCAGATCAGTCATCAGCAATGAAATACACCACATAAACTGATATTAGGCTAATCATTTGGCTGCCTCCCATGCCCTGAAACAGGAACGATGTGAATGCGCACACCATCTTTGTCAGACAATTGGACAAGTTAGTGTCAATGTGTATGTCGTTACCTGGAATTTATCACGATTAGTCAGATATTGATAACGATAAGTGGTGGCTTTGCAACGTGCGCGTCTTTCATGTTCATGCGCAGGGCTCTCGGTTAGCAAGAGTTGAGGATTATGAATTGTGATGCATGTAGAAATAGAAAATAATGCTAAAATTCTGTATATATACTGTAGGTCTGTCATCTAGAGTAGCTATTTATAGCTATTTCTGTGTTATGATGCACTCTTGATGGCAGCTCAATACTTAATTGTCAGAAATGTTGTTTGTCATTCTACAGGTCTAGTCTATGTCAGACAACGGATGGTGGAGGCTGGAGCAAGTTGGACAACATTCATCAGATGAAGATGATTTATTTTCCTCAATGAAGTCCAGAAGGTCAGCAGGTACAGGGGAGTTAGAAGGGTACCTAGCCTGCGTCTCAGTCAATATGGATCTGCTGAACTCCTTTCAGAATATCAAAAAACTGTCTCTGAAACTCAATACTGGCCTACCTGCCTCGGCCGCCTGCGAGCGACTCATTGCTGTTCACTGCAAAGCGAGCCCGGATGAACTCTACTCACCTTGAAAATCAGCTGCTGCTCAAACTCAACAAGAAGTTTGTAGACTAATGCTCAAAAGGTGGACACAAGTAAAGTAACCAAAGTTTAAATATACAGTGGGGTAGCGGCAATTTAACTTTTTATTTGAGCTGTCATGTGGTTCATGTCTTGACATGTCCTCCCAAAAGTTCTTAAGTGTTGTGTTGACATGTTTAATGTTTAATGTTTTACATGTTTAATGTTTGACATGTTTAATGTTTTAAGATTCTCCTTTAAATAAAAATAACTAGTTTTTGTATTGGATTTATGACCCCTTGTCCTTTTTTGCACTATATAGGAGCGGCCCCCATGAAGTTGTTGAAAGTAACTAAGTAACTTTTACTTAAAGTACATTTTAAATGAACTACTTTTTACTTTTACTTGAGTAGATTTTTAGATGGGTAATTTTACTTGTACTTAAGTAAAATTTCATCAAAGTAATTGTACTTTTACTTGAGTACAACATTTCAGTACTTTTTACACCTCTGCTTACATGTGGTTACCATGTGCATGACATGACACTATTATTACTTTTAAATTACTTACTCACTTAATTCGCCATTACACTCCCATACAAAATGCAACATATTGTTGTTTGCAGTGCACCACAAACTTGTAGTGTATGTATATTGTTTCATTTTAGTTTTTGTCTTTTGTATTAGCTGCATATTGTCTGAACTCTGTACTCCACCGACTGTGAGCCAAATTCCATACTTGGTCTTTAAAGTTGACACTGATTCTGATTGAGGAAGTACTTACTGAATTCTGAATCCGTGTTGCTTGTTTCTGGAACTCTGGGCTTTGGGGGTTGTTAAGAGCAGGCTGAAATACTATGACAAGGACAACCTGGAGTACAAAAACAGGAGCTGGTCGAGAAGGTGGTCTTGTTGTAGTGGTTGTTGTTGTAGTAGTGGTGGTGGTGGTGGTGGTGGTGGTGGTTGTTGTAGTAGTGGTGGTAGGGGCTGGGGTAGTAGTTGTAGTTGTTGTGGTTGGGGCTGCAGTAGTTGTAGTTGTTGTGGTATTGGCTGCTGTTGTGGTAGAGGCTTGGGTAGTTGCAGCTGTTGTGGTAGGGGCTGGGGTAGTAGTTGCAGCTGTTGTGGTATTGGCTGCTGTTGTGGTAGAGGCTTGGGTAGTTGCAGCTGTTGTGATACTGGCTGGGGTAGTTGCAGCTGTTGTGGTAGAGGCTTGGGTAGTTGCAGCTGTTGTGGTATTGGCTGCTGTTGTGGTAGAGTCTTGGGTAGTTGCAGCTGTTGTGATACTGGCTGGGGTAGTTGCAGCTGTTGTGGTAGAGGCTTGGGTAGTTGCAGCTGTTGTGGTAGGGGCTGGGGTAGTTGCAGCTAGAGGGGCTTGGGTAGTTGCAGCTGTTGTGGTATTGGCTGGGGTAGTTGCAGCTGTTGTGGTAGAGGCTTGGGTAGTTGCAGCTGTTGTGGTAGGGGCTGGGGTAGTAGTTGCAGCTGTTGTGGTATTGGCTGGGGTAGTTGCAGCTGTTGTGGTAGGGGCTGGGGAAGTAGTTACAGCTGTTGTGATACTGGATGGGGTAGTAGTAGTTAAATCTCCTGTTGTTGGTATTTGGGTTGTGGCTACACCTGTGGTCAGATAGTAGTTTAGTATAACTCTTCATTAAGGTTAAAATATATCGAACATATTGTAACATATTTTGTATCTTCTCCATGAATGTCAAAAACCTCTCAACACTAATACATACCAGGATTCACCTCAACAGAGGAGAAAATCATTGTTAGAGTTACATGTAAGCTATGTATTACCTGATTGGCCATTTAGTCCTAGAAATACATCTGGTAGTGTTGCTCCATTACTTCAACTGCACTAACTATAAAATTACGATCTTGATCCACCAAAACAAACTGATATTGCTATTGCTGTTGAGTCCACACGCTTATTGAACAGTTTCCCCTTCTATAATAAGGCCCTGTGTGAAGCTGTAACACATCTACCTACCTGTGCCATTGATGAAGGTGATGGTAATTGACAAATTTCCACTCAACGCTGCTCTGGTCAAGGTGGCTATAATCTGCTCGTCATTGGGAAATGTGGTGTTGAATGGCACGGTAATGTCCGTCATGTGAATAATTGATCCATTGCTGGTAAAGGGGGAAAGCAGCAACATAGCAAGATGAAACACTGATCAGCCAGACAGTATTCCTTCAAATGTTTCCCAGTGTAAAGTGACAGACAAAGCAATTTGCCTGCATGCATACACAAACACACACACACAAAACTATATACAAATGTGATACTTTTTACAGTATGTAGTTTGTTAGTCACCTGAAGCTTGTTGGTGTGAGGCTGATGAAATCTGGCTGGAAGTCTTCAAAGAAAAACGGCTCAAGCTAGATAGATAGGTGATAAAAAAGGTCAAAAGGACAGAAAACAAGAAAACAAGAGCTAAGTGACAAGTTCAATCATTTTAGACACCAGCCAAAACTCGATAGGTGTAGGCAGCTATACCTCTCTTTTGATGAGTGAAGATCTGGTACGGAAGGCGTCGGAAGTGGAATTCAAAAGATCAGCCGTAAACGTCTCATTGGTGCGGAACTGGGGGATGCCTGTTGAGTTAGGTGCACCTGAAAAAACACATACACACACACAGACCGGTTATGTTTTTGAAGAAATACAATATAAGGCTTATCTTGATCAGGCAACAATCTGAACTGAATTTGAACTCAATATATTAGTCATATTTATTCTTAAACACCACTAATCTTGCTAGAATATTTTCTTACTTGTCACAACTATGGAGTCCGCACGCACGTCCACACTAAAGCCTGAAGAGTTGTCATTTGCGGCGTTAACCAAGGTTTCCACTACTTCCGAGCTTTGAGGGAGAGGTTCAGTTGAAGTCTCATTGAACTCCAGGTCAAGATCTGTCTCAACGCTATCCATTCGGTTTCGAGAAACCTGCCTGTAAAAAGGTGAAAGCATTTGTCTCAGTCTCATCAAGTACCTTGCTCTTTCACTGTGGTTTAATTCAAGAGGTGGATTTACCGGAATGCTCTCACAATAGTCCGCAGAAAACGTAATCCAAAACTGAATTTATTGTAATATTTATTCCTAAACACCACTGTTCTAACACCACTAATCTTGCTAGAATATTTTCTTACTTGTCACAACTATGGACTCAGCAACCACCTCCACATCAAAGCCTGAAGTCGGGTCATTCACAGCGTCAACCAAGGTTTCCACAACTTCAGAGCTTTCAGGGAGAGGTTCAGTTGAAGTCTCATCGAACATCAGGTCAAGATCTGCCTCAACCGCATCCATTCGGTTTCGAGAAACCCGCCTGTAAAAAGGTGAAAGCATTTGTCTCAGTCTCATCAAGTACCTTGCTTTTCTACATTGGTTGAATTCACAAGGTGGATTTACCTGAAAGCTCTCACAAGGGTCCGCAGAAAACGTAATCCAAAACGCCGTAGATAGACCACATCACACTGTTCACGAACAGAGAAAACAAAGAGGCCTTTTAACGAAAGTTTTTAAAAAGTGTTAGCCCCATTATCATGTGGGCTACATTTGATACTATATTTGAATGTTTCTTCTTTCTTTTAACTTTGTTTACATGTGGCTACCATGTGCATGACATGACACTATAATTAATAGACATGATTTTTTAAAATCATTCTCACTTAATAATGCAACATATTGTTGTTTTCAGTGCACCACAAACTTGCAGTGTATGTATATTGTTTGATTTTATACTCTCTGTATCTTTTGTATTAGCTGCATATTGTCTGTTCTCTGTACTCCACCGATTGTGAGCCAAATTCCATACTTGGCCTTTAAAGTTGACACTGATTCTGACTGAGGGAGTACTTACTGCATTTTGAATCAGTACTGCTTGTTGCTGGAACTCTGGGCTTTGTGAGTTGGTAAGAGCAGGCTGAAATACTATGACAATGACAACCCGGAGTACAATAACAGGAGCTGGTCGAGATGGTGGTCTTGTTGTGGTGGTAGTTGTAGTTGTTGTGGTAAGGGCTAGGGTAGTAGTTGTAGTTGTTGTGGTTGGGGCTGCAGTTGTTGTGATAGGGGCTGGGGTAGTAGTTGTAGTTGTTGTGGTTGGGGCTGCAGTAGTTGTAGATGTTGTGGTATTGGTTGCTGTTGTGGTAGAGGCTTGGGTAGTTGCAGCTGATGTCGTAGGGGCTAGGGTAGTTGTAGTAGCTGTTGTGGTAGGGGCTGGGGTAGTTGTAGTTGTTGTTGTAGGGGCTGGGGTAGTAGTTGTATTAGCTGTTGTGGTAGGGGCTGGGGTAGTTGCAGCTATTGTGGTAGGGGCTGGGGTAGTTGTAGTAGCTGTTTTGGTAGGGGCTGGGGTAGTTGCAGCTGTTGTTGTAGGGGCTGGGGTAGTTGCAGCTGTTGTGGTAGGGGCTGGGGTAGTTGCATATATAGGGGTTGGGTTAGTTGCAGCTGTTGTGGTAGGGGCTGGGGTAGTTGTAGTAACTGTTGTGGTATTGGCTGGGGTAGTAGTTGCAGCTGATGTGATAGGGGCTGGGGTAGTTGCAGCTGTTGTGGTAGGGGCTGGGGTAGTTGCAGCTGTTGTGGTAGGGGCTGGGGTAGTTGCAGCTGTTGTGGTATTGGCTGGGGTAGTTGCAGCTGTTGTGGTAGGGGCTGGGGTAGTTGCAGCTGATGTGGTAGGGGCTGGGGCAGTAGTTGCAGCTGTTGTGGTATTGGCTGGGGTAGTTGCAGCTGTTGTGGTATTGGCTGGGGTAGTTGCAGCTGTTATGATGGGGGCTGGGGTAGTTGCAGCTGATGTGATAGGGGCTGGGGTAGTTGCAGCTTTTGCGGTAGGGGCTGGGGTCGTTGCAGCTGTTGTGATAGGGGCAGGGGTAGTTGCAGCTGTAGGGGCTGGGGTCGTTGCAGCTGTTGTGATAGGGGCAGGGGTAGTTGCAGCTGTAGGGGTTGGGGTAGTTGCAGCTGTTGTGATATATGTTCCTGAACCAATTTCTGAAGTAGTTGCAGCAGTTGTGGTAGGGATTGGGGTAGTTGCAACAGCGGAATCAAAGGTTATTTTCAGTAAATCTGTGCTGAAAATTGTGATAGGGGCTGGGGTAGTTGCAGCTGTTGTGATAGGGGCTGGGGTAGTTGCAGCAGTTGTGGTAGGGGCTGGGGTAGTTGTAGTTGTTGTTGTAGGGGCTGGGGTAGTAGTTGTATTAGCTGTTGTGGTAGGGGCTGGGGTAGTTGTAGTTTTTGTTGTAGGGGCTGGGGTAGTAGTTGTATTAGCTGTTGTGGTAGGGGCTGGGGTAGTTGCAGCTATTGTGGTAGGGGCTGGGGTAGTTGTAGTAGCTGTTTTGGTAGGGGCTGGGGTAGTTGCAGCTGTTTTTGTAGGGGCTGGGGTAGTTGCAGCTGTTGTGGTAGGGGCTGGGGTAGTTGCATATATAGGGGTTGGGTTAGTTGCAGCTGTTGTGGTAGGGGCTGGGGTAGTTGTAGTAACTGTTGTGGTATTGGCTGGGGTAGTTGTAGTAACTGTTGTGGTATTGGCTGGGGTAGTAGTTGCAGCTGATGTGATAGGGGCTGGGGTAGTTGCAGCTGTTGTGGTAGGGGCTGGGGTAGTTGCAGCTGTTGTGGTATTGGCTGGGGTAGTTGCAGCTGTTGTGGTAGGGGCTGAGGTAGTAGTTGCAGGTGTTGTGGTATTGGCTGGGGTAGTTGCAGCTGTTGTGGTATTGGCTGGGGTAGTTGCAGCTGTTGTGGTAGGGGCTGGGGTAGTTGCAGCTGTTGTGGTATTGGCTGGGGTAGTTGCAGCTGTTGTGGTAGGGGCTGGGGTAGTTGCAGCTGATGTGGTAGGGGCTGGGGCAGTAGTTGCAGCTGTTGTGATGGGGGCTGGGGTAGTTGCAGCTGATGTGATAGGGGCTGGGGTAGTTGCAGCTTTTGCGGTAGGGGCTGGGGTTGTTGCAGCTGTTGTGATAGGGGCAGGGGTAGTTGCAGCTGTAGGGGCTGGGGTCGTTGCAGCTGTTGTGATAGGGGCAGGGGTAGTTGCAGCTGTAGGGGTTGGGGTAGTTGCAGCTGTTGTGATAGATGTTCCTGAACCCATTTCTGAAGTAGTTGCAGCAGTTGTGGTAGGGGCTGGGGTAGTTGTAGTAGCTGTTTTGGTAGGGGCTGGGGTAGTTGCAGCTGTTGTGGTAGGGGCTGGGGTAGTTGCATATATAGGGGTTGGGTTAGTTGCAGCTGTTGTGGTAGGGGCTGGGGTAGTTGTAGTAACTGTTGTGGTATTGGCTGGGGTAGTAGTTGCAGCTGTTGTGGTAGGGGCTGGGGTAGTTGCAGCTGTTGTGGTATTGGCTGGGGTAGTTGCAGCTGTTGTGGTAGGGACTGGGGTAGTTGCAGCTGTTGTGGTATTGGCTGGGGTAGTTGCAGCTGTTGTGGTAGGGGCTGGGGTAGTTGCAGCTGTTGTGGTAGGGGCTGGGACAGTAGTTGCAGCTGTTGTGGTATTGGCTGGGGTAGTTGCAGCTGTTGTGGTATTGGCTGGGGTAGTTGCAGCTGTTGTGATGGGGGCTGGGGTAGTTGCAGCTGATGTGATAGGGGCTGGGGTAGTTGCAGCTTTTGCGGTAGGGGCTGGGGTCGTTGCAGCAGTTGTGATAGGGGCAGGGGTAGTTGCAGCTGTAGGGGCTGGGGTCGTTGCAGCTGTTGTGATAGGGGCAGGGGTAGTTGCAGCTGTAGGGGTTGGGGTAGTTGCAGCTGTTGTGATCGATGTTCCTGAACCAATTTCTGAAGTAGTTGCAGCAGTTGTGGTAGGGGCTGGGGTAGTTGCAACAGCGGAATCAAAGGTTATTTTCAGTAAATCTGTGCTGAAAATTGTGATAGGGGCTGGGGTAGTTGCAGCTGTTGTGATAGGGGCTGGGGTAGTTGCGGCTGTTGTGACAGGGGCTGGGGTAGTTACAGCTGTTGTGATAGGGGCTGGGGTAGTTGCAGCTGTTGTGATAGGGGCTGGGGTAGTTGCAGCTGTTGTGGTATTGGCTGGGGTAGTTGCAGCTGTTGTGGTAGGGGCTGGGGTAGTTGCAGCTGATGTGGTAAGGGCTGGGGCAGTAGTTGCAGCTGTTGTGGTATTGGCTGGGGTAGTTGCAGCTGTTTCGGTATTGGCTGGGGTAGTTGCAGCTGTTGTGATGGGGGCTGGGGTAGTTGCAGCTGATGTGATGGGGGCTGGGGTAGTTGCAGCTTTTGCGGTAGGGGCTGGGGTCGTTGCAGCAGTTGTGATAGGGGCAGGGGTAGTTGCAGCTGTAGGGGCTGGGGTCGTTGCAGCTGTTGTGATAGGGGCAGGGGTAGTTGCAGCTGTAGGGGTTGGGGTAGTTGCAGCTGTTGTGATAGATGTTCCTGAACCAATTTCTGAAGTAGTTGCAGCAGTTGTGGTAGGGGCTGGGGTAGTTGCAACAGCGGAATCAAAGGTTATTTTCAGTAAATCTGTGCTGAAAATTGTGATAGGGGCTGGGGTAGTTGCAGCTGTTGTGATAGGGGCTGGGGTAGTTGCGGCTGTTGTGACAGGGGCTGGGGTAGTTACAGCTGTTGTGATAGGGGCTGGGGTAGTTGCAGCTGTTGTGATAGGGGCTGGGGTAGTTGCAGCTGTTGTGGTATTGGCTGGGGTAGTTGCAGCTGTTGTGGTAGGGGCTGGGGTAGTTGCAGCTGATGTGGTAAGGGCTGGGGCAGTAGTTGCAGCTGTTGTGGTATTGGCTGGGGTAGTTGCAGCTGTTTCGGTATTGGCTGGGGTAGTTGCAGCTGTTGTGATGGGGGCTGGGGTAGTTGCAGCTGATGTGATGGGGGCTGGGGTAGTTGCAGCTTTTGCGGTAGGGGCTGGGGTCGTTGCAGCAGTTGTGATAGGGGCAGGGGTAGTTGCAGCTGTAGGGGCTGGGGTCGTTGCAGCTGTTGTGATAGGGGCAGGGGTAGTTGCAGCTGTAGGGGTTGGGGTAGTTGCAGCTGTTGTGATAGATGTTCCTGAACCAATTTCTGAAGTAGTTGCAGCAGTTGTGGTAGGGGCTGGGGTAGTTGTAGTAGCTGTTTTGGTAGGGGCTGGGGTAGTTGCAGCTGTTGTGGTAGGGGCTGGGGTAGTTGCATATATAGGGGTTGGGTTAGTTGCAGCTGTTGTGGTAGGGGCTGGGGTAGTTGTAGTAACTGTTGTGGTATTGGCTGGGGTAGTAGTTGCAGCTGATGTGATAGGGGCTGGGGTAGTTGCAGCTGTTGTGGTAGGGGCTGGGGTAGTTGCAGCTGTTGTGGTATTGGCTGGGGTAATTGCAGCTGTTGTGGTAGGGGCTGGGGTAGTTGCAGCTGTTGTGGTATTGGCTGGGGTAGTTGCAGCTGTTTTGGTAGGGGCTGGGGTAGTTGCAGCTGTTGTGGTAGGGGCTGGGGCAGTAGTTGCAGCTGTTGTGGTATTGGCTGGGGTAGTTGCAGCTGTTGTGGTATTGGCTGGGGTAGTTGCAGCTGTTGTGATGGGGGCTGGGGTAGTTGCAGCTGATGTGATAGGGGCTGGGGTAGTTGCAGCTTTTGCGGTAGGGGCTGGGGTCGTTGCAGCTGTTGTGATAGGGGCTGGGGTCGTTGCAGCTGTTGTGATAGGGGCAAGGGTAGTTGCAGCTGTAGGGGTTGGGGTAGTTGCAGCTGTTGTGATAGATGTTCCTGAACCAATTTCTGAAGTAGTTGCAGCAGTTGTGGTAGGGGCTGGGGTAGTTGCAACAGCGGAATCAAAGGTTATTTTCAGTAAATCTGTGCTGAAAATTGTGATAGGGGCTGGGGTAGTTGCAGCTGTTGTGATAGGGGCTGGGGTAGTTGCAGCTGTTGTGATAGGGGCTGGGGTAGTTACAGCTGTTGTGATAGGGGCTGGGGTAGTTGCAGCTGTTGTGATAGGGGCTGGAGTAGTTGCAGCAGTTGTGGTAGGGGCTGGGATAGTTTCGGCAACTGGAATCAAACGTTAATTTCAGTAAATGATCTTTTTAAAACAAACACATGTTTGAATACATGTATGGAAATATTAGCTTTCTTACTTTCAGATGTTCCTGAACCTTCATCTCCATCTGGAGATGTTCCTGAACCAATTTCTGAAGTAGTTGCAGCAGTTGTGATAGGGGCTGGGGTAGTTGCAGCTGTAGGGGTTGGGGTAGTTGCAGCTGTTGTGATAGGGGCTGGGATAGTTGCAGCTGTAGGGGTTAGGGTAGTTGCAGCTGTTGTGATAGATGTTCCTGAACCAATTTCTGAAGTAGTTGCAGCAGTTGTGGTAGGGGCTGGGGTAGTTGCAACAGCGGAATCAAAGGTTATTTTCAGTAAATCTGTGCTGACAATGCTCTTCTTAAAACAAACACATGTTTGAATACATGTATGGAAATATTTGCTTTCTTACTTTCAGATGTTCCTGAACCTTCATCTCCATCTGGAGATGTTCCTGAACCAATTTCTGAAGTAGTTGCAGCCGTTGTGGTAGGGGCTGGGGTAGTTGCAACTGCGGAATCAAAGGTTATATTCAGTAAATCTGTTTTGACAATGCTCTTCTTAAAACAAACACATGTTTGAATACATGTTTGGATATATTTGCTTGCTTACTTTCAGATGTTCCTGAACCTTCATCTCCATCTGGAGATGTTCCTGAACCAATTTCTGAAGTAGTTGCAGCCGTTGTGGTAGGGGCTGGGGTAGTTGCAACTGCGGAATCAAAGGTTATATTCAGTAAATCTGTGCTGACAATGCCTTTCTTAAAACAAATACATGTTTGGATATATTTGCTTGCTTACTCTCAGATGTTCCTGAACCTTCATCTCCATCTGGAGATGTTCCTGAACCAATTTCTGAAGTAGTTGCAGCAGTTGTGGTAGGGGCTGGGGTAGTTGCAACAGCGGAATCAAAGGTTATTTTCAGTAAACCTGTGCTGACAATGCTCGTTTTAAAACAGGGGTTCTCAAACTTTTGCAAGCTGGGCCCCCCCAAAGCTGGTTAGGGGTAGTTGGGGCCCCCCCGCCGCCCGTGGCCCGCCGCCACCGCCCTCAACTACATCACCATATATAGATAGATAGATAGCCTATTGTTATTGATAGGCCTGACATGTCAAGGTTAGGCTATTGTTATTGTTAGGCCCATACAGACAATTATTATTACTATTTTTTATTATTATTATTATTATTATTTTTATTATTATTATTATTATTATTATTATCAGTAATACTAGGCCTATTAGTAGGCTATTCATTATTATCACCATCATTATGTTATTATTATTATAATTATTGATTATCGACCAATTATTATTGTATTATTATAATTGTCATAATAATAATAAGTGTTATTATTGCTATCATTAGGATACTGTTATTATTATGGGCCTCTTGTGATCTTTACAAAAAAAATCCTACAGGTCTGTCAATGTGAGACATGAGCCTGCTTTGCCCTGCAAAGGTCCTCAAATCTTGGGGCAATGTTTGACAAACATATCCTCAGGTCATCCTCGATCTGTGCGCTGTTGCGGTATTTCGTTTTGAGCGCAGTCAGTCTTGAAAAGCCTGCCTCGCACAAATATGTCGATGCGAAAAGGAGGAGCATTTTTAAGGCTATGTCACAAAGCTGATCATTGCTACCCAGAATGACGAAAGAGGGGAGATGCTTAAGTCTACTGTCACTCTTCAGCTGCTCTTTCATGTATATTGACAGCTCGTCTGCTGAGCAGAGAAATGGATCCCGAACTCAGGCGAATGAACGGTAGTCCTCTTTGAAATAGGACCCAAACTGATTTCTGATATTCGGCGTGATACAGTGTCATTTGACATAGGTATTGCGCTGAGTTTAGCAGCTGCACGCTCTCCTATCATTATTCTACACGTCTTGAGCGGCCGGCAAATATAATAATATTTATAAAGCAATGAATATCTGAATGATAGAGGAAACAAGAGAAATCGAACAAACTCTGCAGAGTGTCGTCTCAGGGTGAGCGCTTACCATGCCTGGGTTTTGTTTTATACTCGGAAGCGTAGGTGCAAGTCGCGTTCAAATGATAAGTCTCCGTTTTGATTGGTGGATCAGGAGCAAAACAGTATTTGATTTGTTTGGGTGAGTCCAGCCCCTTGCATTTCGCCTATGAGGGAGCTTTCACTAACCAGTGACTGGTCGGCGGCGTTTTTTTTTTTCTCCGTCTGTGACATCGCGCCCACCCTGGAGAGTGTTCGCGCCCCCCCACTTTGAGAACCACTGTCTTAAAACAAACACATGTTTGAATACATGTATGGAAATATTAGCTTTCTTACTTTCAGATGTTCCTGAACCTTCCTCTCCATCTGGAGATGTTCCTGAACCAATTTCTGAAGTAGTTGCAGCAGTTGTGATAGGGGCTGGGGTAGTTGCAGCTGAAGGGGTTGGGGTAGTTGCAGCTGTTGTGATAGGGGCTGGGATAGTTGCAGCTGTAGGGGTTAGGGTAGTTGCAGCTGTTGTGATAGATGTTCCTGAACCAATTTCTGAAGTAGTTGCAGCAGTTGTGGTAGGGGCTGGGGTAGTTGCAACAGCGGAATCAAAGATTATTTTCAGTAAATCTGTGCTGACAATGCTCTTCTTAAAACAAACACATGTTTGAATACATGTATGGAAATATTTGCTTTCTTACTTTCAGATGTTCCTGAACCTTCATCTCCATCTGGAGATGTTCCTGAACCAATTTCTGAAGTAGTTGCAGCCGTTGTGGTAGGGGCTGGGGTAGTTGCAGCTGTAGGGGTTGGGGTAGTTGCAGCTGTTGTGATAGGGGCTGGGATAGTTGCAGCTGTAGGGGTTAGGGTAGTTGCAGCTGTTGTGATAGATGTTCCTGAACCAATTTCTGAAGTAGTTGCAGCAGTTGTGGTAGGGGCTGGGGTAGTTGCAACAGCGGAATCAAAGATTATTTTCAGTAAATCTGTGCTGACAATGCTCTTCTTAAAACAAACACATGTTTGAATACATGTATGGAAATATTTACTTTCTTACTTTCAGATGTTCCTGAACCTTCATCTCCATCTGGAGATGTTCCTGAACCAATTTCTGAAGTAGTTGCAGCCGTTGTGGTAGGGGCTGGGATAGTTGCAACTGCGGAATCAAAGGTTATATTCAGTAAATCTGTGCTGACAATGCTCTTCTTAAAACAAACACATGTTTGAATACATGTTTGGATATATTTGCTTGCTTACTTTCAGATGTTCCTGAACCTTCATCTCCATATGGAGATGTTCCTGAACCAATTTCTGAAGTAGTTGCAGCCGTTGTGGTAGGGGCTGGGGTAGTTGCAACTGCGGAATCAAAGGTTATATTCAGTAAATCTGTGCTGACAATGCTCTTCTTAAAACAAACACATGTTTGAATACATGTTTGGATATATTTGCTTGCTTACTTTCAGATGTTCCTGAACCTTCATCTCCATCTGGAGATGTTCCTGAACCAATTTCTGAAGTAGTTGCAGCCGTTGTGGTAGGGGCTGGGGTAGTTGCAACTGCGGAATCAAAGGTTATATTCAGTAAATCTGTGCTGACAATGCTCTTCTTAAAACAAATACATGTTTGGATATATTTGCTTGCTTACTTTCAGATGTTCCTGAACCTTCATCTCCATCTGGAGATGTTCCTGAACCAATTTCTGAAGTAGTTGCAGCAGTTGTGGTAGGGGCTGGGGTAGTTGCAACAGCGGAATCAAAGGTTATTTTCAGTAAATCTGTGCTGACAATGCTCTTCTTAAAACAAACACATGTTTGAATACATGTATGCAGATATTTGCTTTCTTACCTTCAGATGTTCCAGAACCTTCATCTCCATCTGGAGATGTTCCTGAACCAATTTCTGAAGTAGTTGCAGCCGTTGTGGTAGGGGCTGGGGTAGTTGCAACTGCTGAATCAAAGGTTATATTCAGTAAATCTGTGCTGACAATGCTCTTCTTAAAACAAACACATGTTTGAATACATGTATGGAAATATTTGCTTTCTTACTTTCAGATGTTCCTGAACCTTCATCTCCATCTGGAGATGTTCCTGAACCAATTTCTGAAGTAGTTGCAGCAGTTGTGGTAGGGGCTGGGGTAGTTGCAACTGCGGAATCAAAGGTTATATTCAGTAAATCTGTGCTGACAATGCTCTTCTTAAAACAAACACATGTTTGAATACATGTTTGGATATATTTGCTTGCTTACTTTCAGATGTTCCTGAACCTTCATCTCCATATGGAGATGTTCCTGAACCAATTTCTGAAGTAGTTGCAGCCGTTGTGGTAGGGGCTGGGGTAGTTGCAACTGCGGAATCAAAGGTTATATTCAGTAAATCTGTGCTGACAATGCTCTTCTTAAAACAAACACATGTTTGAATACATGTTTGGATATATTTGCTTGCTTACTTTCAGATGTTCCTGAACCTTCATCTCCATCTGGAGATGTTCCTGAACCAATTTCTGAAGTAGTTGCAGCCGTTGTGGTAGGGGCTGGGGTAGTTGCAACTGCGGAATCAAAGGTTATATTCAGTAAATCTGTGCTGACAATGCTCTTCTTAAAACAAATACATGTTTGGATATATTTGCTTGCTTACTTTCAGATGTTCCTGAACCTTCATCTCCATCTGGAGATGTTCCTGAACCAATTTCTGAAGTAGTTGCAGCAGTTGTGGTAGGGGCTGGGGTAGTTGCAACAGCGGAATCAAAGGTTATTTTCAGTAAATCTGTGCTGACAATGCTCTTCTTAAAACAAACACATGTTTGAATACATGTATGCAGATATTTGCTTTCTTACCTTCAGATGTTCCAGAACCTTCATCTCCATCTGGAGATGTTCCTGAACCAATTTCTGAAGTAGTTGCAGCCGTTGTGGTAGGGGCTGGGGTAGTTGCAACTGCTGAATCAAAGGTTATATTCAGTAAATCTGTGCTGACAATGCTCTTCTTAAAACAAACACATGTTTGAATACATGTATGGAAATATTTGCTTTCTTACTTTCAGATGTTCCTGAACCTTCATCTCCATCTGGAGATGTTCCTGAACCAATTTCTGAAGTAGTTGCAGCAGTTGTGGTAGGGGCTGGGGTAGTTGCAACAGCGGAATCAAAGGTTATTTTCAGTAAATCTGTGCTGACAATGCTCTTCTTAAAACAAACACATGTTTGAATACATGTATGCAGATATTTGCTTTCTTACCTTCAGATGTTCCAGAACCTTCATCTCCATCTGGAGATGTTCCTGAACCAATTTCTGAAGTAGTTGCAGCTGTTGTGGTAGGGGCTGGGGTAGTTGCAACAGTAGAATCAAAGGTTATTTTCAGTAAATCTGTGCTGAAAATGCTCTTCTTTTTTTTTTTGTAAATATGTTTATTGGTTTTCATTTTTTTAGCACACAACCATACTTCAAACAAGCACACACATCAAAAACACAACACACAGATACAACAACATCAGCTCAGCTACACACATACAATACAATAAAAATGATGAATAAAGAAAGAAAACAGATACACAGCAAAGTATTCTCTCTTACGACTTTTCAAAAAATCCCTGTAACATAATGTCAGAAACGTTGGGGTCCAAATAATTCAGATAAGGTTCTCAAACTTTATAAAATTGTTTAGATTTGGAATGTATCACACATGTCAGGTACTCTAGAGGTACTAAATCAAACAAAACATTATGCCAGCCCTTAACAGTTGGCTGTCTATCGCTTATCCACTGCAATAATATATTCTTCCTAGCTGCATATGTAAGAATACAGAAGAGCCTCTGGTTTTTTAACACTACATATCTAGAAGGGAGACCTAGAATAAGAGACATTGGATTCATCTGTAAGTTTTGCCCAAGTATCTTTTCAATTTCTGTCAAGACATTAGCCCAATATCTTTGCAGTTTATGGCATGACCAAAGGCAATGGGTTAGAGTACCAATCTCTGTTTTGCATTTAAGACACATTGGCGACAAATTTGGATTAAAATGATGTCTGCGGTTGGGGGATATATGCATTCTATGTCAAAATTTTAGCTGTATAGATTTGGCTCGATTACAGACTGAAATTGATTTAGCGTAGACCCAAATAGAAAATGCTCTTCTTAAAACAAACACATGTTTGAATACATGTATGGAAATATTTGCTTGCTTACTTTCAGATATTCCTGATCCTTCCCGTCTGACTCGTTTAAGTGATGGCCCACTTAAACCTTCACTTTTCTTCTTGACAGATATATCTTTGGGAGGGGCAGGCAATCCACTTTTGGGGCCAAAATTGTCCATTGGAGAAACCAACATGTATTCGAAATCTTCTTCCAAAAGGCCGTCATCTGCTCGAGCACTGGCCTTGGTCTGAGAGTCGCTATCCTTCAGCAGGAGGTGTGACCTCACAAGGGTGCTGTTGACCTCAATGTTATCAAATTGTCTTGGGAAAGCCTTGGTGGAAATGCACAAGAGCAGGGCAAAGAGGCCTGTGCAGGAGAGAGTTAATGAGAGGAAGCGATTGGTTGGAAATATTGTTAATTTAAAAAGGGATAATAAAGTTATACAAATTAAGATCAAATTGTGCCCTTTTCCCTGTTGGTGATGCAAGATTCAACTGATTCCTTGTGCCTTTCTTTACATATTTGCCAATTTTCAGAACGAGAGAGCAATTTATGGTTTATAGGAGCTGCCATATAAATCTAGCCAGACAAATCACCTAATTAGTTTTTTTCTGTGGCAAATTTCAGACACTTCTAGCCAAAACAGTTAAACCTCAAACACTGAACACATTGACCACATTTCATACGTCAAAACACTAAGATTTGCCCAGCACTGCAACACTAGACTGTCACTGTCCGGCCTGGTACTCGCCCTCCCTAGTCAGTGACCTGGCAAGTCAGCGCGGTTCTGTGTGCTCCGTACCAGGTTTTCCCTCTGCCCTGCCCCCTGGCTGACTGACAAGCAAGGCATCACATCACTGGTGCGTGCTCCACCATACCTGACTCCACTCTCCTCGTCAGCCACAGCTTTTAAACCGCACCAGGCCTGACTGTGATCTTTGCCTAGCGTTTTGTAAACCTTTGCTCTGTCTTGCCTATCTGTTGCCAACCCTTTCCCTGTTCAGTCACGCGAGTCAATCAAAGTCCCTTTGTACTGCTTCCTGTATTCTCTCTGCCTACCCGTGTACCGATCTCTCTGCCTGTTTTTGGACCTTGGATTTTTGCCTGAACCTTGCCTGTATCTCTACTGTGCCTAACTCTGCCTGCCTGTGTATTGACCCTTGCCTGACTAGCGACCTTGGATTTTTGCCTGTACCTCTGCTGTGATTTTTGGATATTTTGAGTACCCTTTTTGACTGTTTTTGTCTTTATATTCATAATAAAAGAACACCAAAATCGTCCATCGGTTCCTTAGTCTGCTTCTGAGTTCGCTACCTTTATCTGGCCTCAACGGCCCTGACATACAGATACCCAGTGTCAACACTGACACACACATTTCTTATTATGCTAATCAAAACTAGACAAACTGTCACAAATATCATTTTCACTATTGTACAGAAGACATACAGAAAATGCTTAGCACTTATATGGCCTTTGGGGGAACAAAAACAAGCAGTGAACCCATGTACACATAATTAATTTAAGACCAATAGTGTGTACTTCTCAACTTACTACTCCACGTACAGTTATATGTCTCTAAACCTAACCCAAACAGCTTGTAACTATATGGGCCATGACTCCAGAACCATTCAGATGACATTATCCTTGTTCAGTCTCAGAGCTCATAATCAGATTTCGTCTTTCAGCGATCCATGTAATCCACAGCAGTGTAAAACACACATAGCGGACTCAATAAAGTGGTTTGGCCACATTTTAAAAGAATGCTGTGGAAGCTCAATGCTATGCTAGATGTGTAGAAAGATTAATTTAATCATTCGTTTATTGTACCAGTGTGGTTAGTACATCATTTCCTGTTTATTTATCTCTGGAAAATCTGTGTGTCTTTACAAGTGTTTGAAACCCCCCCCCCCCCCCCCCCACCCCACCCCCCACCCCACACTAGATGTGTTGAAAGATTAGCAAAATCTATTTTGGCATATTTGTCATTAGCTGAACACCACGAGAGATGAAGCAGAGCCGTTTCCAATGTCTTAAACCTTTAACGATCATGCAGCGGAAAGGAAAAAAAACAAGACAAGGAAAAAAACTTGGAAGTGGAAGTAAAACATTTTTAAAGCAAGATTTAATAATACAAGACACACTCGACCAAATGGTTTAGAAGTTAATGCTGCAATTAGGAGAGTGATGTTTGTGTTTCCATAAATAGACATTTTAAACTGGGGTAGCTGTATTCTTTTAGGAACAGGAAACAATTTGTTTTAAAAAAAAGATATAAGATCAGAATGAAAATAGATGCCTGATGCTAAATAAACATAAAGAAATATCACTGACCTGTGGACAGTAGATAGAGGGACATGTCTATCAGTTTATCTGAGATGAGAAAGAGATGGTTATAATATAATATAATATAATAAAATAGCACAATAGGTTAACTGTATTAATATAATATACACTACAATGATAAATGAAGGTGCCAGCACCACTATGACTGCTTTTTCTGGCAAAAGAGGAACTTCCAGTATTAGCCAAATGAGTTATAGTGCCATAGAATCCATACATTGAATTCTACAAATTAATCATTAAAGCACAGCAGTTGAGTAAACCATATGATTGAAATATAGTTATGCTATTAATGTAATTATATTTAAGTATTTTTTCCACAGTTCAACACAAATTATATATTGATAATTGGACAATAATATAAAGTGTTACAGTCTTAAAGTCTCCTACAAAAGTTCTGTATGTGTCTCTATGAAGTCACAACTAATAGCTTACCTCTAAAGTGTGATGTCCTCTGTGAAGAGCCTTTTTGTGAATCCTGATTATATGTGACACTGCTGTCCTCTCTCCTGAGTGAGTCTGAGTGAAGATACGAGGATGCTTGTTATTAATACTGTTGATAAGAATGCTGCAACCCTGCCACTCCTTTTCATCTGACATTTTCTTCGTCAGGTGCTCTTCTCTCGTCTGCTCATCCAACGCTTGAGTGAGTTATTTTGTGCAAACTCATGAGTGTATCTCTAAAAAAAAAGCATTGATTTGTATCACATTAATGAGTAGAACATTGTACGTGAATATATAGAAGTAGTCACCTTGGCTGGGGGTGTGTCTGAGCCAACTGAAGTTGACAAGGTGTATGTTGCAGTAATGTCAGTGAGAGGGACGACTGGCACCTTTTTCAGTTGACCCTGTGGCTATGGATTTTATGGCTGTGTGCAAGCTTGTACTTGGGGATGTGTGTGCTGTGGATGATGATGGAGTTGGAGTCACAGAGGCTGATGCAGTAGGTGCAGGTGTGTTGCTAGCAGTAGATACAGGTGTACTGTTAGCAGTAGGAGCAGGTGTGTTGCTAACAGAAGTAGATGTTGAACGATATACCTTAGTGGTCAGCATCACCATACTTGCAGATCTTGTGGGGGCTGAAGCAGCAACAACACAAACAAAACATCATAAAGGATGGAAGAGTTAAGTTAAAGGCTGTGAGTCTGTGATTCAGTTTTGGTATCACCAAAGGTTGTTGATATTTTGAAAGTTATAGACCGGATTATACATTTCTTGTGCTATTGGTTGGAAACTTCCCACAGCAACCAAATCTTTTACTCTTTTAATCTTTTACTTAAAGTATTATAACAATAGTGTGCACTACAACCATCATACCGATACTTAACAAGAACAACAACAACAAAGATGCCTTTGTCAGCATTTCACTGGGGTTGTCATGTGGGTACTTTTCTTAATCAGTGTTTCATTAGGCCCATATCACTTCCAGAAGGCTCACAGTGGGGTCTGGCATCCCACCCCCCTCCATACTCATAATGGGTTAGGACACATGTTAATATCTGGGACAACAGATACACCTCGAAAAGGGGTATGAAGGTTGGTTACTCCCCTCGGGAGTACAAACCAGAGTTAGGGAATGGATAGAAATTGGATACGAACCCCTGTTAGGGAAAGGAAAATGGTTGGGGATGGGAGAGCCTTCTGGGATTACGAAAACCAGATTGAGGTAGGGGAATAAAATGGGAAATGAACCCTGGTCACCTTAGGCACCCAAATATCTTGCAACAATTGGTAACCACTGGCACTGAATCTGTTCACACTCAGTCTTGCGTGGCCAAGTATCATTTACTGACATACACATCTGGTGACAATTATGGTGAAAGGTGCACTAAATGTAGGAAGGAACAATTACGGTGAGAACAGCCTTTGAGGATTCTAAACCAACATAAATGCGTCGTGAACATGAGACTGAATTGAGCTTCGGGAGGGGGCAAGGCCAAAATAATAATAAAAAAAGCAGCTATCTGAGAATTCACAACATTACTCACCGAATAAATACAAACAAAAGACACAGAACTTTCCAAACTTCTTCTCTAACAAAAAATAGAATTAAACAAGGGGAAGAAAACAAACAGCATATATCCTCCTCACGTCCTCTAATAATATTCCATAAACTAAATTGACTACAGGCTTACAACAGTCGGAACATGTTCCACCGCACCACACAAAAGTCAAGTGTTTGGTGGTGTCTGCCTCACCAACGTCACAGCGGGGAGAGAGAGAGAGTTGGGGAGAAAGACAGAGAGGTGGAGGGAGAGGTAGAAAGAAAGTAAGAACAAGGTCATGAGGCTGGTGCGAGGAGATCTGATTACAGTAGATAAGCAATGGTAAAATAAATGGCCCAGAATTGTTTGTGGTTTCAGTAGTTAACTACACAGAAAATGGCAAAAAAAGTAATTCATCTCTTTGAATCGCTATGAAAATAGGAATGTACAGTAGCAAGCTACTCGAAAATGTAATTAAACTACTTGTTTAATTACATATAGTTCAATACTCCCCAACACTGAGAATGACTTAAGTATGAAGCTCTGACTGTAGACTGCTAAAGGATTGCTGATATGAGCTGAGCCTGCAAGTGAGTCTGCTCAGCCTTTATCGACATTTCTTAACGTATACTGTACATCTGCAGGCAACCACTGAGAAAGGTGGCGTGAATGTGGACTGGGTAAGAATGATTACAGCGATAACGGCGACATTTTCTGAACCAACAAATATGCCTCATGAATACGAGACTCCCAGAATACTATGAACATGTAAAAGTATGTGGTTGGGTCTTAGAAGACAAGCCTGTAGCCTGTAGCCATATATGTTCATTTTCGAATCACTTCTAGTCCATAAATTCAGTCTAGTTGGCTCCAAACACTGAACTCTCCTTGCCATTGCCATTTGGTCCCACAAGACAAGTTGCTGCGTGGGTTGTCCTGACTATGGATGCTATCTGTATATCTCTTTTTATTATTTTCCAGTGTACTGTCATAGCAGCTTTGACTTCGTTGTGACTGTTGTAGTGGTGTCATTGCTCGAGTCAACTGCTATTTTAAAACGTATTGTTTCGTTCATGTCATGTCATTCATTATTATCATTCATTGATGTAGAGCCTGTAGCGATACATAGTTTCTTATTGGAGGAGTGTGCCTTGAGGATGCAGTTTTGATGGTTGTGTGAAAATATGTGTAGATATTTTTTTTAAATACTCTACATGTGATATGAGTTCCCAGTGTGACTTAAATTATCTATTTGCTAACAGTTGTGCTATAAATGGAATGTTTTCCACTCATGTGAATGTTAAGGACCAGCATTCCAATGTTTTGCCAATACTCCCACAATGCTTATTTTTGTAGCAGTGGCTGTGGCTGATGACTAAGGTCTGTCAGTGGTATGCATGTAAATCCTCTAGCGACCCAAGATGTGCAGTCTGATACAGATCTGGCAAAGAGGTATGGGAGACTGAGATTTAGCAGTCTGACAGAATCTGGTTCGGCAGGTTCTAGCTACGAGGTTGACGGTGCTGTCTTACCTGAGGTGAGGTGTGTTGGCAGTGGCGGCGCCAGACATTTTTTTCTGCAGGTGCTATGGGGGAGCCCGGCGTTTTAGCGAGGGTGCTGGCCTATGTGTCACATGGTTATCTACTACTACAACTCCCCACCATATCGTCTATCATGTGTTTATATGGTTGCTCTCTGAAGCGTCTTTGGGGTCCATGAAAAGCGCTAAACAAACCGATTTTATTATTATTATCATTATCTAGGCTACTTCCGACGGACGCCCACATCCGCGACGGTCACTGACAAAAGGCATACAGCATGTTATAGAGTCCGCAATCCCAAATACTTAACTTACTTTAAAAAACTTTTGGTAGTGAGGGTTAAAGTTGGGCGCCAGGTGACCACTACCATGTCAGACAGAGTGAAATTAATCTTGGAATAGCAGAACTAAAACAGTCAAGGAGTCAGAAATGCGTTTAAAAAGTATATATTATTTCAGTTCACAATCATCAATAATCACATAGAACCTTATGTATAGCACACAGACAGACTGCTTGCCCTAAGCTAAAGAGTCTCTGTTATTTAAAGATGGCTCCAAAAAAAAAAAAAAAAAGAGGAAAAAGGCAAAAAGTTCAAATCTTCGGCAAAAAAAGGGCATCTTCGCTGCTAATCAACAGAAATGAGTCTTTAGCGACACAGGGCAATCAAAGCATGCAACAGATCAGACAGCTTTCATTAATGTTATACAGCAAACAATACCTTAGTTACATTGTACTCCAACCACGCAAACTGTTCCAACCAGCTTTTACAAAAACTCCTTTGTTGGACTCCTTTGTTGGACTTGTTGGATGTCACTGATGCTGCTAGCACCATGGTTAGCACCCTCAGTAGTGGTGGAGGGTTGACCTCCTTGACCACAACGTTCCTCTCCTTAAGAATCCACACCAGATACCCCTGGCATTTCTTCTTCTTCTACGTCACCCTCGTTTTTTTAATCGTTCTTCCAAACGTGGACATTTAGGTAGCAAAAACCGATGCATTGTTGATGTTAACTTGAAACTAGGGATGCACCGATACCGATACCAGTATCGGTATCGGTGGCGATACTTCGTTAAAATACTCGTACTCGTTTTTGAATTGCCGATACAAAGCACCGATACCACTCATCAGTATTTCACTGCATCAAACTGGCCGGGCTATGCTGACACAAAATGTGATTTATTGTCCTACCTGTCCTACCACTGTCTGCCAGACTAGTAAGTAGCTTATTTGCCGTCTTGTGTTGCATTTGCTTGATGTTTGACTGTGTTAGGAAAGTTTGTCATAGTGTCAAAGTATTTCAGTATACAGGTTTCGCTAAATTTTGCTGCTAGCATCTCATTAGCGATTAGCAATTCCGTTGAGCTGCCTTAACGGCGATTTGGGCTCATTTTAAGATAAACTAAAAAATGCATTTCCTGAAGGAAATACCAGTGCATGAAATGCAAAAGTTAAGAAAGGAAGAAGAAAAGAAAGAAGAGTGAAAGGAAAGAAGAAAGGAAAGAAGAGTAAAAGAAGGAAAGAAGAGTGGGAGAAGGAAAGAAGAAAGGAAAGAAGAGTGAAGAAAAAAAAGAAGAGTGGAAGAGAAAAGAAGAAAAGAAAGAAGTGTGAAAGAAGGAAAGAAGAGTGGAAGAAAAGAAAGAAGAGTGAAGAAAGGAAAGAAGAGTGGAAAAAGGAAAGAAGAAAAGAAAGAAGATTGAAAGAAGGAAAGAAGAAAGGAAAGAAGAGTGGAAGAAGGAAAGAAGAAAAGAAAGAAGAGTGAAAGAAAGGAAAGAAGAGTGGAAGAAGGAAAGAAGAGTGGAAGAAGAAAAGAAAGAAGAAAATGGAGTGAAGCAGAGAGATGGAGTGTGAGAGAAAGTAGAACTAGAAAATGCATTTCCTGAAGGAAATACCAGTGCATGAAATGCAAAAGTTAAGAAAGGAAGAAGAAAAGAAAGAAGAGTGAAAGAAGAAAGGAAAGAAGAGTAAAAGAAGGAAAGAAGAAAGGAAAGAAGAGTGAAGAAAGGAAAGGAGAGTGGAAGAAGGAAAGAAGAGTGGAAGAAGGAAAGAATGAAGGAAAGAAGAGTGAAGAAAGGAAAGAAGAAAAGAAAGAAGAGTGAAAGAAGGAAAGAAGAAAGGAAAGAAGAGTGAAGAAAGGAAAGAAGAGTGGAAGAAGGAAAGAAAGAAGAAAGGAAAGAAGAGTGGAAGAAGGAAAGAAGAGTGAAGAAAGAAAAGAAGAGTAGAAGAAGGAAAGAAGAAAGGAAAGGAGAGTGGAAGAAGGAAAGAAGAGTGGAAGAAGGAAATAATAATATTCCTAGTTATACAGTTGAATGGAGAGGGACAGAGAGAAGAGGAGCCTTGGAACCTTGGCGCAGGTGTCAGTGAAGCACAGGTGCAAGCCAGTTTAATGACCCTATTATGATGTCATAATGGCCCAATGTAAGTCAATGGGAAAATTTGTATTCGTTTTTATTTAATATCTTAAAAAGTATAACGTTTAGACAAATGAAAAATACATAGCATAAGTGTCGTTTAGAAGACCTATGCAGCAAAGTTTGAACGAAGTTTCTACGTTAAGCGGTTCAAGCTGAATTAAGCGCAGAAGTCGGTAAAGAGAACTAGAAAATGCATTTCCTGAAGGAAATACCAGTGCATGAAATGCTAAAGTTAAGAAAGGAAGAAGAAAAGAAAGAAGAGTGAAAGAAGGAAAGAAGAAAGGAAAGAAGAAAGGAAAGAAGGAAAGAAGAGAGGAAGAAGGAAAGAAGAGTGGAAGAAGGAAAGAAGAAAGGAAAGAAGAGTGAAGAAAGGAAAGAAGAGTGGAAGAAGGAAAGAAGAGTGGAAGAAGGAAAGAATAAAGAAAAGAAGAGTGAAGAAAGGAAAGAAGAAAAGAAAGAAGAGTGAAAGAAGGAAAGAAGAAAGGAAAGAAGAGTGGAAGAAGGAAAGAAGAGTGAAGAAAGAAAAGAAGAGTGGAAGAAGGAAAGAAGAAAGAAAAGAAGAGTGGAAGAAGGAAAGAATAAAGAAAAGAAGAGTGAAGAAAGGAAAGAAGAAAAGAAAGAAGAGTGAAAGAAGGAAAGAAGAAAGGAAAGAAGAGTGAAGAAAGGAAAGAAGAGTGGAAGAAGAAAAGAAAGAAGGAAAGAAGAAAGGAAAGAAGAGTAAAAGAAGGAAAGAAGAGTGGAAGAAGGATAGAAGAGTGGAAGAAGGAAAGAAGAGTGAAGAAAGAAAAGAGGAGTAGAAGAAGGAAAGAAGAGTGGAAGAAGGAAAGAAGAAAGGAAAGGAGAGTGGAAGAAGGAAAGAAGAGTGGAAGAAGGAAAGAAGAAGAGTGGAAGAAGGAAAGAATAATATTCCTAGTTATACAGTTGAATGGAGAGGGACAGAGAGAAGAGGAGCCTTGGAACCTTGGCGCAGGTGTCAGTGAAGCACAGGTGCAAGCCAGTTTAATGACCCTATTATGATGTCATAATGGCCCAATGTAAGTCAATGGGAAAATTTGTATTAGTTTTTCTTTAATATCTTAAAAAGTTTAACGTTTAGACAAATGAAAAATACATAGCATAAGTGTCCTTTACAAGACCTACACGCCAAAGTTTGAACGGAGTTTCTAAGTTAAGCGGTTCGAGCTGAATTAAGCGCAGAAGTCGGTAAAAAGAATAATAAGAAGTAGAAGAAGAACTAGAAAATGCATTTCCTGAAGGAAATACCAGTGCATGAAATGCAAAAGTTAAGAAAGGAAGAAGAAAAGTAAGAAGAGTGAAAGAAGGAAAGAAGAAAGGAAAGAAGAGTAAAAGAAGGAAAGAAGAGAGGAAGAAGGAAAGAAGAAAAGAAAGAAGAGTGAAGATAGGAATAAAGACTGGAAGAAGGAAAGAATAAAGGAAAGAAGAGTGAAGAAAGGAAAGAAGAAAAGAAAGAAGAGTGAAAGAAGGAAAGAAGAAAGGAAAGAAGAGTGAAGAAAGAAAAGAAGAGTGGAAGAAGAAAAGAAATAAGGAAAGAAGAAAGGAAAGAAGAGTGGAAGAAGGAAAGAAGAGTGAAGAAAGAAAAGAAGAGTAGAAGAAGGAAAGAAGAGTGGAAGAAGGAAAGAAGAAAGGAAAGGAGAGTGGAAGAAGGAAAGAAGAGTGGAAGAATGAAAGAAGAAGAGTGGAAGAAGGAAGAATAATATTCCTAGTTATACAGTTGAATGGAGAGGGACAGAGAGAAGAGGAGCCTTGGAACCTTGGCGCAGGTGTCAGTGAAGCACAGGTGCAAGCCAGTTTAAAGACCCTATTATGATGTCATAATGGCCCAATGTAAGTCAATGGGAGAAATTGTATTAGTTTTTCTTTAATATTTTAAAAAGTATAAAGTTTAGAAAAATGAAAAATACATAGCATAAGTGTCCTTAGCAAGACCTATGCAGCAAAGTTTGAAAGAAGTTTCTACGTTAAGCGGTTCAAGCTGAATTAAGCGCAGAAATCGGTAAAGAGAATAATAAGAAGAAGAAGAATAAGAAACGAAGGAATAACAATACAGGGCATTTCATGCACTGTAATAAGAAACGAAGGAATAACAATACAGGGCATTTCATGCACTGTAACTAGAAAATGCATTTCCTGAAGGAAATACCAGTGCATGAAATGCTAAAGTTAAGAAAGGAAGAAGAAAAGAAAGAAGAGTGAAAGAAGGAAAGAAGAAAGGAAAGAAGAAAGGAAAGAAGAAAGGAAAGAAGGAAAGAAGAGAGTAAGAAGGAAAGAAGAGTGGAAGAAGGAAAGAAGAAAGGAAAGAAGAGTGAAGAAAGGAAAGAAGAGTGGAAGAAGGAAAGAAGAGTGGAAGAAGGAAAGAATAAAGAAAAGAAGAGTGAAGAAAGGAAAGAAGAAAAGAAAGAAGAGTGAAAGAAGAAAGGAAAGAAGAGTGGAAGAAGGAAAGAAGAGTGCAGAAAGAAAAGAAGAGTGGAAGAAGGAAAGAAGAAAGAAAAGAAGAGTGGAAGAAGGAAAGAATAAAGAAAAGAAGACACTCTTCTTTCCTTTCTTCACTCTTCTTTCCTTTCTTCTTTCCTTCTTCCACTCTTCTTTCCTTCTTCTACTCTTCTTTTCTTTCTTCCACTCTTCTTTCCTTCTTCCACTCTTCTATCCTTCTTTCACTCTTCTTTCTTTTCTTCTTTCCTTTCTTCACTCTTCTTTCCTTTCTTCTTTCCTTCTCTCTTCTTCCCTTCTTTCCTTTCTTCTTTCCTTCTTTCACTCTTCTTTCTTTTCTTCTTCCTTTCTTAACTTTTGCATTTCATGCACTGGTATTTCCTTCAGGAAATGCATTTTCTAGTTATTCTTTTTACCGACTTCTGCGCTTAATTCAGCTCGAACCGCTTAACTTAGAAACTCCGTTCAAACTTTGGCGCGTAGGTCTTGTAAAGGACACTTATGCTATGTATTTTTCTAAACTTTATACTTTTTAAAATATTAAATAAAAACTAATACAATTTCTCCCATTGACTTACATTGGGCCATTATGACATCATAATAGGGTCTTTAAACTGGCTTGCACCTGTGCTTCACTGACACCTGCGCCAAGGTTCCAAGGCTCCTCTTCTCTCTGTCCCTCTCCATTCAACTGTATAACTAGGAAATATTATTCTTCCTTCTTCCACTCTCTTCTTTCATTCTTCACTCTTCTTTCCTTCTTCCACTCTCCTTTCCTTTCTTCTTTCCTTCTTCACTCTTCTTTCCTTCTTCCACTCTTCTATCCTTCTTCCACTCTTCTTTCCTTCTTTTACTCTTCTTCCTTTCTTCTTTCCTTCTTTCTTTTCTTCTTCCACTCTTCTTTCCTTTCTTCACTCTCTTTCCTTTCTTCTTTCCTTCTTTCACTCTTCTTTCTTTTCTTCTTTCCTTTCTTCACTCTTCTTTTCTTTATTCTTTCCTGAAGGAAATACCAGTGCATGAAATGCAAAAGTTAAGAAAGGAAGAAGAAAAGAAAGAAGAGTGAAAGAAGGAAAGAAGAAAGGAAAGAAGGGAAGAAGAGAGAAGGAAAGAAGAAAGGAAAGAAGAGTGAAGAAAGGAAAGAAGAAAAGAAAGAAGAGTGAAAGAAGGATAGAAGAGTGGAAGAAGGAAAGAAGAGTGGAAGAAAGAAAAGAAGAGTAGAAGAAGGAAAGAAGAGTGGAAGAAGGAAAGAAGAAAGGAAAGAAGAGTGAAGAAAGGAAAGAAGAGTGGAAGAAGGAAAGAATAAAGGAAAGAAGAGTGAAGAAAGGAAAGAAGAAAAGAAAGAAGAGTGAAAGAATGAAAGAAGAAAGGAAAGAACAGTGGAAGAAGAAAAGAAAGAAGGAAAGAAGAAAGGAAAGAAGAGTAAAAGAAGGAAAGAAGAGTAGAAGGAAAGAAGAGTGAAGAAAGAAAAGAAGAGTAGAAGAAGGAAAGAAGAGTAGAAGAAGGAAAGAAGAAAGGAAAGGAGAGTGGAAGAAGGAAAGAAGAGTAGAAGAAGGAAAGAATAATATTCCTAGTTATACAGTTGAATGGAGAGGGACAGAGAGAAGAGGAGCCTTGGAACCTTGGCGCAGGTGTCAGTGAAGCACAGGTGCAAGCCAGTTTAATGACCCTATTATGATGTCATAATGGCCCAATGTAAGTCAATGGGAAAATTTGTATTGGTTTTTCTTTAATATCCTAAAAAGTATAAAGTTTAGAAAAATGAAAAATACATAGCACAAGTGTCCTTTATAAGACCTACGAGGCAAAGTTTGAACGAAGTTTCTACGTTAAGCGGTTCGAGCTGAATTAAGCGCAGAAAAAGGTAAAAAGAATAATAAGAATAAGAAAAGTTTGGATAACAATACAGGGCATTTCATGCACTGTAATAGCTAGGAATAACAATACAGGGCATTTCATGCACTGTAACTAGAAAATGCATTTCCTGAAGGAAATACCAGTGCATGAAATGCAAAAGTTAAGAAAGGAAGACGAAAAGAAAGAAGAGTGAAGGAGCAAAGAAGAGAGAGAGAAAGGAAGAAGAGTGAAGAAAGGAAAGAAGAGTTGAAGAAGGAAGGAAGAGAGGAAGAAGGAAAGAAGAGTGAAGAAAGGAAAGAAGAGTTGAAGAAGGAAGGAAGAGTGGAAGAAGGAAAGAAGAAAAGAAAGAAGAGTGAAGAAAGGAAAGAAGAATGGAAGAAGGAAAGAAGAAAAAGAAAGAAGGAAGAAGAGTGAAAGAAGGAAAAAGAGTGAAGAAGGAAAGAAGAGTGGAAGAAGGAAAGAAGAAAAGAAAGAAGAGTGAAAGAAGGAAAGAAAAAAGGACGATGAAAAAAGTATGGATTTGTCTCTTAATATATAACAGTTGAATGGAGAGGGACAGAGAGAAAGGAGCCTTGGAACCTTGGCTCAGGTGTCATGGACAGCACAGGTGCAAGCCAGTTTAATGACCCCTATTATGATGTCATAATGGCCCAATGTAAGTCAATGGGAGAAATTGTATTAGTTTTTCTTTAATATTTTAAAAAGTATAAAGTTTAGAAAAATGAGTGAAAGTGTCCTTTACAAGACCTACGCGCCAAAGTTTGAACGAAGTTTCTAAGTTAAGCGGTTCGAGCTGAATTAAGCGCAGAAAATCTTTGTCTTTGTCTTTGTCTGTGTACTGTATGTAAACAATATTGTTAAGTACACACACAAAAAACACATAAACATATACACACACACACTTTTCTGTGTTAATTTACACATTTCTTTCTTTACCCACTCAAATCACACACTGAAAAATAAGGTTCCTTTATATTTCACATGATGTTTTGCACGAGAACATTTGTCACCAAGTAAACCAAGGCAGTGGTTCCCAAACATTTTACAGTCCCGTTCCCCCTTTTTCTTCATGTTTGTAATCGCCGCCACCATGCCCCCTCCCCCCGCGCGCATATTCCGCCTTCAGACTATTTTGATTCATAAATATGTCTATGGCCCATGGCTACGGGCCCGAAGACCCACGGGCCCAGGTGCGACTGCACCTGCTGCACCCCCTATAGTTACGCCCCTGTATGTGCTATATTTTTGCTAATGCACTGTAAAATATAGACTTCAATCTTTTCAAATTTGTTGTACTTTACTGAAAAATTACAGGCTATTTTACCTCCTTCGTAACAGTCATTTTCTGAATGCCTCTATGAAAGGGTAGAGTTATATGTACTGTTTTTTTTCAAAGATAAAAATAGATTAACAGGTTAAGAAGGTAAATCTTAAGATTAAGGGAGACCCTTTTTATTAAGTTCTATTGACAGCCTTTTACATGGAAACAGTCAACGTGCTAATGCCAACTTCGAAACTGTGGACAGCTCTCTCCCCCTCCCTATCGAAAGGGTGTGGCCCCCGAGTCATTTCACTGTCTATTTCAGAAACTTTCTGAAAATGTTCTCAGAGTAGACAGCAATAAGACGGAGTTGTCCACCTTCCTCTCAGATGCTCTGCTCAGATGTGCTGGAGGATAAACAGCTTGTTGTCACAGATGATGTAGCAGTCCTCAGCAAATCACACCTAGCTGATCTATCCTCAATTTCTCCATGCACACGAGGAAGCTGATACCCGCATGTTATTACATGTGGCTCATGCAGCACAGCATGGTCACCAAATAATTATGATCCAAACTGTTGATACCGATTTTGTGGTTTTGGCGGTGGCAGCAGCTCAAGGTCCAAAGCCAGCGGATGAGCTTTGGTTGGCATTTGGTACTGGAAAAAGTTTTGATACCTAGCAGCCCATGCAATCTCAGGTGGACTTGGGCCTGATAAGGCACGTGCTCTTCCTGTGTTTCGTGCATTGACTGGCTGTGACACAGTATCAAGCTTTGCTGAGGAAAAACTGGTTCCTTGAGATAAGGATCCACTTCCGCACAACCTGTACACTGTTTATTGATTGATTGATTACTTGATTACTTGTCTGCCCTGAGAATTCTTTATAGAGTAGTTGGATATCTTGTCCCCGAGATAAGGATCCGGCAGAAGGGCGTTTTCTGATAAACCACGTGGTAGAGATACCTTTTCTGATAAACCACGTGGTAGAGATACCTTTTCTGATGAACCACGTGGCAGAGATACCTTTTCTGATAAACCACGTGGCAGAGATGCCTTTTCTGATAAACCACGTGGTAGAGATGTCTTTTCTTATAAACCGAGTTTCAGAAAGGCCATCACAAGGTCACAAGCCATGACGCTTCTGAAAGGCCACACAAGGTCACAAGATGAGCAATCTCCAGAATCCACACCTGAAAATGCAAGGCACCTGTTATCACAGGAAACTGCAATATGCAAGCTGTTGAAAATAGATGTAATAGAGGTTCTCGATGTGGTTAATTCTGATTAGGTAAGCAAGGACAGGGGTGAAGAAAGGAAGAAGAAAATAAAGAAGAGTGAAAGAAGGAAAGAAGAAAGGAAAGAAGAAAAGAAAGAAGAGTAAAAGAAGGAAAGAAGTGGAAGAAGGAAAGAAGAAAGGAAAGAAGAGTGAAGAAAGGAAAGAATAGTGGAAGAAGGAAAAAAAAAAAAGAAGGAAAGAAGAAAGGAAAGAAGAGTGGAAGAAGGAAAGAAGAAAAGAAAAAGAGTGAAGAAAGGAAAGAAGAGTGGAAGAAGGAAAGAATAGTGGAAGAAGGAAAGAAGAAAGGAAAGAAGAGTGAAGAAAGGAAAGAAGAGTTGAAGAAGGAAAGAAGAAAGGAAAGAAGAGTGGAAGAAGGAAAGAAGAGTGGAAGAAAAGTAGAAAAGAAAGAAGAGTGAAAGAAGGAAAGAAAGAAGAGTGGAAGAAGGAAAGAAAAGTGGGAATGGAGAGGGACAGAGAGAAGAGAGCCTTGGAACCTTGGCGCAGGTGTCAGTGAAGCACAGGTGCAAGCCAGTTTAAAGACCCTATTATGATGTCACAATGGCCCAATGTAAGTCAATGGGGAAATTTGTATTAGTTTTTCTTTAATATCTTAAAAAGTATAAAGTTCAGAAAAATGAAAAATACATAGCACAGGTGTCCTTTACAAGACCTACGCGACAACGTTAAGCGGTTCGAGCTGAATTAAGCGCAGAAAAAGGTAAAAAGAATAACTAGAAAATGCATTTCCTGAAGGAAATACCAGTGCATGAAATGCAAAAGTTAAGAAAGGAAGAAGAAAAGAAAGAAGAGTGAAAGAAGGAAAAAAGAAAGGAAAGAAGAGTAAAAGGAAAGAAGAGTGGAAGAAGGAAAGAATAAAGGAAAGAGAGTGAAGAAAGGAAAAAGAAGAAGAAAAAGAAGAGTGAAAGAAGGAAAGAAGAAAGCAAAGAAGAGCGAAGAAAGGAAAGAAGAGTGGAAGAAGAAAAGAAGAGTTGAAGAAGGAAGGAAGAGTGGAAGAAGGAAAGAAGAGTGAAAGAAGGAAAGAAAAGTGGGAATGGAGAGGGACAGAGAGAAGAGGAGCCTTGGAACCTTGGCGCAGGTGTCAGTGAAGCACAGGTGCAAGCCAGTTTAAAGACCCTATTATGATGTCACAATGGCCCAATGTAAGTCAATGGGGAAATTTGTATTAGTTTTTCTTTAATATCTTAAAAAGTATAAAGTTCAGAAAAATGAAAAATACATAGCACAGGTGTCCTTTACAAGACCTACGCGACAACGTTAAGCGGTTCGAGCTGAATTAAGCGCAGAAAAAGGTAAAAAGAATAACTAGAAAATGCATTTCCTGAAGGAAATACCAGTGCATGAAATGCAAAAGTTAAGAAAGGAAGAAGAAAAGAAAGAAGAGTGAAAGAAGGAAAAAAGGAAAGAAGAGTAAAAGGAAAGAAGAGTGGAAGAAGGAAAGAATAAAGGAAAGAAGAGTGAAGAAAGGAAAGAAGAAAAGAAAGAAGAGTGAAAGAAGGAAAGAAGAAAGCAAAGAAGAGCGAAGAAAGGAAAGAAGAGTGGAAGAAGAAAAGAAGAGTTGAAGAAGGAAGGAAGAGTGGAAGAAGGAAAGAAGAGTGAAGAAGGAAGGAAGAGTGGAAGAAGGAAAGAAGAAAAAGAAAGAAGAGTGTAGAAGGAAAGAAGAGTGGAAGAAGGAAAGAAGAAAAAGAAAGATTGAAGAAAGGAAAGAAGAGTGGAAAGAAGGAAAGAAGAAAAGATAGAAGGAAGAAGAGTGAAAGAAGGAAAAAAGAGTGGAAGAAGGAAAGAAGAGTGGAAGAAGGAAAGAAGAAAGGAAAGAAGAGTGGAAGAAGGAAAGAAAAAAGGACTGAAAAAAAGTAGAGTATGGAAGGTGTCTCTTAATATATAACAGTTGAATGGAGAGGGACAGAGAGAAGAGGAGCCTTGGAACCTTGGCGCAGGTGTCAGTGAAGCACAGGTGCAAGCCAGTTTAAAGACCCTATTATGATGTCATAATGGCCCAATGTAAGTCAATGGGGAGAAATTTTATTAGTTTTTATTTAATATTTTAAAAAGTATAAAGTTTAGAAAAATGAAAATACATAGCATAAGTGTCCTTACAAGACCTACGCGCCAAAAGTTTGAACAAAGTTTTAAGTTAAAGCGGTTCCGAGCTGAATTAAGCGCAGAAGTTCGGTAAAGAGAATAATAATAACTAGAAAAATGCATTTCCTGAAGAAATAACCAGTGCATGAAATGCAAAAGTTAAGAAAGGAAGAAGAAAAGAAAGAAGAGTGAAAAGAAGAAAGGAAAGAAGAGTAAAAGAAGGAAAGAAGAAAGGAAAGAGAGTGGAAGAAAGGAAAGGAGAGTGGAAGAAGGAAAAGGGAAAGAAAGTGAGAAGGAAGAAGATAGAAAGGAAAGAAGGAAATGAAGAAAAGGAAAGAAGAGTGAAGAAAGGAAAGAAGAGTGGAAGAAGAAAAGAAAGAAGAAAAGGAAAGAAGAGTGGAAGAAGGAAAGAAGAGTGAAGAAAGAAAGAAGAGTAGAAGAAGGAAAGAAGAAAGGAAAAGGAGAGTGGAAGAAGGAAAGAAGAGTGGAAGAAGGAAATAATAATATTCCTAGTTATACAGTTGAATGGAGAGGGACAGAGAGAAGAGGAGCCTTGGAACCTTGGCGCAGGTGTCAGTGAAGCACAGGTGCAAGCCAGTTTAATGACCCTATTATGATGTCATAATGGCCCAATGTAAGTCAATGGGAAAATTTGTATTCGTTTTATTTAATATCTTAAAAGTATAACGTTTAGACATAATGAAATATACATAGCATAAGTTTCGTTTAGAAGACCTATGCAGCATAAGTTTGAACGAAAGTTTCTACTTAAGCGGTTCAAGCTGAATTAAGCGCAGAAGTCGGTAAAGAGAATAATAAGAAGAAGAAGAATAAGAAGCCTAGGAATAACAATACAGGGCATTTCATGCACTGTAATAAGAAGAAGAAGAACTAGAAAATGCATTTCCTGAAGGAAATACCAGTGCATGAAATGCAAAAGTTAAGAAAGGAAGAAGAAAAGAAAGAAGAGTGAAATAAGGAAAGAAGAAAGGAAAGAAGAGTAAAAGAAGGAAAGAAGAGAGGAAGAAGGAAAGAAGAAAGGAAAGAAGTGTGAAGAAAGGAAAGAAGAGTGGAAGAAGGAAAGAAGAGTGAAGAAAGGAAAGAAGAAAAGAAAGAAGAGTGAAAGAAGGAAAGAAGAAAGGAAAGAAGAGTGAAGAAAGGAAAGAAGAGTGGAAGAAGAAAAGAAAGAAGGAAAGAAGAAAGGAAAGTAGAGTAAAAGAAGAAAGAAGAGTGAAGAAAAAGAAGAGTAGAAGAAGGAAAGAAGAGTGGAAGAAGGAAAGAATAAAGGAAAGAATAGTGAAGAAATGAAAGAAGAAAAGAAAGAAGAGTGAAAGAAGGAAAGAAGAAAGGAAAGAAGAGTGAAGAAAGGAAAAGAAGAGTGGAAGAAGAAAAGAAAGAAGGAAAGAAGAAAGGAAAGTAGAGTAAAAGAAGGAAGAAGAGTGAAGAAAGAAAAGAAGAGTAGAAGAAGGAAAGAAGAGTGGAAGAAGGAAAGAAGAAAGGAAAGGAGAGTGGAAGAAGGAAAGAAGAGTGGAAGAAGGAAGAGAAGAGTGAAGGAAGGAAAGAATAATATTTCCTAGTTATACAGTTGAATGGAGAGGGACAGAGAGAAGAGGAAGCCTTGGAACCTTGGCGCAGGTGTCAGTGAAGCACAGGTGCAAGCCAGTTTAAAGACCCTATTATGATGTCATACCATGGCCCTATGTAAGTCAATGGGAGAAATTGTATTAGTTTTTATTTAATATTTTAAAAAGTATAAAGTTTTAGAAAAATGAAAAATACATAGCAATAAGTGTCCTTTACAAGACCTACGCAGCAAAGTTTGAACAAAGTTTCTAAGTTAAGCGGTTCGAGCTGAATTAAGCGCAGAAGTTCGGTAAAGAGAATAACTAGAAAATGCATTTCTGAAGGAAATACGCAGTGCATGAAATGCTAAGTTAAGAAAGGAAGAAGAAAGAAAGAAGAGTGAAAGAAGGAAAGAAGAAAGGAAAGAAGGAAAGAAGAGAGGAAGAAGGAAAGAAGAGTGGAAGAAGGAAAGAAGAAAGGAAAGAAGAGTGAAGAAAGGAAAGAAGAGTGGAAGAAGGAAAGAAGAGTGGAAGAAGGAAAGAATAAAGAAAGAAGAGTGAAGAAAGGAAAGAAGAAAAGAAAGAAGAGTGAAAGAAGAAGGAAAGAAGAGTGGAAGAAAGGAAAGAAGAGTGAAGAAAGAAAGAAGAGTGGAAGAAGGAAAGAAGAAAAGAAAAGAAGAGTGGAAGAAGGATAAGAATAAGAAAGAAAGAGTGAAAGAAGGAAAGAAGAAAAGAAGAAGAGTGAAGAAAGGAAAGAAGAGTGGAAGAAGAAAGAAAGGAAGGAAAGAAGAAAGGAAAGAAGAGTAAAAAGAAGGAAAGAAGAGTGGAAGAAGGATAGAAGAGTGGGAAGAAGGAAAGAAGAGTGAAGAAAGAAAAGAAGAGTAGAAGAAGGAAAGAAGAGTGAAGAAGGAAAGAAGAAAGGAAAGGAGAGTGGAAGAAGGAAAGGAAGAAGTGGAAGAAGGAAAGAAGAAGAGCGGAAGAAGGAAAGAATAATATTCCCTAGTTATAACAGTTGAATGGAGAGGGACAGAGAGAAGAGGACGCTTGAACCTTGGCGCAGGTGTCAGTGAAAGCATAGGTGCAAGCCAAGTTTAATGACCCTATTATGATGTTCATAATGGCCCAATGTAAGTCAAGTGGGAAATTTGTATTAGTTTTTCTTAATATCTATAAAAAGTATATACTTAGACAATGAAAAATACATAGCATAAGGTGTTCCTTACAAGACCTACACGCCAAAGTTTGAACGGAGTTTCTAAGTTAAGCGGTTCGAGCTGAATTAAGCGGCAGAAGTCGGTAAAAAAGAATAATAAGAAGTAGAAGAAGAACTAGAAAATGGCATTTCCTGAAGGAAATACCAGTGCATGAAAATGCAAAAGTTAAGAAAGGAAGAAGAAAAGAAAGAAGAGTGAAAGAAGGAAAGAAGAAAGGAAAGAAGAGTAAAAGGAAAGAAGAGTGGAAGAAGGAAGAATAAGGAAAGAAGAGTGAAGAAAAGAAAGAAAGAAAAGAAGAAGAGTGAAGAAAGAAAAGAAGAGTAGAAGAAGGAAAGAAGAGTGGAAGAAGGAAAGAAGAAAGGAAAGGAGAGTGGAAGAAGGAAAGAAGAGTGGAAGAACGAAAGAAGAAGAGTGGAAGAAGGAAGGAAGAGTGGAAGAAGGAAAGAAGAAAAGAAAGAAGAGTGAAGAAAGGAAAGAAGAAAAGAAAGAAGAGTGAAGAAAGAAAAGAAGAGTAGAAGAAGGAAAGAAGAGTGGAAGAAGGAAAGAAGAAAGGAAGGAGAGTGGAAGAAGGAAAGAAGAGTGGAAGAATGAAAGAAGAAGAGTGGGAAGAAGGAAAGAATAATATTCCTAGTTATACAGTTGAATGGAGAGGGACAGAGAGAAGAGGAGGAAATACCAGTGCATGAAATGCAAAAGTTAAAGAAAGGAAGAAGAAAAGAAAGAAGAGTGAAAGAAGAAAGGAAAGAAGAGTAAAAGAAGGAAAGAAGAAAGGAAAGAAGAGTGAAGAAAGGAAAGGAGAGTGGAAGAAGGAAAGAAGAGTGGAAGAAGGAAAGAATGAAGGAAAGAAGAGTGAAGAAAGGAAAGAAGAAAAAGAAAGAAGAGTGAAAGAAGGAAAGAAGAAAGAAAAGAAGAGTAGAAGAAGGAAAGAAGAAAGGAAAGGAGAGTGGAAGAAGGAAAGAAGAGTGGAAGAAGGAAATAATAATATTCCTAGTTATACAGTTGAATGGAGAGGGACAGAGAGAAGAGGAGCCTTGGAACCTTGGCGCAGGTGTCAGTGAAGCACAGGTGCAAGCCAGTTTAATGACCTCTATTATGATGTCATAATGGCCCAATGTAAGTCAATGGGGAAAAATTTGTATTTCGTTTTTTATTTAATATCTTAAAAGTATAACGTTTTAGACAAATGAAAAATACATAGCATAAGTGTTCGTTTAGAAGACCTATGCAGGCAAAAGTTTGAACGAAGTTTCTACGTTAAGCGGTCAAGCCTGAATTAAGCGCAGAAGTCGGTAAAGAGAATAATAAGAAGAAGAAGAATAAGAAAGCCTAGGAATAACAATACAGGGCATTTCATGCACTGTAATAAGAAACGAAGGAATAACAATACAGGGCATTTCATGCACTGTAATAAGAAGTCTAGGAATAGACAATACAGGGGCATTTCATGCACTGTAATAAGAAGCCTAGGAATAACAATACAGGGCATTTCAATGCACTGTAATAAGTTATAAGAAACGAAGAATAACAATACAGGGCATTTCATGCACTGTAAATACCCATAATAATAAGAAGAAGAAGAAGCCTAGAATAACAATACAGGGCATTTCATGCACTGTAAATTATTTTACAGTAATTTGTACAGTACAAAGAGCATTTACAGTAAGCACAGTATTTACAGTAATTTGTACAGTACACACAGTACAATGATAAACATTGTTATTCAAGGCCTCTACATATGTTCACATAGCCACTGATGTTTCTTTCTCTTGATACCCACACAAGCCGTAGTGGTACAGTTTAAACACTGCAGTTTTCACTGGAACAGAGAATGGTCCTTCCAAACTTGGGGTCTGCTGCAAGTGCAAATAACTTCATTTTGGTCATTGAAAGTTGTTTCCTAGTTTCTTCTTCAGCAGTTTCTGGGATGAGAAGTGTTTCAACAAACCACTTTTAGTTTGGTGCAAACAAATGATTGATTCCGATCTTCATCTCGTGAACACATTCATCTGTGACAAGGCCAGGCTCTGTCCAAATAACAAAGTTGCACTGTGTACAGTTGGTGACAAGCATTTGTGTTTGTATCTGATCATAGTACTGATGTGACTTCTTCAGATCACCATGTGTATCCAAGCAAAAGGTTGGATCTTGGATTTGTAGGATCTCAGCAGGAGTCAAGTCCTTGTATTTGTAAGGACACTTAATCTCCAGAAGTACTTCTCCATGACAGTCACAGGTTGAGATCCCATCAGGTGATGCAGCAAGGAATGGGTAAGGCTGGTAGATGGCAAGGCCTGTGCGTTTAAGGAAAAAGTTGGTGTGTAATGTTGTCATGTGCCGGTAAAACTCACCCCTTGCAGTGTCTTCATGCTCAGTACCCCATTTTACCGCGGGAATGTGGGAGATGCTCTTGGTGTCATACTGCATGATGGTACTTATGGCTGAAGCGCCATCTGCCTTACAATTGACTACTCTGTGGGTGTTGCTGGCAGTCACTCTTCCTCTCCTCTGGGCACTCCAAATGTGGGATTGGGACTGAGCAACAGTTGCTTTAGATAGATTCTCAATTTGTTGCTTGGTGGGGATGGCATCATTGATTATATCCTGTGGGGAGCAATTGTCAACATTTGTTATTCTTGCTAACCTGTATGGGATTTGGGGGAAGTCTACAGCATCCTCTGATTCTGAGGCTGTCTGTGTCACTGCTGTCCCTGGATAAAACTGCTGCAGTGGGCAGGATCTCTCTTAACTCTGCAAGGGCTTGCTGTTGCTCCTGACTGGATAACCCTGGTGCTTGTTTAGGTTTTCTCTGTCTGTGGGTCAATACCTTACCATGCTTTGGGTGTGACAAATCGAGATTTTCAGCCGAACAGCTAGCTATCTTTTTCCTCTCGTATTTGTTCCACTGACATTTTAAATCTGTACATGACACTTCAGTACTGGCTCTGGCTCGTGTACAGCTTTCAATGCAAACAGAACAGCAGCAATGTGACTGCAGGCCTCCCCTAAACCTGCTGCACAGGTGCAGTGGGTTGCAACAATACAGCCATTTTTATAAACGCAAACCCAGGGTTTGTATGGTGCGTCTTTGATCCGCTGTCCTGGATCCACTGTAGCAGCGACAAAAGCAACAGGACTTATCCCTGATACATCATGCTGTCTGATGTTTTTGACATGTCCACACACTGTGGGAGCCTGGCCTTGCAAGGGCAAACAGTGGGTACACAAAGTGGAAAAAGAGAAGTCAGACACAGGAGTTGCGGTGAACAGAACTTAGGTTTATTGTACAAACTGAAGGGGGAAAAGGGAGGGGGCGCAAAAAGGTAACTCAGAAATCTTCACCGGTCTGGCCGTCGGCGTCAGGGGCTCCGTCGGGCTCTTCCTGAGGCAAGAGAGAGATAGAGAGCGATTACTCGTCTTCAGTAATATATAAGGCAGGCCGCGGGCCTCTTACCCTGAGACTGTCTTGGAAGGCGTCTGGTTCTCACTCCTCTGTAGCGCAAGACAGTCTGGCTTCCGTATCCTCTGGTTGAGTTTAAAAAGGCTCCTGATTGCCTGGTTGATTGAGTGCACCTGGGAGGGACAACCAGAGACACCTGGGTGGGGAGGAGTTCCCTATGCGAATCCTCTGGGGTAGTACCGCCCATCCAGCACCATGCCTCTTAATCGCCTTCGTTTGGCTGTACTCAGCCATGTGGGGCACTGCTCACCGGCTGGGCCATCACAACACGTAGTAATTATAAGCCTCCAGTGACTTATAGGCTCGCAAAGCCTCACCAGTACAGGGTCCTGGAGTGTTAATCAGGTAATTATAAAGGTCAATATACTGAACAGGGGGCAGTTTGTCAGGATCAGCAGCATGCCATCCATCATTTACACTGTATGGGTCTGGCAATGATCTGACCTTCAACAAGAAAGAATCTGACCTTCAACAAAGAGCTTCAATTTCCTAATGTACCAGATTTCTCCAACCGAAGAGCATATGTAGAAAGATTAGACATATTTAAATGTGAAAGCTTTAGTTTCTCTCTATCTCTCTCTTTCTCTCAAGTTTGATATGTGCTGCTGTCCTTTCTGTTGTTATCTCCGTATTTGAACCTCTTTCTGTCTGGAGTCTGTTTACTCCTCTTTGGGCTCTCTTTCCTCCTTGCAAATCACTTCCCTACGGTTTATGTCTGCTGTCTTGTTCACTCTGCTCTGTCTGGTCCCTCATTTTCACTGTCAAAAAAGTGTCTTTGTTCAATTGCAGACTAACTTGATGCATATAAAACACTCAGGGCCTCATTTACTAACAGGATTGCGCCTGTTTCAGGCGTTAAATACCGGGTAAAAACCTAAAACCGTATTTATCAAAGGTGGCACTTTAGATTACCGCTGCTGGGAGTGTATAAGGGAAAGTGGGTGTTGGTCGCAAAGAGATGGGAGGAGATGCGTAAAGTGCGCCTAATTATGTACCCTATTAGTAACGAAACAAGAGGTGTTTCAGCATGACATATCAGCTGCTAGATTAAAATTATGTGCCTGCGAGAAATTTGAAAAATACGAACATCAGAATTTTTTTTTTTTAATGTTTATATTTGATCATTTAATATAGGCATATACAAAATTGTCCCACCAGCTAGCTGTTCTGCCACGCTTTACCCAGAATTGCCGGTCATTGTGTGCTTTACTTTAAACCGTATTTTCACCCATTGTTCAAGCAAACCGAACGTCTGAAAATTTCAGTTGTCCCTGCCCTGGCCACGCTACAACTCCAGTTTTCAAATGTACGTATCTGCCAAATGTACGTATCTGGCATTTTTGAAAACCCTGGTTTTCAGTGTTGGAATGCGCCGTTTTAAAGTAAGGGGTGTTGTGTATTCCTACCAGACTATTTAACGGGATGCTATGGAGCAGTTACCTTGGCTATTAACTATCCTAGCTATCTCTAGCTTAGGGAACCATCTTAACAGTTTGCAGTTGCCTGTGTGTGATAAACTCATATTAATATGTGTGATAATGAACTTGTGAACATAAACTCGTTAATATGAAGCTGCACAGGCACCCTGAGGGGTAACCATAGCAACCCAGAAACTCAATGTTCGCTGAAAAGTTGAATTTCCCAAAATCAGCTCACCAATAAAAGACAGTCTTGAATTCAAAGTGATCACAACTTTTAATGTGGACGGAAGGGCTAAACGGAGAAATCTTTATGAGTTTCTATATTTACCTGGGTTAGTTTGCTGTAACCTCGTGAACCAAAAGCTCTAATTTTAATTTTAGCTCATCATCCATGGTGGAACACGTAGGCTCTTTCTTCCCTATTTGGGGAAGGCGCAGATGACGCGACGATGTTCTTGTTTGATAAATAGGATGCAAAATACCGTGCGTTATTTGCGGTTTGGCAAAGGCGCAGATTAAGCTGCGGTCGCAATGTTAGTAAATGAGGCCCTCAGTTTTTAACTGATAAGAAATCTTAATGTTTGCTTTATCCAACATTTACCTTTGTGCTGTCAACTCTGCTTGCTCATGATCATCAATCCACAAATCCTCAAAACTGCTCATCTACAATACAATACAATGACAAAGTTTTCAATACTGTCAATAAGATAGATAGGTACTTAAATTATTGTGTCAAGACAGCTAGCTAAAAAGCTAAAAGCAGTCCTGAAAATCGCTCATCGTTAAGTTGGATATTGTAGCGATCTCAGTCACTTCGAGTTTGATACAATAAACCGTTACAATATGACCGTTACTCGTTAACAAATATCAACAGCAACGACATCGGGAACGTCTCGTTTTTCAATTCACAAGATCATACTCATAAAACGTGTTGTTATCATATTCACAATTATGATTAAACGTGTTCGTACCTTGGTTAAATTAAACGAAAATCCTGTTGGTTTGTTAAGGTTTACTATGGGTTTACTATGGGTTTGCCACCCGGAAGTAAGTTATTTGTTGTTGTGACGTCATGTTGAATTGTCGTATAAGGCAGTGTTAATTCCAATTGCTTTATCTGACCATAAAGGCATCTTTTGCTCCACCATACTGGGCAGTTTATCCAGCGTGCAGCTAGATGGCGTTTTTTAATACATCTTTATTAAAAAATGAATCCTATATTGCTCAGTTCATTTCAGAATTCAAGTTTTTTACAGACCTAAATGTTGGTTCAGTAGATGACCCCAGAGTTTTATGGGACGCGATAAAGGGTTTCATTAGGAGTAATACTGTACTCTTCTCCTCTAATATGCGGAAGGCCAGTCTCTACAGCTAGAGAACCTGGAAGCTGAATTCACCAGGGCTTGATTCTGTTCTGCAGCTCA